>NC_043766.1:14332963-14662963 GCF_902148845.1 Salarias fasciatus | reverse complement strand
GTAATTTCAATTAGTGTGCAATATCATAGCTTGTGTGCTTGTGAGTTTCTGAGCTATAAAAATACTGTAATAAAGAAAAAACGGCAGTTGAGATTTCACAAAGGTAATTACTTATTAAATATTTATGCCTTGTGCTGGATTTCGGTGTGCAGTCCAGGCCTTTTCGTTGTGAGTCAGGCATGTTAACCACTACGGCACTGTATCATTTAACATTCATAAAGCTCTGTTTAGCTCAGGCCCGGGGGGCAAAAAAATGAAAATGCTGTTTTAAGAGGCGAATATAACCACTTTGAGTTTCGGCTTAAACAGAATAATGACTATAACCTGTACAGCTGAATAGTGTTGTGTGTTTTTTTTTCCTCCCATCTTATGTGCTGAAGCCCAATTCCACGATTTTACTGCATTGCTTGTTTTAAAAGCCTATGTGGACAAAGCGCTGTGACTGTTACTAAAGCCGGCGCATGTCAGTCCGCTTCTGATGTAAAGTAGTTTCACTGCTTCGTTTGCTCAACAGCGTGGCCAGAGGCTTTTCAGAGAACTTTGTAAAGGCAAGGCAATAAAAATTTGACAGTAAACAGGATAAAATCTGAAAGAAGTCAAAATGAAAATAATATCCCTTTAAAAAATGATTCTTGTAACATTTGGACAAACAAATAAGTGAAATAAAACAACAAAAGGAGACAACATGAAGAGAAGAGAATGCAACTTGTGCAAACATAAACACATCTCAGAGGGACTACAATACATTACAAGTTTGATCTTACATGAAAACAGTTTTTTTTTTTTTTTTAATTTTAGTCATCCCAGAAACACTTCAAATCGAGCTGTTCGTACTGCATTTCTGAGATAATGGAGAGCGATGCCTGCCAATCTGCAGAGAAAACTCATTTGTGCTATTTGCACCTGAGATTTCTTTTGTTTGGTCATGACCCAAACTTCATGACCGTAGGTGAGGGCGGAGACGTGCACAGACGGGTGAACAGAGAGCTTTGCTTTACAGCTGAGCTCTCTCTTCACTACAACAGTCTGGCACTGTGACTAAAATACAGGGGCCGCCTGTTTGAATCTGAGGTAGCGCTCACGATCCCTATTCTCATCACTCATGAGTAAGACCCCAGGATACTGGAACTCCTACGCCTGGGAAATTTACCTCCACCCAACCTGGAGAGGCCATGTCATTCTTTTCCGTGATAGAGAACTATGGACTCAGACCTGGAGCTGCTGATTCATGCTCCAAAGGCTTCATGACCTCCCCCCCCCCCCCCCCCCCCCCCCCCCCCCCCCCCCCCGTCCAGTCGGCACTGCTGATCCAGTATATTAGGTTCGACTGTAGGACAGAGTCTCCTTTCTGGCGCCCAGCAAAGACTTTCCTGGAGAGGCTGAGAAGTCTGCTTTTCTGACAGCTGGCCCACAATCGACAGTCTCCTTTATGAAAAATAATAATTACCACCCATAGAGCCGGCGATGGAAATGCAGTAAAGCGAGAATACGTCTCTGCTGAGATTCAACTTCTAGTTTCCAAGTTCATCTTTGCATTAGGGCACAAATCCATGCAACCATCCACCTGGAATACAGAGATATTCTGATATTCCTCTCTGATAAGTATTTTCCTCCTACTTTCAACACATCTGTCTGCAGTCTGATGCACTTGCCTGCTTGTATTTTAGAGCAAGATTGTGAAAGTAATGCTGTGTCCATATAGCATCGTTTCAGGGGAAAGGCCACTGATTGCTCATGCTCCGGCTGGGTCTAAAACTCCTGATGAAAATCTCCAACAAAGTAAAAACTGGTTTTCAGTCAGGGACGGCTTTCCCATTCTTTATGAATTTGCAGTGTCTGTCCCATTTTTTTTTTTTAATTTGTTTAGAGGTGTAATTGCAGACATGCAGACAGACGAATTTCATCTTTATTCCACGTGCGATTTTCCAACCAGTGAAACTATTGAAAATCCCCCTTTGACCAGCTTTTCTTCCAACTTTTTTATAATGCAAGAGATTTTGAAAATGTTTTCTTAGAATATGTGAGGTGGTGCAGTTTCTGCTCAAGTGTTTACTGAAATTACACAGCGGTGCCCCTATCGTCTGAACTTGTGTCACAAATAATTAAAGGAAAATATATCTGTTAAACAAGGAAAAGCTTTAACTATTAAATCACTGAAAGATACAAGTGTTTTTAGCAAAAATGTAACATAAATATGGTTTTTTCGGTGTACTACTGACACAACAGTTTTCTTTTCTAGTCTCAACTTTGTTTGAAAAGAGAATACGCTCCAGAGCAGAAGGCCAGGTGCAATTTTTTTTCTTTAGTGAAGAGAGAGAAAGAGAGATAGAGATAGAGAGAGGTCTGTTAATCAGTCGGTAGTGCAATATCTCTCAGTATTTCACGGTCTCATTACTGATGTTGACATCTTCAATTTTCATCTATAGGCTGGAGCAAAAGCAGAGACTCTGTCAGTTTAAAGCATGCACAGTGAAATACAAATATAGAAAGTAGAAAGAACTGCAAAACAACATAAAAGTGAACATTCACCTGGATATGAAAGGGGAGCAGGAGAAAACACCGATTTCACAGTTTGACCAAGCACACACCTAAACTATTTACCGCTAGTGCAACATTTGCATTAGTCCCTTTGTGATTGTGTATTCTCTCTACATATAGCTCGGTGTACCACAGCTTTTTCTTTTAGAAAGGTTTCACCCTGTGTAAATATTCGAAGATTTAGAAACACTTTGAAAAGTTTTTTGCACGTTTCCCAATGTCTTATGTTTTAAACACTGAACATTGAACATAAATCAAAAAATACATCGGCGTTGTGATTTTCATTGCTTGTATAAACTGTGAAAGAAAGTCTTAAAATATGACTGCGTTCTGCATGGCAATGGCATCCCCTCTCGTCAGAGGCACACAGCACACTTTTTAAAATTATTGAATTGTTTAATACAAGCAGCAGGTTGACAGTATCTATTTGAATGAGGAAACACAATTCCAAAACTAAAGGAAGTCATCTATGTGCAAACCCTTGACAGTTCATTCATAGTGTTTGAAGCTGAAGGTCACAATTTTCTTTTCCTCCTGTGTGGACAAGCCTGTAAGGGCTGTCACTAAAAGGTCAAACCATTAGGGGTCTTCCAGTGGTCAGAGAACAAAGTTTTTATTCCAGTGATCATTTATTCCTCGAGCAAGTAAAAATGCATTTCTTCTGGAGTCTTAATGTGCTTTTCTTCTCCAGCTGTCACCTTTAACATCACCATGATAAAGTTTTTACTGTAATTGTAAAAAGCACAAACACTTAAACTCCTCTTCATTTTGCTTTGTTTTTAACTGATTGAAAGACTGAAATCCAATCTCCAGGTTGAACAATATATCTATATATATATCTATATATATATATATATCTATATGTATATATATATATATATATATATATATATATATATATATATATATATATATATATATATATATATATATATATATATATATATAGATATATATAGATATATATATATATATATATATATGTATATATATATATAGATATATATATATATATATATATATCCAATATATCCAGGTCATGAAAACCAAAGTCATGTTTACAAATCTATTTCAGGAGCATAGCCTGAGCACCGACTGTGTTTGTGATGGAATGATGATAAATTTACAGTAAAGAAGCTCTTAACCCATCTGGCTATCACACATAATCCAGCATCAACAACAGACACTCTCAATGAATTAAATAATCTTTGAAAGTTTATCTTTACGTCATTGAAAGGAGAAAATAATGCTGTGTATAACAGCATTCATATTAAAAAAGAAAATCTGCAGCCTTTTCATGCTGTACACAGGGTAGACAGGTAACACCAGCTCAATATTAAGTGGTTCATCTCAGAGAGGTTGTCTGCGCCAGCCACAGTGGCAGTGAAAATGATAACTGAACAGGGTAATCTGTGCCAGGATGCAAATCTGTGTCTGTCTTTGGAGATGAAATTCAAATGAACTCCTGCTGAATACAAAACTGCATAGTACGATATTCAAAAGGACATTTTGAATGTGTATTTTCTAGCGTATCACCCAGTTAGGACCACACTGGGATGTAGTGCAAAGACAAGAATATCCTTTTTTGAGAAACAGAATGTTCACCTTCCTTTTCATTCATCTATTTTGTTATTCTCTGGCTTATTCACGGACTTTCCTTTTAATTAGTAGCAAATGTACTTTCTTCTTTAGACCTAGTCATCCGCTAGACAGCCTAAAAGCATTGTGACATACAAGAAACATTTCATGGTTTCCATTAAACCAAAACTTCAAATAAGCTAGACAAAAAGCAAATGGTTCTGATTTCTAGGAATACACAAAATGCCTCAAATATATATTTAAATCTATCAAGTACAAAACTGTGGTTCTGACTTTACTGATGCATTTTCGAGTACTTGTTGGAACATCTCATCCTTGACGAGAAGCATCACCACAGCTCCATCGTGTGAAATAAATCAGCCTCAAACTCGACCAATCAGCTACTTGCCATCCAGTTCAGCAGTTTTTTTTTTCTTTTTGCCACCACTCCACACGCTTCTGGCATGGATGAATGATTGACACGCTATGTGTTTGTGATATAAAGAAATCTGAGAAACTCACTGATAGAAAGGGAAAACCCTGTGCCATGTATGTGTCCTTCATTTATTGCAGCTTGGTGTGAAAAATGTTGTTTTGTACAAGCTTCAACAAGTTGGCGGTCTCAGAGTGTTGTTTGTGTGTGTGTCACCTGAAAATGTGTTAACCGAAAAAAGAAAAAAACAAAAAACAAGAGACATCTCAAGAAAAAAAAGGACATAAAACATGAACAGGAATCACCTCAAGGCTTTACAAGAGCCACCCATACAAATGCAGGGTTGTAATGTTCACTCGCCTGTCTGCCAGTCCCTCTGAACACTGCTGTGTTCATGAAAGGCCGAGAAAGATGCAATTCAGAATGTGGACAAATAAATGAAATTCTACATGTTTTACACACCACTGATACTAAAAAACAAGACAAAAACATTTAAAGCGATGCCATATACCAACATGCTCATACTGACACTGGAAATGTTGACCTGCCGGTTGAGCTGCCCGCTGCGGGAGAAACAGATACACTGAAACTGACAACCAGGTGAAGTGAAGTTATAAAACATAATGGATATTATGGACTGACTGCAGCTACTTTGTTTGTTTTAAGCCATTGGAGTTACATCAATTAAAAATACAATATGGTACAAGCTACTTGTGGAAATAAAATGTCTTCTTCTGGCTTTGCATTAAAACACATAGAACAGTAGGACAGTATTAGAACAGTGTGTCAGTCTGGTGATGGATTCTCTCAATAAGGTGCGTGGTGACACATCAGTGAGATGGAGGAAAAAGCTCTGTAATCTAAATATTAATGTTATTAAAAGAAATGGATTTATGAACTGATGAAAAGCTGAAGCGCCACAAAATAGGACTAAATTCCAACAAGTCAATGTGTTTTATCAAAGCAACCCAAAGTTTTTTTAAGGCTGCGTCACAGGCACTGTGGATACAGAGAAATGTTAATGTAACTTACAGACTGGAATTTCTCATGTTGCTGTCAGAAGAGCTGAGCGAGCTGAAGATAAATGATGTGGTCGAGTTGAGTAAGCAGGAGTTTAGCAGAACAGTAACAGAATTGTTCCTCAAAGCTTAGTCTAATACTGAGATGGATAGTCCTGTTCCTCTCTGAGTGTTTACAAGTAGGAGTTAATGTTCCCACATCGGTAATTGTGACTGCAGCGCTCGATTCAATTTATCAATCGGTTGCTACACTTTAAGGAACAAGTTCAGCCACTTTCCCCAACATGGTGATTTATCACAGAGTACTTGCAATATTACAAATAAGATTTTTCAAGACTAATTAAATATCTTTATGAAAACTAATGTTTCTTTATTTCTCATATTTTTGCAGCAGCATTCAAAATTTTGAGATACATGTGGTGTCTTACTCTTTGGACATAATTGCATAAAGATTATTTAAAAGTATTTCAAAAACACAGATGCAAAGTTTGAGTGACGCAAGCACAAAATGTAAGCTTCAAAACAGGCTGATTAACAACTTTTAATTAGCTTTTTTTTCTTTTCCCCAAATATGTTTACTACAAGCTTATTAACCCTCAGGACATTGACAAAACTTTCATATTATTTTATCCTGTGAAGCTTTAATTTTCTTATTGTATTGCACTTTTTTTTTTACTTGTTTAAACCTCTTTTTAAATGGGGCTGTAACTACATGCCTTCATCTTAATTGCAGTCTGTGATTTCAACCACAAAAGAAAGAAGAAAAGGCTGGCAGAAAACTGAACAGCTACCACGAGAGCTTAAAAGTGAGATAAAAACTATACATGGTTTCAAAAGCTGAAGAATGAAGACTGAAGCATTCAACAAGTAAACCAAAACGGAAACTGGAGCAGCCCCTTCAGTGAAATTGCTGGTACTTAAATCTGTTTTTAAAAATAAGTAACTCTTGAAAACAGCCACTAAACAGGCTTGCAATGGGGCTTCAGATCTTTAAACAGTAGGAAATGATATACAGGGTACAAATGCTAAACAGTGTGAAAACTGTACCTCTGAATAATTTACATCAAAGTTAGTTGCAGTGCAAATCAAATCCTGCAATAAACTGCAAGAATAAGTCTGATCCTGCTCATTCTCCAGAAATAAATGGGTTATTTTCCTTTCATTCAGTGATTTTTAGGATGTTGCAATCCTATTTCAAAAAAAGCACAGAAAGATCTGAAGCTATATTAAACTTTTTGTGCAAAAATATTCTGGATGATCTGTAGCACACTGTGTCCTGACTCCTTTATGAGTGATTGTGTATCTTCCAGGGGGGCTGTCATCCTAACCCCAACCTTCCCTCTCGCTTCAGCGCGCTGCTAATCAACTGATTCCACCACCAATGAGCATTCTACCTGAATAATCAGAGCCAATCAGCTCCTGTCCACGTTTCCTGACCATCAATGTATTCTATCATTCTCTCTTTCAGAAACAGGTGTGCAACACTTCTCCTCGCCACCACCGCCTCAGCAGTCTGGTCAAATCAAGTCTGTTAATCTGTACGTCAGACATTCAGCTTTCGGCTTCTCTACCAAAAGCCTCTGCTCTTTCGGGATCTTTTTCGGTCCATGACGCTGCTCAACAAACTCTAAAATCAGTCAATGTTTTGCTGAATAATCACCTTTCTTCATTTTGATTCTCTTCATTGAAATGATGGCTGGTTCCAGTGGTATTTTAACACGTCTGTAAGACAGTATATGAAACTAAAGCAAACAAGTCAGGAACTGTAACTGAAATGTGACATCTCATCTACGCGATGTGATTCGCTGACATGCTTATTCAACTTGCTGTGCAATTACTATCTCTCCCGGTTGTCTAAATCAACCTTTTTCAATGTTGCTGCTTAATATCCTTTGGCTTAAAGAGCTCAACAGAATAAATCCATCTACTGATCCATCATCTATCCAACTTAAGAGTTCCAACAAGCTGGAGTCAATCACACTTGCCGACGGCTGAAAGAAGGCTACATTGAGTGTGGTTACATGGTGTTTTTAATTCGGAATTGGTTAATTCTGAATTAAACTATTTGAAATTATATTCATGATCTTGGTGTTTACATGGAGAAAATTAAGGGTTAAATCCTCTCTCACGCCAGCCTGTGAAGCCTTCTGATTGGACAGGGGGCAACCGTGGTGTGCTGACGTCTCTCGCAAGTAAACTGCGTTTTTCTCTTCTTTCTTTCTCAATTAACTTTAATGCTACAGTCTTGGAAATGTCCGCGTTGTTAAGCGCCAGTCGATCAGCTAGTTTCTTTATATCCAATTCTTCTAAAACTGTTGTTAAATAAATCGTCTTCATACAAGTGGAAACGCGGACTGCGGGCCGCCATCTTGGAAAACTGTCATCACGACAGAGCAGAATGACAAGAATGAAGTCTAATGAAGCCTTATTAGTTATTAGTATCAGTAATTCTGAATAAAGTTTTCAGGCGTTTACATGGTCATCTTAGAGCACAATTAGGCTTTATTCGGATTTACAGAGGAATAAAAATTCCATCTAAACCTATCTTGAAAATGTACCCCACAAACAGGCAGGCCATGCTCACCTGTGATTTAGAGTCACAAATCAACCTCGGATGCAGGTTTTGGGATGCTCAGGAAAACAATGCAAGTGCTTTGCTTAAAAAATTTTCCACAGACCTTTGCAATCACAAAAACGCCGTTTGGTTGGATAGTTAGAATTAAAAAGAATAACTTGATTGAGTTTGGAAGCCAATTTTGAATGGAGACTTATAGGTGTATTAAAGAGTTTTTCAACTTTAAAAATACTTATTTTCCATCATAAATATGTTAAAAATATTCAGTGATGTGTACAATGTGCCCTGACATATTCATTGTAAGTACCGCTAACAGCGCTAAATTGTCACTTGAAAGTTGCAGTGTCGGTCCAGCACCAGAATTTTTTTGGGGGAGAATTTGAGATGATGTGACGTAATGCGCGCTCCGGCTGGCCTGATTGAGTTAAGCTTCATTTTGTCCTCCATTACTCTGCCAGATGCTTAGCGAGCAACAACTGAGCAGTACTGAGGATGGATCTTCCAGAAAGTAAGAAAAGACCGGCTTCTAGCACTGCCTCAACTCCAGCACAGACTCCACCAGGCAAAAGAAACTTGAATTTTACTTGAGCGCTACTTAAAAAGCGAGGAAGGAGTTGCCCTCTTCCGTGCACGTACATGGACGCAAGGCACAGGCACGAGCATTTCACTAAGCTGCAGTTACACCCAAGGCCTGCAGGGGCCGTTGTTTCGCATAAAACGTGCAAACTCCTTAATGCACCTTAAAGCTCGTGTCCGGAGTTTCCGTTCGTTTTGAACATATGTATCATTTTTCAACAGAGCTTAAATGTGTTAGTCTGGTTCGATACTACAATATAATATTAGCATAAAGCAATATAAAAATGTATTTATGAGCCCCGCCTTTGTTTCATAGACCCCCGTGTTATCCGAAAAAGCGCCGGTCAGCGTCAGCCAATAGACTTCGAGCTTCCGCATTCTCGTGTTGTCAATCAAAGTGTGCGCGCAGCGTCGCAGCCAGAGAGCATGGCCGCTCGCCCAGGCAGAGGAGCTCCGCTGCAGCCGCCGCGCTTACCTCGGATATATCCATGGTCTGCTGAACATCCACCGTAAACAGCTAAACATGGAGGATGCTGTAGGACTCGGAGGCTCTCATTTTTACCCGACAGATAATAGCGTGCACAATTAAAGGGGCGTGGCTTGGTCACTCATGAACGCAGAGGGAGGGCGGAACCTCTAGACGTTGGATTAAAAAAACCTCTCTCTTTCAAAACTCCGGACACGAGCTTTAAGTCAGAAAGGTGCTGTAAAGTTTCATAGAGGAGGGTTCTTTAGGAATGCAGACAAAGGGAGACTTTAAGACCAAAAAAGGTACTTCTATTTTTTTGCAATTAACAAAAGCATTGCAACAATTTATTATTCCACAACATCACTGCCTATGCAAGACACTTTTATACGCTAGGTCAGTACTGAAAAAGGTCAGGCTCCTCTTTAACTCCTCTTCACAGCAGCAGTTTGTGATTTAAGTCTTTACGCTGATCTTTTTTTAGCTTTCAGTTTTGGTCTAATGTAGCTTTAATTTCATTTGGAATATATGAAAGAATAACTTATTACTCAATGAAATGCTAAGAGTGCCTTGAGGCAAAAAAAGAAGAACAACAAAAACAACCTCAGTTTGACTGTTGGTTATGAAAAGCAAATATCAGACGGGCTGTGAAGTGAACACAAAGCAGATTTTGTGTGCAAACCAGGTTTTTGATGTCTATAGAGGAATGTGAACTTTGAATAAGTCAAATATTTTATTTAGGTAATAAGTATTTCATTTTGGGTAATATCTGGTACTTGTCATGGGCCATGGCAAACATGGAAGTACACAAATTTTTAAAGTTTAAAGCATTTAATAAAGTTCAGACCAGGACAAAGTCAAGAGCAGGCAACAAACCCAAACACTAGAAACCCAAGGGAAGATGCAAGATGTCGTGACACTAAGGCTGCATTTACAATGCAAGTCTTGATGCCCAGCAAAAGCAGAACCGGTCTGCACTACATAAAAGCAAAATATATCAGAACTGGGTGAAACACACCGACACTGTAATTACAGCCTTTGGTACGATGACAATCTGGCACAGAAACATGAGGGAAGAGGGTTTAAATACACATCGACGAACCCAGACAGAGCAAACAGGAAAGATGCAGTGATGCAGAGAAGACAGGCGAGTACCCAGAACAAAACAGGAAAAGGCGGAAACAGGTAAGACACGCAGACTTTACGAAGACACAGAAGGAAGATGATCTGACAGTATCGTTGCATTAATTTTTTTTAAGAAAACAATGCAACATTATCAATAATTTACCTACTTAAAATTATACAGCAGATTTTTTTTTTTTTTCAAATCAGATCACCAGAACAAAATCCAACAAAACATTAGATGAGCCGATTCAGTGTGTCGCCACGTTTGCAGGTTCATAGCAGCCTGTTGTTTGAAAAGCTGCATCTGTAAGATGGCAAGGCCTTCCACGAGCAGAAGAATGAATCCCATCCTGTGACGCCTCGGTATGACTAATCTGCACCACGATTCCCTCTGACTTGACTCAACACACAAACAGATCTGCAATGATGTGATGAATCAGACACATTATGCCCACCGCCTCCTGTTTGCTCCTGGAATGGATTATGCGGTTCTTGCTTCCCGCATTACTGGTCAAACTAATGCAATTAAAGATATTACAGCTGCACTATTTCTGTGTGAAGTGTGAGGAGGCAGAAAGCATGGAGGGGGTGAAGGTGACTGCTGCCTTCAGCTAATCAGCAGGTGAAGCTATTGTTATTCCTAAAATAGCAGGATTTAAATAAAATGTGCATGTCGTTCACAATGCCTCATGTTGTTATCGGAATAATAAATCTAGTCACCCTACCTTTTCTTTTTTTAGTTTTATTTGAACAGGTTCAAGTCTATGTGGGAACTCCAAAACCAAATTATTTGTTCCATCAAAGCTAAACTTACTTTGAATCAGGTCACACTGAATCCTCATCAGTCAGATTTTACAGCTTGAAGCCTCCAGATGAACATGACGTCTCCAGCTTCTCTATTTACAGTCTGTGGTCTCCACCAGTCAAAACTCAACCTGCAGCCAGGGTCAGTCAGAATCCTCTTTATATTGAATGTAGTAACACATTAGATACAATGCAACTATATTGGAGGCAAACGCTCAATAAACAAGCTGTATAATTGTCATTAATCTGCTCATTACATTTTGACATATTAGATACACCTAATACTGGATTATGTGCAACCAATCAAAAGTAGTCTGGTTACATACAGGTATGGGCTTCAAGACTGGATAATTTGCATTGTGACATTGCTATGAACACATATAGAGACGCTGTTTTGTGTTTGTATATTGTCCTACAGCAATCAGTTTGTTGATCTGCGTGTATCACCTAAAGAAATAAAAATAGGAGCAAAGTGCAATTTCTCGTCAGTTTTGTTAAGCCCAAAGGTGTTTTAAAAAAGAAATAAAGAAAGAAGAAAGACTAGTGCAGCCAGTTCAAGGATTGGGACACAAGTGCACAGTGGATCGTTTGAAAGCAACTACATCCATTTCACTCATCTTTTGCAGTTACTGAATATGTAGCACTGTAGAAGTGACTTATTCGTTTTTTTCAAACTCTCAATCACCCAGCCATCGTTGTGGGGCTGCCAGATGGATCTAAAACCTTATTTTCTGCCTGTGATTTCCAGCTACTCAGAGATGCATGGTCACCCTGCAGCTCACACATGAAGGCAAAACAGCCTTCATATTTTACTGAGTAATAACAGTGATCTTGGATGAGATTAGAGCCGTCTGCTTTCCCAGAGCTTCATTACAGAACGTAATCTCCAAAATGTGTAAGAACTGGCAAATTTTTGAGGCGCAAGCCAAGTTTAAATAGTCAGATAATACTTCTATATCCCTGTAATGCTTCTCGTCGTGTTTTTGCCTTATAGGCGCCAGACATGGTGTCTTTTGGTGTGAAATGGGGCACAGAGAGTGCTGCAAGCTTCTCGCTGTGAGGCGACAGTCTTGACTGATGCTAAGATTTCACTGCTTGACTGTGACTGTTGGATTCATTTTGTGTCTTTTGTCACTGGTGAGATAAATAAATTTGGCACACTGCAGACAGCGTCTGCTCACTCATTAATATTTTTTTTCTTTTCTATTTATTTGACAATCAGAGTTAATTGTAGCAGGCTGATTGAGAATCAGTCTGCTGTGTGTAATGAGCATTTTTTTTCGATAATGTTGTTACGGGATGACTGCTTCACATCATTATGCTCCCGTACAGTTTCGGCTCAGCTGACAGGGATGCTTTGATGAGAGAAAGAATAAAATGTGCAAATGTCATGCTCATTTTCATTCCCTGCTTGTCTAGTTACACCATTATCTGGTTGACATTGAGAGGTCTTTAGCTGTAGCAAAAAAAAAAAAAAAAAAACAGATTTCCAGATGAGGACCTTATTTTAATAAAAACCTGATAAACTCCCTAATGGATAAAAACAGTGTAGGTTGTTCAAAACATTTACAAATACGCTGAAAGGACAATTTAACTACATTAACATCAGATCATCTACGGAGAACATAATTCAAAATTCTTCCCTAATATCTTTTCAACAAACAACGACATATTGTTTAATTTTTCAATTTTCGGGTCCTCTACCAGACACCAGGGAGTTTGAGGGTTCTGCGGGATCTTAGCTGTTAGTAGCACTGCGCTCTTCTGGACAGAGATCTCAGATGTTCCCGGTATTTCCTGAAGCCATGCATCCAGCTCGGGGTTGACTCCCCCTAGTGCCCCATCACTACCGGCACCACTGCTGCCTTCACACCCTACATCTTCTCCAGCTGCTCTTTGGTATTTCTCCAGGTTTTCCTGTTCCTTCTTTCTGATGTTGCTGTCACTGGGGATTGCTACATCAATCACCGCTGCTCCCACCACTATGTCAGGCTGATTGGCCACCACCAGTTTGAGTCTGAATCCTGAAGTACCACAGGATCTTGGCTTGGTTGTTCTCCACCACTTTCGGGGGTGTTCTCCATCTAGACTCTGGGGTCTCCAGCCTGTACTCGGCACAGGTGTTTCTGTACACTATGCCCGCCACCTGGTTATGGCGTTCCATGTATGCCTTTCCTGCCAGCATCTTGCACCCTGCTGTGATGTGCTGTACTGTTTCAGGGGCTTCCTCACACAGTCTTGTCTTATGTGATCCACCCCGGCCTCTACTGATCTTGTGTTTCGGACCGGTTCTTGTGCAGCCATGATCAGCGCCTCTGTGCTGTCTTTCAGTCCTGCCTTTTCCAGAGGTATGTTCTCTCTATTTCAGCCACTTCTTCATTCTGTCGGAGGTACATTCCATGTAGGGGTTTGTCTTTCCATGATCCCACCTCTGGCTCCCCTTTCTCACTGGGCTTCACTTGTCTGAGGCATTCACTTAGCAGGTTGTCATTGGGGGCCATTTTCTGGATGTATTCTTGGAGGGATGATATTTCTCCTGGATGGTGGCTTTGACACTCACCAGTCCTCGGCCTCCCTCGCTGCGCTTCGCGTACAGCCTCAGGAGGCTGGACTTTGGGTGAAACCCTTCGTGCATTGTGGGGAGTTTCCTTGTCTTGATGTCAGTGGCTTGCATCTCTTCAAGTGGCCATAAATATATATATCTAATTAAACTTGCTGCAGATTTGCATGTGCACGTGCATGTTGATTAACCAAAAATTGCTTTATGTGACACAGGAAACTCTACCTTAACTAGTACTCCATTCATTCTTAAAAGTATGGATAGGGCTTTAGGGCATTAATTTTGTCTTATTGACAAATCACAGAAATAATAACGTAATTCAATTTTTTCGCTAAAAGGGGACCACATTATGTGTGCCAGTTTTCAGGGTATCACACTTCTCAGCATCCCTGGGAAAGTCTATGAGGCTGTAACGGAAAGGAGAGTCTGACCAAATGTTGAACCTCAGATGCAGAAGAAACTTTCCTGAAACAACAGACCAGCTCTTCATCCTCTCATATATTATTGAATGAACATGAGAATTAGTCAGACCCTGTCCCCCAAGATTTCTTGTGCTTTCGGAGTATAGAGTACTGGAACAGCTGCTGCAGGCTAACCGGTCTTCGTACTTCATGTCTGAGAGCTGAGTCCATGTACTTGGCATTAACTTGGACATGTTCAAGATGGGAATAGACTCCACCAAGGTTGTATCTTCTCTACCCTTTCTGTTCACGATGTTCATGGACGGGGTGTCGAGACAGAGCCAAGGCCAGGAGACTTTCACCCATTAGGGGTGCTGGATATAAATATATTTATAGAGCGCCATTCAGACACAAAGTAATTCACATAAGATGGATTTATGGATGGATGATTTGATGGTATATCCATAACCACAGTAGAGCACACTCCTTTTCAGAAAATAGTTATCTTCAGTGTTATCAGACTGACTGTTAAAGGGAATAAGAGATTGGCAGTAAACAAACACATTAATTCCTTGGCAGTATTATGAAATAACAATAGATCCAAATGAATTCCTTTCAGTGCATACTTTGTAATTTAAATTTAGTTGCCTTTGTTTCGTTAAGGTTAGGGACTCAAATCTGAGACTGCAATGGTGCATGACAATGAATCCATTCTCAATGGACATTTACTCTGTATTATTTTGCACAAAATTAATTTCGCATCTTCAGTGATTTATATTAATGTTCCACTCATGAGAGTCTGACTCTGCCATTTATTGCTCTTTTGTTTAGAAAAGAAAGCGGTGGAAAATTTATTGAAAGAAAATATAAGAGTTCAATTAAACTCCCCATCTCGAGTAAAATAAACAAACAACTTTATCAAGGAGGCAGTTTTCAAGAAACCCCTGACCTGTTACTGCCATGGGTGACTGTTCTGCGTGGCAAACAAGACAGCAAGTCCATCACCTCCAGCTGGAGGGCCACAGCACAGAGAGCAGCAAGGGATCCGTCTGCTAAAGAGGCAAGCGTTTACCTCACAGCTGTGTGTGTGTGTGCACGTGTGTGTGTGTGTGTGTGTGTGTGTGTGTGTGTGTGTGTGTGTGTGTGTGTGTGTGTGTGTGTGTGTTCTCGTATTTCTATCCTTGTCGGGGCCAAATGTCCCCACAAGGATAGCAAAACGTGGAACGACGTGCCTTGTGGGGACCTTTTTCTGGTCCTAAGTAGGAGAAACAGTGTTTTCTTGACCATGTTGTTGTTACTGAAAAAAGTAAAAGTGCAAAAACATTTCTTTAGGGTTAGGCTTTATTGTGGTGTGGGTTAGGGTTAGGGTAAGGGTCAGGGTTAGGGGCTAGACATGAATGGGAGTCAATGGACGGTCCCCACAAGGATAGAAATACAAGACTGTGTGTGTGTGTGTGTGTGTGTGTGTGTGTGTGTGTGTGACATTGATTGATCGTCTGTCAAGGAAACAGCAAAGAAAAAGAAAATGGCTGTACATTCATAACTTGTCACAGAACGATTAACATATAAAAAGGCTCACAGGCTTCTATGGAATTTTGAAGAACAGTCCCTCTGTTTTTGCAAATCTGAAGTGTAAACACTGCGGGATGTTGAACTGGTCTCATAGTATTCCAGTATGGATGTCAGCATTGATAGTTTCAGTAATGAAACACAAACGCAACAAGCAGACCACAGTTTAATCTGATCATTTTTTTCAATTGTGAACTTACTTTAGATGTCAGCAAACAACCGACCTTCTGCTTTTCAGTGATTATAGAATAATGGGAAAATAATTAAAGCTAGTCTGATTTACATTTTAATTGCCTTGCTCTGTCAGTGGAGGCAAATAAGAAGCAAAGAGTCTGCTGTGCACTCTCGTCAAGAGTCTAAATTACATTTATTATAAATTATGAGACTGTTGGATGGGGTTTAATGAGTTACTAGCCTTTAATAGCCTGAAGCAACAAGAGGAATACTTTGAGTCCGATGTCATTTCATTGCAGACGTACCATTTTCAGTGAAAATTGTTTGCTACTCTAATATGGAAAAGCTTGAGTGTCTGAAATTTAGACCTCCATCCTCCTAATATGTGGAATAACAATCACCTTGCACTTCAGTTATCTCAATATAGAAGTTAAATGTTCATTCATTGCCCAGTAACTGTCAAAAACAAGTGTGAGATGACTCAAACAGAGGCCTGTGCTACAAAGCTGGATTTTCTCCTATACTGAGGTAACTTCAGGGTTAACTCTGGATTTCCCATACTACGAAGGAGGCTAAGTTCTTACTGCAGTAAATCACCACAAAAAAAAACAAACAAACAAACGTTACACTGAACTGCTAATCTGCTCCAGGGCAGGTTACGGGCAGGCGATGTTCTGGTAAAGAGATGAATGAGTTTATAAGCTTGGAAAATGGCCTTCCCATTCTTAGAAGATCCTGGTTGGTGTGTAGGTCATGAGAGAAGTGCTCATGAAGAAACAGACCTTCAAAGGAGAGATGCAATCATTTGACATAATAGAATAAAGCCTTGTCACTGACTGCTTTGAAGCATGTTTTCATATTTGATCTTGATTTGTTCCATTAAACTTCACTAGGGTTTCATCTCAAATATTGAACTCAATAATAATAATGGCCACACATGGCATAACTACAGAAACATGAATTTATACACACACACACACACACACACACACACACAGAGGAAAATGGGCCTCAAAGGACCTCAGTGGAAAATATAAACAAAAGACAGGGCACTGAGGAAGCTCTGCCCAAAACGTCTGTGCCATTATGAAGTGAAATTGAGTGATTCCAGTTTATACTGTCTGATGAATACATACTGATGCGCATTAACAGAATCTGAAACATTCTTCCAGCGTTAATTTCTGGCTTTTGCTGCAGCAGCAGTGTTGATTTTGGCCTGGCTGATATGTTTGAATTCTTCATGTTTTTGGAGAATAATTACTCATCCATTATGTGCTCTGCTCTGCAGGGTTATGATTGGTCAAAGTTCCAAACTCCACCCGTTTATGAACGCGCACCGATCACCACTTTAAAACCATGGATTGAATTACAGAATTGATAACCTTCATAGTGCTGCCTATTCGGATTCTGAATGTCTGGCTAAGTTAATCCAAGTAATGGAAAAATATCCCAGGTAAGGCTGCTTTGTAGAATAGGCCTCAGATTGTTTGTGTGTTTACTCAGTACGGATACAACCGAATTAATTATAACAGCAGCAATGGTTATCAGCTTTACATCAGGTGTGTAACCCAAAAGCAAAATTTTTTTTCATTAAAACTTCTGAAAGAAACAAAAAGGCAGAAACATTGTTACATCTGATTTGTCTTTTGTACAAGGACAATCTCCAGCCCCCTGACTAATTGCTACTGGCTTACAGCTCCAATGAAAAGAAAACTCAGCAAGTGAACAGTGTCTCTCTGGACACAATATGATTGTCTTTGGCTGACAGTTTGGAGGAGAGATTGTGACTGCTTTGTGTTTCCTCTCACAGATTTTCAATAAACTGCAAAGATAATGAATCACGGTCCCTTCCACCGGACACTCACGTTCACCTTTTGAAATCACGACTTTTCATGCTTCTGCAAAAGAGCACTTCACTGGCTGGACTAACAACAAAGGCATTATCAGCTGTTAAAATTGAACTCTTCGTGAGGCTGCTGAGCGAAGGAAAACTAATTTACTAGGAAAACTAATTTAAAAGTTGAGCTAACGGTGCTGTGATGACTTGTTTTGTGTAGTTTTCAAAATGATAATTTTCCCAAACCCTATCCCTGAAGAACTACATAAATTATAATTCAGCTTCAAGACTTTCAGCCACCAACAAAAAATATATCTTTTGGCTTTTTAATATTAAATCAGAAAAGTTAAAACAAATACAAGAAGCACACAGGTCAGTCAGCAGGCCTCCATTTAAAACCAGCTACCCTGTAGCAGTTGCAGTGTCAGTAAATAGTGTTTATTAAGTAATGTAACTTGACTAAAGCATTCACTGACAACTGCAGATTAGCTCACAGAGCATCCTCATCAATACGTTCCCAGTGATGCAGCCAACCTGCCGGTAAGATAGCATTCACCACTTGTGTCTGTGTGACCTCCTCTGACAGCCGAGAGGGACTCCTTTAAGTCATTATCCCTGGAAAACATAGCTCCATAGCAACGGCTGCAATTTTTCCACTATTATGCCAGAAGAAGTGCTTCTGAAGCAGACCATTCCGATTTCAAGTTGACCAATTGGTTACCATCGCAGTTTTCTTTTTTCACTGCCCATTGTCTGCAGAGTGGAGCCACTTGTAATGCATGCCCACGATCCAGACCTTTAACGGTGCAGAAATATCCTGAAGCCAAAAAGCCACCATGTTGTCTCCTTAGAGATCTGATCTGCCTTTATCAATGGCAATATTTCCTTTAAGTGCCCTCGAGAAGAAGAGCAGGCCTCCATTTGATAGTAATTGCTATTGAGCTTGAAGAGGCTTCAGCCTGAACCCACACCTGAAAAAAACCTTTCAGTCTGCAAAGTACATCTGGTCCACTGGTCTTGCCATCACAGTCTGTGACATTCTGACCCTTCCAGCACATGTCCAGGGTAAAAAAAAACAACAGACAGGGATGGAAACAGGTGCGCAAAAATTGAAAATTTTCCCCAGGACAATTTGAGATGCGTAAAATAAAAAGTTGAAGTGGGAAAATTTGGCAGCCTATTGTCCCACACTTTTTCCCTACTGATGAAATGACTGGACACATTTTGACACTCTTTACTAAAACCAGATATTAGAGAGCTATTTCTATTATTATTTTTTATTTTAAGGAAATATTAACAAAATCAACACCTGTTCTTGTTCAAGTACCATCATCAAGGAAATGTTCTACACGAGACTAAACTAAACTATGTCAATTTCTTCAAATTTAAGTCAACGGTGAGCAGCCCAACTATTGCACCTGCTTCTAACGGAGTCCCCCACCGATAGGAATATTTATCAGGGATTATGCCGTCATGTTGTTGCTCTCTGAGCCCAGCCAGGGTTCTTCCACTTTGTCCATATCCACTGGCTGCCTCTCTCGGCCACTTCAGAGATCGATCTGATCATCGGTCACAGAGACTGTCCACGGATTCCAAGATCATTCAGCAGGCTGATGGTGGAAGAAGCCAAAGAAACACTGCATCCCACTTCAACCGGATAGACTTTAGCTTTCCATCCTCTTTGTTGAGCCTCGGCTGCCAGTTCAGTGAACTGCAGTTTGTTGCCCTCTTCAGTTGGATTCTCCCGTGGACCTGTGAGCTCCGTGATATAAACAGACCTCAGTGACGGGAACCAGAGCACCAAATCTCCGCTAAGGCAGGAGCTGGCCGATATCAACCAGCATCTTCCAACCTCGGCAGAGGGATGGTGCACAAACATTTAACACAAATAAGTAGGAATTGCAGATGCAAATAATATAGACCATTTAAATCAGTGGTTTATATGGAGGACAGTGAATCTTCAGAGACCAGCCTGTGCTGACAAGGAATATAATTTCAGCTGTATTTTAGTCAGTGTAGCAAAAATAATAAACAAGACATCTCAGTAGCATTTATAAAGTTAATTCGACCAGCTCAGAGCAGCACTTCTTGGAGCAAACTGTCCTAATGAAGTTTCAGTGCTTCAATGAAAGTGAACTTTGATATATTTTTAGAGCAGAGATGCTACCACACACATTCTGGCATTGATGGGTTACTGAAAAAAAATACTTCAATAGTCAATTAATTCATTTAAAATATTGGGAGAAATCACTGGGAGCTAATAACCATTCAGGCCTCATCTGGAATTTATTTTCAGCCCACCTCTGTTGCATATGATTTATATTTGAAAGTGATCTGACTCATCCAGACTACATCAGGACAAAAACAGAAACTGTAAAATAGATATTCATTCAATAATAAAAGCTCTGCCACGGGTGCTGTGGTTGGCGGCCATAAACCTGGCTGACTCATTGCTCCTACTCCTACCTTCGGCTCGAGCCATTTGCTATCCCTCTGTCATCATTCAGTCCTGGTATGCTGGTGCCGACAGTATTCACACCGACTGGGCTCCAAACAGAGTCAGGAAATAGCTGACGTGATTTGAGTAAAGGAGAAAGAAAACATTCAGTGGGCAAAATTGGGTTTTGTGGCAGCAGTTTGCAACACCCTGTCAACGATGTATTCAATGCACAGTTACCTTACAGTACCAATCTGGACTATTTTCTATGTTTTCTCACAGACACACTCATACACTCATGATACTTCTATCTCATTTTTAGTTACAGCTATTTGTAACCTCTAAGCTCCATGTAGATGCTCTGCTTACGTCTGACATTTTAATTTACTGTTTACACTCATGTTGAAAAGTTAAGCGAGTCCCTTTAAGTACAATGTCTCTGAAATAAACTTGGTCTTCAATCAACTTACATAGATTTTATTGAAATGAGACTGCAAGGAAACGCAAACACAAATTTTTCAACAGAGGTGAATGCCTTGGAATGTTTTTTGTTTGTTTGTTTGTTTCTTACATGTCTTTATTTCATAGACCTATTGATTCATTGAGCTTGGAGCAAAAAATCCACGTGAACATGTGAAAACACTGTATGTCACATTTAGCCTTTTAAGAGCAAATACACACCAGTACTTCACAAAAAGTTATGAGAAGAAAAAAAAACCCTTTCTGAATGGCTTATATGGATTTGTTATGAGATAAGTAGCGAGTACTGAGACCCAGTCAGGTACAGGAATGAAGGACACAGCAATGAACATTCACTGTTGAGTGAAGAGTCCTGAGAGCTGTAGATACACCTCCAACCCCCAACCCACCATCCATTTTGTTCTCTCTCTCTCTCTCTCTCTCTCTCTCTCTCTCTCTCCCTCTCTCCCTCTCTCCCTCTCTCTCTCTCTCTCTCCAAACAATTTTTCAATGATTATCGTCTTGGTGCACTCCAGAGGGACTAAAATGTGGCACTTCAGTTGATGTGTGAAAAAAAGCTGTGAGGTGAGATCAAGCGTGGTACGGCTTGTTGACAGTGAGCAGCGGCTGGGGAGCAAAGCTGAGCTGACAGAGGTTTTCATGTCTGTTCAGCTCTGCTACAGCCAGTCACACAGATGTTTTATGGCCTTTTAGTTTGAGCTATTTACCTTCCATTTTGGAGGAATCGCTTTCCACCTGTAGAGGGTCACTGTGTGCCAGATTAATGCTGCGATGCACAGAGAGAGAGGCGGTGAGAGTCCTTAAAATTGTGCTTAGGTTTAAACAACAACTCATTTGAAGTTTAAATTAGCCAGAAACGAAATCGCTCCACAGACAATGAAACAGCATACCACAAAATGAGTTTCACCATACCCATTACCCAAATCAAACACATTTCTCAGACAAATGTGACTTCAATGCCATTTAATGTTTACATACGTCTACTTATTCTTTCCTTATTGTCCTTGGTTTATCAACACAGTCGCTGAACTCTTTTGTCGGAAACTAAAACCTGTGAGATAACATAAAAAAAGACTACACAAGTCATCGGTGTCATGCATGACAGTCTTCGTGTACGAACAAGGAAAGCTTTTCATTAGTCGGAATGACAAAGTTTTCAGAGCCGTTCGCTGTAAACTAAACCATCCCCCACATCTCCTCCATCATCCTTCAAAGTGCAAAGAGCAGAACACAACAGCCAGAATACAGAGCAGGTAGGCAGGCTCACCAAGAGACACCCACTCAATCACACGCTGTTATTTCATAAGATTTTAAATCTTAGGCACCTACAAGTACCATGATTAACAAGTCACTGCTATGCTCACATATTCTTACATAATTAGAATAAGATTGGATTCAGCAAATTAGACAGTAATTGCATTTTTTTTTTACTTATAACAAGTCATTGCAAATAATTGTCCAATTTGTTTTGTATAGGAATCAAAGTTACTTCAATAACGGTCTCCATCAAATCAGATGTATTGCAAAATATCAACTATCTGTCTGATAAAGCTGTTGACCAAAACACACCAGAAATGCAATGCTGTTTATCGAGTCCAGTTTATGTAAACATTTCCTCAACAGCAACTCAGCATCCACCGAGGAATCACCGGACTGTGGGCAAGACTAAAAATCAATGACTGTTTACCTCCACAGACACATCTGTAGGAGCATCAGTGAAGAAGACTCTGATGTGGAGACAAGTACTCAACAAAATATTGAACCCCATTTCAGGCAGTAATCAAAATCCCCCCAAAAAAATTACACAACAGGAAAAGCACAAGGAATAGGATAAACAATGGATAAAGAATATAATAAAATAAATAAAATCTGTGACACTTGAAAGGAATCAGTTTATGTGGCAGCACCAACATCCTCAATCATCTACAAAGATCTCAGGGATTCAGAAAGGACATGGGTTGGGAAACACTGCACTTTCTTTGATCTGTTTTATGAAGCTGTTACAGTTCAGTCTGTTGCATCTCGAAAAATAGACTCAGAAGAAACAAGACAGGGAGTCCTGCACAGTTTTAAGTATTTCAGATGTTAATGAAAGAATTTAAACAGATCATGTATTTATTCATTAAAATACAATTACATATTCAATGTACCCTGCAGGACTCAGGAATAATACTATGATCCAGTCAATTTAACACTTAACTAATAACATTATACTTTGAGATTCATCAAGATCTGATATTAATCATCTGTAAATATCAGCAAGGCTATCCATGGCAGTGGCAAACAGCACATCAACATAAGTCTTTCTCCTCCCATTTGAAAGAGTAATGACTTTAGAAAATATTTTATGCCTATGAAAACCATGAACATGTAGACAGTTATTGGTCCCTAGTCTATGTCCTCTGTAACAATAACACAGAGGTAAAGACCGGAGACACTGGGTTGCATAATGTTGCACATTTATGTGACGAATAGGCAGATTACACCAGTATATTGAAGCTTTTATTCTAAAATAAATAAATAAATAAATAAATAAATAAATAAATAAAAGTCTGTCTCGGTAACATAGGGAGCTGCAACAAGTAAGTAATGATGGGGCAAAGTTATCAAAAACAGAATCACCACCTCCAAATTATGTTTAGTATATTTTTAAAGATAAACCAGTTTGATGCACTTTTGGATTTTTTCTCTAATTAGCCATAAAAAAGAAATAAAAGTTAGACTATTGGTCAGACATAAATGTAACATAAAGACATGTTATTTGGGGAGCATCCAAATTTCGCATTCAACTATTCTAACATCAAACAACTAAAAAGTTACTGAGCAATTAACAGCCACCCCTTGTTCCATATTTACCGCCCTAATGCCTTCATACCAGTATACTTAGTTTGTGTTGTCACAAGTTATCGTCATGAGAACAAACAGAGCCCAGTGGCACGAGGTTATTGGACGCGTGGGCTACTCGGGTCTGTTCGTGTTAAGTTTTGGACTTTTTCCATCACGCGCTAAGGCGCACGGGAAGCTCGTTTACGCGTGTAGTTTGGGGAGGGACGGCCGTGTTACCGTTTCTGCGACGATGGCCAGGACATGCGGGGCTTCCTCAGCCCGGGTCGCAGCTTCTCCAGAGTGCGGTTGCGGCACAGGTAGCGCTCGTTGTCCGAGTTGAAGCGCTGTTTGATCCGTATGTGCGTCCTGGGCTGCCGCCACAGATGCTTGGGCGGCTTGGGGAGCCCCGCTCTGTCTCTGCCCAGCGTGGCGCAGTCCATCTTCTACTTTTATTTACTACTATTTCTTTTTAAGTAATACAGTTATAAATTGGAGCGTATTTAACAACAATAGGTAGTCTGAAGAGACAGCCAACAGCAGGACCGGAGCTGTCTGCGAGGCGTGCTAAATGAAGGCGTTAAAGCGCAGAGAGCGGAGCGCGCGGCATCATCCGGAGCTGCTGCTGTCCACCGACAGAGTGCTGAAACTACACAGAGCTTCTCCATAGAGTCTCTCTCTCTCTCTCTCTCTCTCTCTCTCTCTCTCTCTCTCTCTCTCTCTCTCTCTCTCTCTCTCTCTCTCTCTCTCTCTCACCTCCGTCTGTCTCCTCTTTCCTAGCCTGCCAATCATCGTCATCACACACACACACACACACACACACACACACACACACACACACACACACACACACACACACACACACACACACCATCCTTATTCTTGGAGCAGAGCAAAGCTGCTGGTTGATTACAGTCAATTCAAAGCTACTTTATATTTGATCATTTGTCTTTCAGCTCGTTTCATTTGCTCAGAACTGCAAGACCAGGCACTGTGCTCAATCTCCCACCTACAGGTAATAACACTGTTTTTTTTTTTTTTTGTCCAGAGGACACAAAAGTCAAGCAATTATCATTAACATGCTCAATTACTTCAAGAGCAATCCACTTGGTTCAGAGTGCCCAACTGCTAAGAGTATCTGAAGAGGAGAACAAACACTCTTAATATGCTCTGTACCATCAACAAGGATGAGTTTGATTCATCTTAGTGGGCTCACAGAAATATGAAAAAAAATGTGAATAAAACGAGTGGAGACACAAACAATTAGCACATGATATGAAAAGACAAATTGCAGAAAATGGCACAAGAAAATAAACAATTGAACAAATTATATGGAAGTGAGGAAATATGGGTTGAATGGTCATTCTGTCATTCTGTCTGGGAGGAAAACAAAGTCATTGTGGAAGGATCTAAAACTGGAATCAAGCATATTGTCGTTCCCACCAGAGCTGACAATGAAAAGCAGTACTTTCACCCCCACTGGGGCTGTTAATCACAACAGTTACATTTTTCTCCTTAAATTGACTTAGTTGTATGGTGGAAAAGAGCTTGCGTTTTAGTAGGAGGGTTGGGGTTTGAATCGCCATCTTGTATGAAGAAGGTCTAAACCAAGGAATGCCCCCCACTCACTGCACTGTTTGCAGCCACTGCTCCATGGTAATGGGTTAAATGTAGAGAACAAATTCCACTGCTGTTACTGTGTATACAGTATGTAAAGGATTCTTCTGCATGTAGGAGCAAAGACATTCATTAAATTCATCTCAATGTCTCAAAACACACAATGAAAATATGATGGTATGAGAAAAATGAAAGTCATAATACATTTTCAGTTGAGACAATCACTCAGCACACACACACACAACTTTGTGTCCCTGAGCAAGACCCTTGGCCTCCAGGTTAAGTTCCAAATTAAGCTTCTAAAATTATGAGTATGCAGTGTTAATGTGATAGGAGAGAAACACAATGATCCAAATAATAGATAACAAGGTCTTTCACTTTGGGCAATACACACGCACACTTTTGTAAATTTCCGACCTGTAAATGGTGAACCTTCATATTCAGAGACAGGGGGAAGAAACCCAAGTGCCACAGAAATAAGAAGCTGCACAAACACATCACTTTGACCTTTCTCTGGCAGGCTTCCACTTGGTACAATTACCAGGTACTGTGTGTGTGGAAAGGTGTTGCCTTCACTGTCACTCAAACTTTCAATTGTTCAAACTGCTGTTCCCTTTGTGTGTACCCGTCAACCAGGAAAAGAGGGTGTTTATGGTAAAAAAAATAAATAAATAAATAAAAAATACTGCTGGCTGAGGATTTTCATTTCAGACGTATCTTTGGTTAATAGACTGGCAGATGAATGAATATCCTGTGTATCCTGTGCAGGAGGTACATCATGTCTCAAGCCAACAGGCAAAGACCTAACCAATAAAACATATGTACAAAGCTCAACAAGCACTAATAGAGAACACGATAGTTAAAGAAGACAAACCTTTTTCATTCAACAGTCCAGAGAAAACTTAGCCTCAGTCTTAAAACTTTCTGCTGTATTACAACAACACAAAGGTCAACTGCAAAACTGCTTCGCTTGTATCTCTGAAACAACTCCCGTGATTAAAATAAGTAATAAAGCAACACCACATCAAACACAGAAAAACCACATTGTTTTTCTTTTGGAAGTTGACAAAATGACTGTCCAGTCATCAACAAACAAGCACGAGTGTGTGTATGAGTGTGTCACTGACCGGGCATCTCGTCGGCTGTGTGACACAGATGACCGCCGGGTGTCCAGAGTGTTATCCTGAATGGAGTGTCTCCTGTCCGTGACGGGCAGCACCCACGAGCTGGACAAACGCCGCAACTGTATCACTGGGAGCGAGTCTCTACGACGAGGCGCCTGAAGGGAAAGAGCAGGAGGAAAATTAAACGCGTTCCGAGCAGCAAAGAAAGTCATAAGATAAACGTCCGGTCGACAGCAGCCAAGAGCACTTACACATTCAAACTAACGTCCATAATGCATCACTGGAACTGAGAATACAACCTAATGATGCTTCGTACAGTCAGGCATCTTCAATGCAGCAATCAGTTACTTTAAGGATTTATGAGGCACTCTTCTAGTGAACAGGATTTAGACAGAACAAATCTGTCCTCCTCCTCTGCAGAGAAAAGCTTTGGCTGATGCTAACAATCAATGACACAATGAAACTTTATTTTTACCGAGCTTTTCATGCAGATTTTGAAGAAAAAAATACTGTGGTGACAAGAGTGGATAAATAAACAGAAAATACAGAAATGAAAAAAAGGCATTTACAAAGTAAAAAGTGAATTTCAGAACTTTACCAAAAAAAAACTAAAACACTCTGCAAAACTGTTACAATGACGTGTTGCTTTATAACACATTGTTCACAAAATCTGACATAACTAAAGCAAAAATGTTGAAACTGTTGAAAAGATATTGAAAAAAACGTATGGTGAACTTTATGGTCTTTAAATGTTGTTTACACTTGGAGGTCATTTTTATATTCTTGACCATATTACAAAATATCTCAAATAAAGCTTGGGAATCATTTAAATGTGTTTGTTTGTCATGTTCATGTGCAACACTTTTAATCTTTCAATCTGTACAGAAAACACAATTAAATTTGTATTTTATTTATTTTGTTTTTTGATTTCCTGACTTTGATGATTCTAGAGACACACCGACTGTGTTTATGTGAACTGTTGATGTGTTTTCCTCAGAAAAATCCACGTAGACTCCTTAAACACACTAATCTTTTCCTGCAGCTGCAACCAAAACTTTAGAAAACATACAGCACAGATTAAATCCAAGGGAAAGTTGATCAGTGTTATATAACTAAACTCTGCTGGATGGTGTGGTCTGAGTCACCTTTTTAAAAAAGAAAGAAAAAACAATCTAAAATCATTGCCTAAATAAAAGCTGAACAACATGTAGCAGCGAACATCAGCTATCAGGAATATCTGGATGTCAGCGCCTTCACTGCATCACCTCGGTCCTCTGGAGGACTGGCTGTTCCAGCTGATCACACAACACTGTGGTCTGGTGAGACTTGCTTGCAGTTCACAGTTCAATCAGGTGATTATTCATGAGTTCAGGAAGGGCTTTAAAAAAAAAAAAAGTGCACCTCAACCTGTCTGAACATGAGCAAATACAAAATTTAACCGTTAATGGACCGTGTGTGAAGAACAGACGGATATTAGTTTGTGCTCCTCGGGAGAGAAAAGGTAGACAGCATCCAAACCCAGAATGAAAAGACAGGATCTTGAGGAATATTTTATTAGCAACAATCTGCAAACAAACTTAAGTTACATTTATTCACTGCTATCCATTTTCAATATATTGACTTGGTATCTATATTAATCTGCTTTAATTAGTAATGCACTGAATTGGTCCTGGAGATTTGTGTGACTTAAGGGAGATATAGCCTCACTATGCTGCTCTGTGTGACTGATGCTACAAGCTAATGTCACAAAAGATTATGCAAAGATCACACCACACCTGAATTAGTTTGGAGGATTCCAAAAAGGTAACGTTTTTGTACCACTTCAACATTCTTCATCGACTTCCTTTTCTGGAGCTATTTCCCAGAATATAAACGTATCTGTGACACTTCACCTGGTGGTGGCTTAAATGGATGATGTACAGGATAAGAGCAGATCTTGTCTACTGACATAAACTACCTCAGATTCAGTGGAGAGCGACACCCTGCAACGAAACTCACTGCCATACTCAAGTTTAGTGTAAACATAAACACAGTTTAGTATAGCATAAAACTCTTTTTTTATTTTCAGGGGTTGCTGCATTGATTTTACTGTAGATTTGGCATGTTTTTTGTTTTTCTTTTGTCTTAGGTTTTCTGCTTTGAGCTTCTTCGGCAGCTCTCTCTTCTGGTTGAGATCCTGGTGCATTTGAACAACAAGCGTTTCTGTGAGCCATAGTGAAAAATCCACTATAAACATGAGCACATGGCACCGTGACCAAAAGTTGCATCCTGTCTGTGGCGTGGAGTAGATGTAGACAAACGCACAACTCATTAACAGACATAGAAAAAGCCTCACTGGATGGACTTGAGACTGGCTAAAATTTATAACCAGGGCTGCATTGGAGAAAAAACACTTTGAATTTACTGTGGTTGAACCTCTGACACTGATGTCAAATTGTTGAAAAATTGTATAAAATGGGATCTTTAAGCTGATGTGCCAACAGGTGGTATTCAAGGCATAAACCTAAAAGATCTTGCAGTCTGTAGGAGTCATTAGACATGCTCTTGTTGAAACACTGCATAAGTTAAATGTTTGCCATTGGGCTGTGGTCTGCAGCAGCCCATCAACCACCGACTGGATCATCAAGACAGAAAAAATACAGTCTTTGAGTAAATGACATACAACTGAAAATGTGGCTCTTTGATCTGTAAGTCCTTTTACGTTTTACACTTTAATTGAGTAATGAATATCAAAAATACTGTATTATAGAAGAGAAATGGGTTTTTAAATTGAATAGCCACAACAAATTTAAAACCGACTGAAAACGGGACAAAATAAGAGTGTAAAAGTTCTGTGGAACAAAACACATGATGCAAAAATACAAATGATATCTTCATACTATAAAATCAAACCTTTAAATGAACAAAATTCAGAAACGCTAAAAAAAACTGTTGAGTCGTCTAATGAATAGACATTTGACCCTTTTGGAGAAGGACGTGTGCCCTCAGGGTTTGAGCAGAGAGGGTCTGCTCAACTCCAAACAATGCATGGATCAAAAGTCAGCTCCTGTTTCTGCTTTGTTTGGTTTAATGTCATGAGTGAATTGTGCATCTGTGAATGCACATTTAATATTGTTTAATGCATGTGTCACGAAGATTTGGTTCTCTGGTGATATGAATTCACTTGATGAATGATTTTAATATTTTTGGTCTATATACAAACTAATAGGATGCAGATTAAAAGAAAATTCATGATGAAGAGAGACAACAGATGTTAGGCTCGGCTCCTGTGGCACTTGCTGCTTCTCCTCCTCCTCCTCCTCCTCCTCCTCCTCCTCTCTCTCTGAATATGAAGGTTTACCCTTGTCAGCTTGAAGATTGCTGGAGACTGTCCAACCTGACAGATGAATTTTTATTCGTCTGCCTGCTGTTGGTTACTGCTTGCATCCATTTTCCACGTGAAGCACACTTTATCTCAGCTGGGTCCATCAGTTGCATGAGGAGACACGTGAGGGGAATGAGGTCTGTGTTGAATGTGAGGGCTTGTGATCTCTGGAAATTACTAATGTATTTTACTTCTTTCCTAGATTTTGGAGACTGTGATTTGTGCAGTTCTCTTAGATTAAACATCACACACACACATTAGTGGAGTACATGAAGTGAAAATAAAACTGTTAAAAGTGAATATTAAACCAGGAGAATGTAGACAAGAATATTTTAATTGTTTCCCTCCCTGCATTCCTCACACTGCACCGTTGTTTTCCTCATCCATTGACTGGTACTTGGTTGTGGGTGTTTTCATATCACAGTTCAACTTCACTCCAGTGCAGCTGATATCATCTCATTCTGCTTATGCATGTCTTGTCTTAATCTGCATCAATACCAGCAACAGCCCAGGATAAATAAATAAATAAATAAATAAATGAAAGCATTCCCAAGAGGTTTATGTTCAAAACTGAAAGTCTCATCTTCTGGATAACTTCTGTAAAATGCCAGTCCTTAAACCATTTGTCATAAAGGAACAGTCCAGGCACCACATAATTTGTCTAATACTTTGGATAATTTGATTTAACACTTATAAAACGAATGTCAGTCTCATCAGACTTTGCTCTGCTTTGTATTTTCTTCTAATTAGCGAATGTGAGCATGCTGAGAGAGCAGCAAGCTCAGCCACAGACTGTCGCCTGTTCTTTCACTGAACCGACCTCCTGTTGAGTATTCAAACTGTATATTTTGTAAATCCTGTCATTTAAATCAGCATAGATGCATGAAAGGCATGTTTAATGGTAAGGCACCGTCTGTTCAACCTGTGACCTCCTGCTCAAAGCAACAAGCGTTAACGAAAATTACTTAAGAACTGAGAGAAACCCCAAACTGGAGGGGAAAAAATTTAAATCTTTTTTTAAAACAATTTTAAAAATATATATTTTTTTTAACTGTAATAGAAACAAATTAAAATTACTTAAAAAAAAAAAGCTTTAGCCAAAGACCATATAAGGAAGAAAAGGAAGGAGGCTGTTCTTCCACAGCCCAGAGTCGACATGTCTTTCCTCTGTTTACTGTTTACTACAGCCTGCCAGCTCTCTCACTATTCCCTGAGCCCGTCTGGAGCCAGAGTTTTTTCATTTACTTTGTTGCCTGAGTTGATGCCTGTGGCTTTCCGATATTTGAGCCATTCTGTTTAACTAAACTCAGAATGCTGTAACCTTTTGCACTCATTTGCCAATGAATGAAATTATTTTTTTTGCTCCCATAATGCATTGCTCTGGGAATGTGTGGTATCTGTCCAGTCAGCCCTGTGGGTCCAGCACAAAGACAACAAACACTTCACACGACACATATAGTATTCAATATCTTTCTCTTCTTTTCAGGGTTTTATTCTTTTTATAAATGCATGCGTGTATATGGGTGTGTGTTTGCTGAGCATTTATTACAGACTATAAATAAATAACAAAACAGTGAAATGCTTATCAGCTTTATCTTGTAAAAAAAAAAAAAAAAAAAAAAACTCACAACGTGTGTGTTTTTGTGTTGACAGTGTCAACTCAGGTTGAGGTAGCTAAGAAAACACATCACCCAAAAATCTATGTCCATTTTGCAGCCTTGCCTTCCACACAAGAGTCATGGGAGCTGACTTCACTGAGAGCTGATGGATATTGATCAACCATCAACTGGAAAGACTCTTCACTCTGATTGGAGTTGTCAAGCTCTAAACGTTCAACACTGCAGCCCACCCTGTGGCGTGTCTCGATCCATCCAAAATCACATGTTGTGTTTCCCTGATTTGTTTTTATTCACCTGTTTCTTCTTTCATTTTATATTCCAGCATATACAAACAAGCCAGTTTATCCAACGTTTCAGAGTGATGCAGTACAGATAAAGGTCGTGCAGACCGATAAAACTTTTAATCATTGTGATAAGAACACATGCAACAAAAAAACTCACTGACCAGGCTTTCTTTACACATTATTATTAAACAGACACAAAACTCAGTCCATTTGAACTCAGCATGTCTGACCTATGAAAAGAAGCGGCATGCAATCGCTCAATGGCAACCAACTGGACGTTATCTCATAATTACTGCCGTCACTTCAGCAATGAGGACGACAATATTATCACAATTTGGGAGAATGTGATTGCAATTTGCTGATTTTCCTCATTACACACGTATGATGTGTGTCTGTGTGTGTGTGTGTGTGTGTGTGTGTGTGTGTGTGTGTGTGTGTGTGTGTGTGTGTGTGTGTGTGTGTGTCTTTGGCACAATCTTTGGCCTTGTCAGGACTGTGCTTCCGACCTCAAGTGGGAATACTGAAACAATAATGAAACAACAACGTTTCAGGCATCAACAAGAGACAGAGAGGCTGTCTGCTCCCCTCCACCAAGTGACTGATTCCCAACTTTGAGAAAAATATGTTGTGATGAACAAAAAAAGAAACCATTTGTGGGTTTTGTATTTATAATAACAGTAATAATAGTTCCTAAATGCGAATGCAACATTGATTGTGAAAAATAAAGAATGCCATGGTTTCCATGAGACACATCAATCTGTTTTACGATGAAGAGATTTCAAAGCTCTGGATTCGGGATCAGGAAACTAGAGACCACTAATAATGAAAGCTGTGTGTGTGCGTGAGCGTGCCATTCTCATGGAATATATGGGATGAGTACAGATCTGAGGCTGCATCTAAAATTCAAGCTTGTGCAACATGATCTGATTAAAACGAGTTTTTTTTATTATGGATCTGCAATTAAGAAAAACTGTTTTGTCAACTGTTATTTCACAAACAAAACTAATCTTAAACAGTCACATCAAAACTCCTTAAATGAGTTTCACCACACTTTGTGAGCAAAGATGAAGGACTTATCATTTCTGAACTGAAATAAGTTAATCTCTACAAAAGGCCAAGAAGAAACAACAGAACTTTTTAAAAATAATAATAATAATAACACACAAAAGCAGTGTGAATAAGTTATCATATATAAAAGTTGAAATAAAACAGAATGAAGCTCTGACCAAAAAACCATTAGAAGAGATTGTTGCAGCTCACTTTTCAGGATGTGAGGCCGCGTTTAAAGCATGTGTGGTGAAGGTGAAAGCCTGAGAAGAAAATGTATATTAAATTATTCTGAGAATTAAATGGCAAGCGTCCCTTTCACTCACTTCTTCTGGATGGCCTCATACAGGAATTAATGGACTAAATCTTGTTTAGCTGTGAAATGTCCTACAAGTGCTGCTATCGTTCACAATGCCAGTTTTGTATCAGAGAAAAAAAATACATTTTCTTCACTTCAGCACATTCACCCGCACCCATTAAACCTAGTTACTCGGAGAAATCAGGTGACGTGAATCTGGAGCTGCTCAGTAATTAAGTTTCCCTCTGACCTTACAGGGCATGGTACATACTGTGTGTTCTCCAGAAAACTGCAGCCCTGACAGCACTTTCACTTCAGACCATGAAATTTGTCTGGATTTACCAAAAAGATGTTCAACAGCCTGAACTGTTTTTGTTTTCCCTGCATTAAGTCTTACTTTTGAAAGTGCAAATCTGATTGAAGCAACAGTTACAAGGTCTAACACTGGAGCTCTTATTCACGTCGAAATGCATCCCTATTAAAAAAAAGTATTGGAAATTAGTGAACAATTAATTTCTATTTACAGACGCACTTTGTTTTTAAAGATATACGTCTCCTTAAAAGCAATTTTAAATATCTTTACTCATATAGCACCTTTAAAACTTAAAATGCAGCTCAAAGTGCTGCCCAGAAAAGAAGGCAGTGAAGAGAAATTAAAACCGAAATGACAAAATAGTAAAAACACACAGACACCACACACACACCACACACACACCACACAAAGAACAGTTTGTCGCCCAGACAATGGATTTTGAAAACCACTAACAGGTGGTGCCTGGTGAATACTGACTAAAGGAATTTCATACTTTTGGAACCACAATTTTGTACCCTCATTAGTTTTATTTTAATGTTTCACATCAACAACATTCAACAAAGCAGCATTTGATGATCGTATATTGCATATTGGAATATATTCAAGCAGACAGAAACCCATGAAGGGGCTTCTCCATGAAGTGATTGATACACACTTGAATCATTTTAAAATCAATACTAAATGAAACAGGCATCACAGGCAATGAGGCTGAAGCAGGGGTTAAATGTGCTCTTTTTCATGTATAAATTCTAGCAGAAGAATTTTGAACAAGCTGTAACTGATCAGTATTTGCTTTTGGAAGACCAGTCAAAAAAACTTGACAATCGGAAGAAAAGAAAAACAAAACAAATCAGGCACGAGTTCTTCAACATAATGTCTGTTTAAGAAGAGTCAACTTTGTTCAGGCTAACACACAAACAGTATTAAACATCCAGAAGCGGATGTGGTCACCTGATTCACTCCCTCTAGCAAAAATGGACCTCTGAGGCGCTTGGGTTGTTATTGACAGATAGGTGATCATGTTCTTTGTATTAGCTACCAGTAAACTGGAGTGCTGGTTCCGGTGATACTGTGGCCTTTGGGGTACAACATATTGACTTGAGAATAACATGAAGAAGCTCTATGTGCAACACTTTTAGGGTCTTTTTTTTATTTAGTAGCGGAACAACACACACGTCTCAGCAACAAATCCGAAGCTGAGAAGAAGCAGCTGGCAGCGTTATCACCTGGCCGATCTCCCACTATGCCACACAGAGGAAGTGAGAATGAGATGGAGGCAGCGGCGCCGGTGTGTGATCAGACAAGACGGTGGGATTCTCAGCAGGCCTCTGCTTCTAAAAACAGATGAGTCGCAGGCACTTGCCGGCGCAGCGTCTCGCCGGCAATCAAGACTACTGTGCCATATCGATGCCCATGACATCGTATGTTCAGCTCAGTGTGGGACTCAAACCCCAAACCTCAAGTGTGTCAGTGCTCAAGTCCCTGAGTTATGGCTCATCAACGCTGATAACACTGATGCAAGTCCTGCCACAGTTTTTGCTTCCAAATAAAACACAAAGGACTTTTTGGAAAGGTTGTCATCTACAGGGAAAACAGTTAGTACAGCACAACACTGTGTAAAGTGGAGTTTCAATTTTCAAGATCCAATACAGTTCATAGAAGAAAATAATTCACATAATTCCAAGATTTCCTGCTTGTTATTTAAAATGAAAAATTAACTGCATCGTTCTTTTGGAGGGTTCATTGAATTGAAACAGTCTGTAATAATATGACACACATTTATTTCCAGAATTACAGAGAACCTTGAGATCAGTTCCACAGTATCAAAACAGTTAAGTCGTAATTCAAAGAAAAAGACAATATTTACCTCTCTATGATGGAACAACTTGTGCTGTCTAAAAAAGGTAGGTGGAATGATTCAGATAATCTGCAATCTGTAGTGGCTTCACGAACAAGTATCAATCACTAATTCCATTAAGCCAGCTTGTTTTATTTGTCATCTGGAGTTCATGACCTTTAAAACTCGATTTCTTTGTGCAAACTACATCTCCTCATCTCTCTCATGGGAATTTTGGCAAATCAGTCATTAGATTGCAGTGTAAATGTGGCAACAGCCTTTTGTGGCAGTAAAGACATTCTTTCAATCTGGCTCTTGCCATTTTAAGCAATTACTGTCTTCCAGATAATAAAGCAGCGCTGATAATTAAGTCTCTCGTGCGCAGAAAAACCAACAGTGTTTCACTTCATCAAGACAGCAGTGTTTAATATTTAGGGGCACAGTTTACTGTAAAATTCAGACTTCGAGGTCAAAATAAAAAGAAAAAAAAATGCATAAGCTGTAAGAAAATAATCTTTGTAGTTTTCTTGTCATCCACTGAAGCAGAACCTGATAATCAGCAAGTATCTGCATGTGTGATGAGCACTAATTGAGACGGGCCAAAAAAACCTGCTACTCTGACCACAGTACAGCATGTAACCAAATTTTACAGCCACCAGTATCCCACCGTCCACTGAGTTGTCATCTGCTCCACACAGCATGCAGACACGGGCCTGCGCTCTCATGCTCATAACAGAGGTACACATGCACTCATTCTGAAACCGTGCTGGACACACACTGAGCAGACAAGTTCTGCCTGTCAACAGCATGAATGATGTTAAAAAAAAAAAAAAAATCATCACAGCATTTCATCAGGACACGTTAATCCATCATGAAATCATGACAGTCCTTTTCTGTCGCTCCTAAACCAGAAAATGAAAAAATAATTCATCATGATGAGCTGAGATGCAACAATCTTGTTATTCTAATGCAAAGTATGTGAGTGTATATCCCTTAAGTTCCCCAGAGGGAGCCTGTTTCTGCAATGCAAAACTGAACATGCTCACCTGCAAGTATAATGACAGCGGGGGGTGCAAAGAGCATGATTAGAATCACTCCATAAATAGAGCTGCTCTCCAGTCACATAGCTGTAGGTGTGTGTGTGCTGTAATTAACTCTGCAGGAAGGGAAGACACAAACTGAAAGTCTTTATGTAAATGAGAGCGAAGGAACCCAAAGAGTTAACTTGCACAGCAGCCAGCGGTAAAGCTGTGGGGGTTCAAGGTTATATTTCTGAGCAGGTTTTTTTTTTTTTTAAGTTGTCTGTGATCCATGTAACTAAAAAGGTAGACATCAAGGGAAAAGAAAAACTTTACTTTCTGCAATCAGGCTGATTTGAAAAAAAGAAAAAAAAAACATTGATTTAGACAAATACACCTCTGCTCTAGAGAGAAGTGGTTATGTACTGGAGCAAAGTAGCCCTAAACCATATTTACATTGGAATACATTTTAAAAAAATGAGGCTTTATCAAACAAAAAAGTCCAGACAAATATAAAGGCTGACAGAGGAGTAGAGTCTCTCAGAGACAGACAGGTTCATCCCATGTTGAGTCACTTCATTCATTATCGTATTATTATCAGCTTTGTTCGGTGAATGCTGCTTTTGAGTTGTGAAATGTGTAAGTGTCTTTCCTTTACTTGCTTGTGTTTTTTTCTTTTTTTCATCTAAACACAGTGCATTAAGCACTTAGGGTCAGTGCTGAAAGCAGAGCTTGAAATTAATTCGACCAGAAGCTGAAACTCATCATAAACCTACAAATTTAGTCAAAGATTCTCTGCGGCCTCATAATACAGTTTATCATTAAAAATGGCCATTTATTTTTGATGCAATAGAATAAGACTTGGCCATTTGTTTTATTGGGGGACACTGTTTGCGAACATCTATAGCTTTAGATATTGTTCGGCAAGCATAAAACCCCTCAGAAATCCAGATAAAATGCAAGCAAGTAAAGATTCATATCTCATATCTCTATTCAGCCAAGACATTCTGCGCCCCACACCAGCTGTGCAAGTATAATAAGGTCTAAACCACTTTAATAGGCTTTCTATTAAAATACAACAAGGTATAACAATGGCAGTGCTACTAAAAATAAAGTCTACATAAATATAACACTTCAGTCATATTTCAAAACATTTTTCACTAATTTGAAATGTCAGTAGTTATTGATTGTGGCATTAAAAATATTTGTGAGGGATTCCAGCTGGTGGCCAGAAAGTTAAATGTTTAAACTTTTTATCCCTTTTATTTGTTAAAAATGTTTGAAATTCCGTATCCAGTAAAGCCTGCTTCAGAATATTTACATTATAATGTCTGGAAGCAAGCTCTCCGTTCTGCATAAAGACATTATCAAAAGCTCGTTTGAAATGCTTCTCACTTTTCCGTGCACAACGCATTTGAACCATCCCTGTGTGTGTGTGTGTATGCTTCTGTGCATGTGTGCATGCCCGGAGACTTTAGTAACTGTGAACAAAGCGCTGAAGTAAAGATAAACCTTTTATGAGCCGGCGGCAGCCCACGTCTGAGCCAGTCATCACTGAAAGCGAAGACAAGACGTAGAGCACCACAGTAAAGTGGCACTGTGGCTTAAATGTTACATACAGCTCATCATACAGTCAGGTACAGGCTTGATAAGGCAGGTAGAGAGGGTGTGTGTGTGTGTGTGTGTGTGTGTGTGTGTGTGTGTGTGTGTGTGTGTGTGTGTGTGTGTGTGTGAAATCGACATTCAATTTACCTCGTGCAAGGACATGGCTGATGGTGAGTTGTTGCAACAGCAAGACAGCAGCTGGAACAAGAAGAAAGGCGACGTTAAAGCAGCATCAATGTGTCAAGACGAATCACCACAGGTTGATCAGTGTTTGGTCGATACACAGAGGTGCTTCAGTTTTAATGAGGAATACTGTCAAATGAAATGCGCCGTAAATAGTTCCCCAGTGATATAATAGTTTTGATCTCATTATGCTTGTTAGATTAGTTCTGTGTTTTGCTTCCTAAATCAGTTAATCTTCAGGCAGACAAGTGCTGCTGACTTGGAGCGAAAAACAGTCCTCCACATGTCTCTTGTCCAGAAGATGAATCTTTCTCTCCTTCGGTTTTGTTGGCTCAGCAGGAAACCACAAAACCTGTTCTTGAATTCAGTGTGTCACAGCGTGTATTTGCAACTGAAGCTGTACAGATCACACCACTTTACAATGCACGCTGCACACTGGGTACGCCGTATCCACACAGACAGTAGTTTGGTCTTTCCTGTACAAGAAAGCAAGCAAATCCACACAGTATGCGAGCGGTTCATCTGTGGAAAAGCCGTGAATTATATATCACTACTTTCTTGCCCTCCAACTGAAGATCACAACAAACAGCAGCTCAGTGTAAAATTGTCGCTTCTCAGAAGATTAATAAGTACTACAACACGCATACTGCTAGAGGTAAAAATGTACCAAACATACAGGATTTATGAATATATATTTGTTTATGTTTAACAGAGGAGCTACAGCACATAACATTACACAACAATAACACAGGTCACTCCTCAAATGACATTCAAGATTGCTGTGATTCCACAACCACGGTATTAACATATGCTGTTGCATGTTTGCTTCTGTTAGCATGCCGGAGGCATCACAAAGGCTAAAATGTTACTTTATATAGTCAGTAAAGCTGATAGAACAATTTTATTACTTTAATTTACTGATTTGTTCTGTCGGCCAGTCTCGCTCACAGAGAGCAGTCAGCCCACACAAGATGATGATGATGCAGTAGTGAAATCAAATTCAACACAATAAACAGAAATTACTGCACAACACTCAACAGCGGTGACAAAACATGTTGTCCTGTCTGTGAAACCAGATTAAATTGGCAGAGATTATCATTCTTCCATTCGTATGGTGTGACTATTAAGGAAACGAAATAACCTCGCAAGAGTTCACTTCCATCTTCAGTGTATTTTGTTTTGCCAATAATTACATTTTAGGACAAACCTGAGGTCAGAGCATTCTATTGATCTGAAATTTGGAGCAGGAGTTTTTAATTCTGAAAAAGAAAAAAGCCCCCTTCTGTGTTCTGGCCATCTCAACAAACCAACAACCTTGTTTTTTCTTGTATTCATCTTAATTCCAACCAGCATGCAGGATGCTCCAGCTTCAAAACAAATTGTGCTTGAATGGCAACGTGTTCAAAATGTTCATAAATCCATCATCATTACAAGGGAGGGCCGAAGTGAAGCACCGAATCCCGGTCCATCTTGGACATTGAAAACATGTAGGACCGTGGTCTTTCCAGGACCGGGACTTGATGTGACTTTCAAAGTGTGACTGCATTAAGATGTCGCCAAAGGTTTACAAAGGCCTTTCAGAGTCATGTGAGACATGAAAACTCAACACTTCAACAGAACTGGGGCTCACAGTGATGAGCAAAGCTGTGATAAATTAACAGAAGCTTCCTCAAATGGAGCATCCTGGAGCTGTTTTCAACATCAAAACCCAAACAAATACTCTATTTCTTTCCCCATTGATTAATTTGATTTAAATATTTTTCTTTTTTTTTCTTTTCAAATCACTGTCTTGACAAACTTTGACACGTTTCCGTCATGAACAGCAGCCGCTCCAGGGGATGTAATGTGCTGCTCTCCAACATCTCAGTTTGATGGAGTCAGAATATCATGAATTATTAAACTTCTCTTAAGACCGTAATCGTCACTTCTGCCCACCATTCAGCTCGAGTTTTGCACAAACATCATAAAACACAACTTAAACCTTTTAGATAAATCTGGTATTGCACAACTGTCAGTTTTCCAGACAACAAAGTTATTAGAAAACGATGTATTTTTGCCATCAATCAATGTCAGTATTATCTGAAATGTTTGGTTTTCTGTGTTTCTCTTCATAAACCACATGTAGCTGATTCCTTTTCTGCTTCCTTGTCTGTTATCAAGTCTGCAGAAACACCACTCAATAGGTAAGCCAGCTTAAAAATTGTCTGCATACTCAAATGCAAATAAAGTGATATTTTCAAAAAGAACAGGATGTGAATACATACAGCTCATACTTAATAAGAGGTTTTCCTGGGCGAGCTGTGTCAGTGAGCGGAGGATGAAAAGTAAATTAGCTGCAGTGAAGACCAAAGCACGGTGCATACTGGGATTTCCCGTTTTTTATTGAAAGCTTTGTCATATTTTCCTGTCAACAGTCACATAAATAAGGGATTCTCAGTTATTTTGCTTGAGTAATCAACACCTCTTGCTTTTACTCTTTCTATCCATTTTATTTAACAATAACATTGTATTACGAAATGCTACTTTTTCAATGTTTACAATACAATCACTAGGTTCTTTGCGGTAAATCAAACATGCGTTTACTGCTATGTTGGGAACTGTGGAGCCTCCAGGGGAAAACATTCATTTTGGCAAGCAATTTACATCAGAGTGCAAAAGTTATCATGATGATAGTTCATGCAAAATGTATCACACAACCAGTATCACACAGTGCTTGAAAATATTTACCCTTAAAGACTTAAGGATTAATGTAAAAACCAGTAAAGTGTTTCTTTTTTGGGCAACATTGCTCTGTGGTGTTTCATGGCAGGTAAGATTCATAGTCAGACTTGTGTTTACATCTTTTATCCATCCATCCATCCTCTTCAACACTTTGCCCTTATCAGGTCTTGGTGGCAGAATAAAGTGCAAAGAAGCTCAGACATCTCTGTCCTTTAACTTCCTCCAGCTCTACTGGAGGGACCCCAGACCAGGACATCATCCACAAAAAGCCGAGATGGCCACTTCTGCAAGCTTTGCCTCTGATGGAATAATAATCCTCCTGAAGTCCTCCTTCTGCCTGGCTTCCTGGATCTCAGCTCTTGGCTCGTGGCTCAAATCCTACTCCGCTTTACTGTGCGGTGGGTTTCAGAGGCATTACTGTTCATCATCAGTTACATGTGTGCTTTGAGGGCATGATTGGTGAACTATACAGCCCTGTTTCGCCTCTCATTAGTCCTTCATTAAAGGCAGGTGCTTTAGGAATGTCGACTAGTAGATATGCTAAAATGTCATCACGTCATTTAACAGATAAATGGAGACAGTAGATTTATACTGCATTGCATATTTCAATGATTTCAGTGGCTGTATTATGTTTTTAAAAATTGTTCTTTCGAAAGTGGAAAAAAATGCTTAATACTAGGGTTGCACTATATACTGCAAATTTATTGTTATTGTGAAGTCAACACGCACAAAGTAGGTATTTAAAAAAAATGACAGAAGTGCAGTAAATCATATTTCTGTATGTCAATATTTGTGGCCAAACCCGGTGAGAGGGTAATGCCTCCCACCCTTCTCACTGTATTATTAGAAGCTCACTTTTAATCGTGTTTGGTCAATGTAGTCTGGCCACAAAAGCGGGAGTGAGAGAGAAAGACAGGCTTCTCAAATGACTTCATCTGTAGTTTCAGCATTTTTCTTCATTTTAAGCTCCAAGATCAGGAGGAACCATCTTTGAATTATTTTACAGAAACAACTAATTATATCAGCTTGATTTAGATTCTCAACACATCACAGAGAGAATAATTCTTTTACATATTGTTGAAGAAAAATAAAGGTGAAATTCTAAAGTCACTGAAAGATTTGCTGGTAAATGTGACATGAGGTTATCGTTCCAGCACAGTAACATCTGCAATGATGATGAATGCTTTCTTCCTATGTAATTGCAATATTTCACCACAGAGTTTCCTTCATGGAGTCTTCTGATCGTTCTTGTGATGTACTCTAGGTAGAGTAAGAGCTTGTCAAAAAGCAGAACTGATAAGGAGCGAAACAAGATGCACCAGACCAACACTGGAAACACACTGGAAAATATGCCTATGTGTAAAAGTGCATCTGGCCACACTCATACCTTTATGTCTCACTCAATATAAATATCCCTCAACTCTACAGTCACATTATTTGGATATAAAAAAAACATCCTAATAACTTTTTTAAGGGCATTTGCTTTCTTGCTTAAATTTGTAGGTGCTACAATATTACATTTTTTTCCTGAATCGAGAGCAGTAAAACTACCCATCACTTTTATCACCGATGGCTCTTACTCTTTGTTTGGTTTGGTTTACTGTTGGTAGGAGTCAGTGTGCCCATCAGTGTTTGACTTCACTTTAATGTCCAATGGCAAAGAGAGCAGAGAGCGTCCAAGCAGCTGTGCAACTTCCTCTTCTGTCTTCTTCACACCAACAGCCCTAAATGAAAATGTTTATATTTGTATGGCATCTGCTTGGGGCTGCATGGTGGTGCAGTGGTTTGCATACTCACCTCACAGCAGTGAGGCACAAAATGAGGTAGGTTCAAATACCAGCTGTGTGTGTGTGTGGGTTTCCTTCCATAGTCAAAAAAGTCAAAAAAATAAAGCTGTCTGTGAGACTAATTGATGATCCTACATTGCTCCTAGATATGAATGTCTTTCTGTGTACAGTCTGTGATTCAGTCATCTGTTAACACTCCGGAGCTGTCAGACATGAGCAGCAGAGTATACACCTGGAATAAAACATTCAATATATCTCAAACAAATGCTTGTTTAAACAAACCTTCATATTTCTGTCAACACCAAATCCTCAGAAGACAAATGCAATCTTACTGTGAAATTACTCATGAGTCATGTAGACTTAAAAAAACAGATTTAGACTGGTTTTGCAAATCAAACAACCTCGTCTGCAGATGAGAAGAGCAGCCAGGAGGCAGCTCAGTGCTACAACAGGGCGCCATCTAGTGGACACAGCTTGGAAGCTCGGCTCTGATTAGATGTGTGTTTCATGCTCTAAATCAGTGTTTCCCTGTCCTGGTCCCTCAGTCCAACATGTTTTAGATGTTTCCCTCTTCCAACACGTTCATCAGATCTTGATGATGAGCAGATCATTTGAATCAGGTGTGTCGGAAGAGGGAAACATCTAAAACATGCTGGACAGATGAGGCCGAGGACCAAGGATTGAGAAACACTGCTCTAAGTGAAAATGAGGAATTCCCTCAATGTTCCCTCAGAGGACAGACAGGTCGGAGCGTCCATCAAACCGAGGCAAACAGCTGAAGGCTGCAGACATTTGAAACTCTGTTTTGTGTGTGTGGAGGTAAATTAGCAGGTGTTAACAATGTCAGCTGAACCAGTATGGCCTCTTCTCAACTTAGTCAGAAATCCTGACTGTTTAATAGAACAAAAAGGTCTTCTTCTTTTTTTCTTAATGAACAGCTGATTTTACAAAATAAAATAACAACATTATAGAAGTGTGTGAGAGTATTTTCATGAGTTATTTAAAGGTGCACGTCACTGAGTCAATAAATGCATGTCAGCAAAATAATTTTGGAATGTGTTTTGTTAAATGCTGTTTTCATGTCTCCTGTTTGATCTGTCACTAAACCTGCAGACATATGCAGTGAAAACGGAATTCAACAGGTTATTGGATAAAACTTTGCCACTGTGATAGTCATAGGCCTGGCTGGAATGCTCGGAAACAAACTAACAAAAACAACATGAGCTTAACAAAATCTTAACCAATTTTTTTTTTTTTTTAAATAAAAAGGTTTTCTCTATGAAAAAGACTACAAAGAGTCTAAAAAAAACGTCATACTTTTTGAAAATACTGTGTTTTGTGAATATGGTTGGATGTGATGGCAAGGAAATCACAACCACTTTTAGCCAAAAATGTTTTTTTGTTCCTCTTCTTCAGCAAAACAGAGAGGATGAAAATAATCAGTCAGTGTCACCATGAAGAGACTGTGTCTGTCTGTGTCGGGGTTAAAGAGGCAAAACGAAGGAAGCCCACAAGCTGGAGGAAGGAAGGAGATAAAAGCAGGACAAATATTTTGGGGAAATACATTCCATGTTGATTTGCTCACGCAGCTGAATTATTACCACAGTTAAACAGAGACATTTCTGCTGTTTGACTTAGAACACAACACAACAGTGGCCACAGTTTCACTGAATACATTCTGCACCGATCCCAGGATAAACACTGCTATAGGACAAATATTACAGCAGGGCGAGTCCATGTGGGAGCATTTCCAAATACAATGAAGGACTTCCACAAAGTTTTTTCCCCCTTGTTAATATCGTGCGGAAGGACATTGCATTCACTGAAGAGAAAGAATATACACAAACTATCTCGTATTTATAAGAAAAGATCTCGTAAATTTTGAGATAAGTTGTGTAAGTATTTTATGCTTCACTGAATACAATGCGATTCAGAAATACTATGGGATATTGAGGGTTTTACAATTTCTTGGAGTCACTAACATTTTCTCTTATAAGTCTAAAATCAATGGAGAGTCTCATGGTGAATTCGGTCCTTTCTGGACACGCCAGTAGCTGAGTTTTGAATCTTGAACTTTTTCTTTAGTTTAAATCTGCGCGTCTGATAAAGAAGTTACTCCAAAACGAGCGCATCCTGTGTTCTCATCACAGTTTCTAAGTCTTCAGGTAAGTTTGAAAGAAAGACGTTTCACTCACCGCTGAGGAAAAGATCCGACTCCCTCGGCCAGGTGTTTTCTGCGGATTCCGGTCAGGTAGCTCCTTTGCACTTATCAGCGTTTTCCATGTTTATTGCCTTACTAACGAGTCAGACTTCAAACTCTGCAGCACGCTCAGCGGCGTGCCTCGCCGTCACCGTGACGTAACAGGACGTATCACATGACAGGAGGCGTGGCTGTAGACGTAAACAACTACAAGTCCGCGCACGAGGTCCGCTCAAGTGGAAGGAAATCACATTTGACAAATTTACTTGTAATTGCGTTTGTTATGTCACTCATAATGCAGTGAAACCATTCATTTAGAGCAAGTCTCTCAGAGTTCAGGGCCCCATTGATTCCAGACTGAGGACCAGGTCAGTAAAATAAGTTATATACGTCTGTTCTGTTAGAAATATGTAACATGGCCTACATACAAAACAACCTTAAAGTGGGTTTATTGTTTTTTGTTTGTTATTATTCATCATGAAGACGTTTCCCTTCTAGTTTCTTCTTCTTCTTCTTCTTCTTCTTCTTCTTCTTCTTCTTCTTCTTCTTCTTCTTCTTCTTCTTCTTCTTTTTCTTCTTCTTATTCTTCTTTTAATCAAACTTAGAACTCAACTCAACTTTATTTCTATAGCACTTCAAAACAACTGCTGCTGGCACAAAGTGCTGTACAAGGTCATAAATACATAAAGTGTAAGATAAAATGCAGTAGGAACAAAGAAAACAACACGATACATTTAATAAGACAGTAAAAACCAGGAGCAGAGTCTCAGGCTGCGTTACTGAATAAAAATGTGTTTTAAGATCCCTATTAAAAATGGACAGTGAGGGGACCTGTCTGATGCACAGTGTGGCAGCTCATTCCACAACTTGGAGCTGTAACAGAAAAGCTCTGTCCCCTCGGAGTTTACGTTTGGACCTCAACACCTCAAGGAGCAGCTGATCAGCAGGAGTGTAGAAGTGAAGCAGCTCAGAGAGGTAAGGCGGGGTGAGACCCTTCCAGGATTTATTAACCGATAAAATAATCTTGAATAATGAAAATAATCTAAAATAATCTAAGTGCAAGGGTAGCTAGGGAGGCCAGGATGGGAGGTCTGCACGTAGACGCTGTGCATAGGTTTAAAACCAGACTGGAAGACCTCCAAGATGTGGTGATTGTCCAGATGGCTCTTCAGCTGCGGATAGACAACCTTCTCCAAGATTTCAGAAACAAAGGGCAGCTTGGAGATGGGCCTAAAATTAGTCAGGACAGGCTGATCCAGGCCAGATTTCTTCAGACGGGATTGTACCATTGCATGTTTGAAATATACAGAGACAACACCAGAGGACAGACTGCTGTTAATAATAGCACGGACAAGCTGAATAGTGCTGGAGAAAAAGATGAGGGGGAACAGCATCTCGGGGGGAATCTGAGGGCTTAATATGGACAACCACATCCTCTGCAGATGATAAAGTCACAGGCTCAAACTCATCAAATACACCAGAGCAATGCACAGTGCCAGAGGGATCATGATCAGGTGTCAAAATCAGGCCCTGGTGGAAAATAAAAAAAGTGAAGGAAGTTCTCTCAGGTTTTAGAGCAGACAGATTGTGGAGTGTTAAGAACAGAGTCTGTAAAGCACACGTGTGTCATGGCGGTTCTCCATAATAATGTTTGATCAGTATTCTCTTTAAGCACCTTTAACAGTGTTCCAGTATTGATGCCAGCAGTCCTTTAAAATTTGAAATGAAGCATGCAGCCTGTCCTTCATCCAGCTGTGCTCAGTCTGCGCTCCCTTCTCGCTAAGGAGAAAATGACAGGAATTTTCACTTAGGCAAAATGTAAAATTAATTTGCATTCTGTTTTTCTCACAGAATTTTCTTGCTTCCAAAAGCAGCAAGGCTACATATTGACATTTATTTGCTCAACAAATTTGTTAAAGGACCAGAAATAGTATGTAAGACAAAGTTTTTCTTCAAACAATGGCTCTCAGAAAGTCAGTTGGCCAAATTTAGATCTAACACAGAATTAAATAAGCGAGAGCTTACATCAAGATGACTTACTTCAAGTGAAAGATTAAGCTCATACCATACAAATTTTATTCAGTTTTCCTTTGATGTCTTATCTTAACAGATAGAAATATTTGAGCTGACAGGCTTTCTCACACACAACATATTACTCAGATTTCAAAGGCAGAGCAAACAACATGGGTCAGTATGTCATATGTTGTTCTGTTTGTTTTCATAGGAAACAGCTGTGAATGGTACAGAGTAGAGTCAGGCCAAAGTTGCACCAGAACACTTGTCTATTTTGACCACAGTGACCGGACCTGCAGGTCTTGACCTTTCCGGTCATGCCCTCCATTAAAGCCGACAGATATAGTGCTTTTATCTGTGATGTCGAGATGTCTGCAAGAAGCAGCTTGGCATGTTAAAGTGTGACTGAAGATGACAGACAACAAGTTTAAGAAGGGGGAGCGGGGGTCGTCATTACAACTGCCTGAGCATGGTAATTTGAGGCAGGGCTCACAACAAGAACAGCAATTACAGAAAAATAACTCGAAGCAAGCATTCTTAGAGGAAGATTTTTATTTTTTAATCAGGTGTACACATGTCTGAACGGTCAGATACAACTATGTGACAATCAGTTTGATTCTGAAAAGTCCTGAAAAATATAAACAAGTTGCAAAATATGGCCAGACTGGCAGAAAAACTATCATCGTCATCACCAAGCAAAATACTGGTAATTGGTCTAAAGCAATGTGGAATAGCAGCTTTCCACAAAGACTCTCCAGTGGATGTAAAGAATGAAAACTATTTTCACCTCAGGCTGCGATTAAATGTGGAAGAAATGCTGCTTTCCTGCAGTTTGGGTTAGACTTGTTTGATAAGAGGAAGAAATAATCTTGTGTAAAATGTGACTATTATTCTTTGGCCACAAGTTTCTGGCCTACTTCTTATTTTAATTTATCACTTCCTGTTCAGTTTGCCATCTCACAAGATACACTGTTGGGCTGAATGTATTGCATGTATATATATATATATATATATATATATATATATATATATATATATATATATATATATATATATATATATATATGTGTGTGTGTGTGTGTGTGTGTGTGTGTGTGTGTGTGTGTGTGTGTGTGTGTGTGTGTGTGTGTGTGTGTGTACACACACACACACATATTTTTTTGTTTGTTTTTTGTTTTTTGTTTTTTTACACAAACACAGACATACATGCATTTACATGCATCTCGCTGTATGTGAAGGTTTACCATTTTCAGCTTGAAGATTCACATCATAAATGTGTGCACATGTGTCTATAATTGCAAAGGAAAGTGATGGTAAAGAAAACTGTTGTCCCTAATTTGATTTTCTTAGCAATTTCTCTGTAGGAAAAGCCTACATTTCGAAGTTTTATGATTGGCTTTTTTCCATTTTTTTGTTGCCTTTTTTTCGTAATTTTTATAGGAATACACAACTTTCTACATTACAATACTCAGTTGATGTTCACAAGGGTATCGTACTAATTTGTGTCAAAGGAAGCTTTGGGGATTGTAAGTAAAACAGAAAAAATAGAACACCTATTAGAATCAGTCACTTTCAAGGCTGGACCAACCTCCCGTTGCTCCAGAACAGCTTTAAGTTTTAACCTTTTTCTTGTTCCCTTTTTGTAAGATTTTGAATTGTACATTAATTTTCAGGTGCGAGCAGTATTACTTTTTTCCAGCCTGTAATTTCTGTATCACTTCAAGCTATTCACTTAACTTGTAACATAAAATAAATGTAGGTTGATTTTCTCAGTTGCCAAGCATCATTGCAAGACTTGTCAGGTTTCAAAAATTAAATGAGTTGAAGTAAAACAAAAGTTGGGCAAAAATCTGAGGCAGAAATTTCCCACGGGCGTTGACAAAAGTGGAATGTAAAGAGGAATGAGCATGAAAAAAAACCCAGAACATTCTCCCTTTGTGTGCCTAAAGTGGCTCTTGCTGCTGGACGAGACAACATGTCTGTGGGTTTTTCTGTGCAGACACAGCAGAGTTGTGCAGCATTCTGTCGTCCTGCTGGAAGTTGGTGCCTGATGCGAAACGCTGTTTCATTTTGAGTAGTTAGCAAAGGGAGAATCCTCACTCACTTTGCCCTGAAAACACAAGAAAACAAAAAAAAAAAAAAAAAAAACACACAAAAAGTAAAAAAAAAAATAATAATAATAATGGGGTTTTTTTTCAAAATACTCAGTCAGAATGTGTTTTACCACAGCAGATTTCTTTGTGCCTTGCTCAAACTTGATCAATTTCATGCAATAATGCCAAAATTATTCCATAAAACCTAAAAAAATGAACAATTGTTGAAGGAATTTTTGCACGATTCACACTTTGAAGAAAACAAATGTACTGATAACAAGTTAATCAAGCAGTAAGACTGATACATTTTTGATATATTTGAAAATAAAATGTGTTTTCTGGAGTTTCTGTTTTTTAAGGGATGGTTCTTTTTACTCTTTATAATTACTCACCATTTCTAAAGGCTCTTAAGCCCCTCTTGGCAAAACATTAAATTATTAACAATATCATAAATATCAAAGCTGCAGAAAATAGTCAATAAGTGCAGATCTTGTTTTTGGTGACTAGGAGCACTTTGGTCATACAGTTGCACTTTTTTGTAATTTATTAACACTGCTAGTTATCTTTAAGTCATCTTGTGCTATCATCTATTTCGCAGAATCTGCTGTTTTTGTATCATATAGCTGGTGTTTCATTGGGTATGATGCTCTATCCATTGAGGTAAAGTACACTTCGTTTGAATGCAGCACAATGTCCTGAGAGACTTTTACTGCAACTACAGTTGTGAAACAAAGTTAATCTTTAACCTTTCCACTTTCAACAGTTTCATTTTCTGTGGAAATTACCCACAACAAAAAGTACATTATGACGAGGGAAGTGGGTCGTATTACAGTGCATCGCACTGAAGATATGAATCTATCACTTTATTCACATGCATGAATTTAAATCCCTAGGAAAGCTGTGGCATCGGACCTGTTTGCTCAAGTCGTAACTAGCTTGTGTCTTGTCTGCACGTTCACCTGGAGCACTATCTGAAGACTCCAGGATGATGACGGTGTGTGAATAGCCGCTGACGCACTGATGCAGCGTTAATGATAAGCTTTCATGCCAACAAAAATATCTTAGTCATGACATGCTTGGCTCACCGCGCACTGTTACGTGGGCGCTTTTTCTTGGAATGAAAATTTGATTTCTCTCTATTGTAAATGAAAATCCCGCATTCTACTTTGCTGACTGTTGAGGAAGTAAGGAAAATGGAAAAGCGAAACTGATGTACCTGCCATGACCTTTCAGGTTTGACAGCTTACTCACTAGTGTATGAGACTGCAGGTCTCGAGTTTTTAATCCTAAAATTAGTAAGTGTTGCCACATGCTGGCAGAAACACTTGATATGTCACACACACCAGAAAATACTTCATCCTAGCACTTACTATAAATCTGTTTGTTTATTAGCGCCAGCTTTCTTGAAGGAAATTCACATATACTGTTTAATCGTGAACGTAGATGCAAAAATGATTAAAAATCTGCAGATCAAATCTGCAAAACTACAATGATGTAGATGAACAAATCTGCAAAAGAATGTGTATATCCTAACAGTGCTTACATGAAGATGGCCAGAAGGTTTATAATATTCGAGCTTCAACTACAACCAGTGGCTGACAAATCAAGTGGCCTTCAAAACATGAAGGAGATTGTTTTAGAGATTATGATGCTGCTAACAGGGAGAAAACATTCACAGAAAATTAATTTTCTTGCAGAAAATGCAGTGTTTCCTCACATATTGAACTAATTGGCAGACATTTGGGAATCAGCAAAGGCTGATTGACAGAAACTAAAATAAAATTTGGATGTAATCTTCACTGTTTTAAAGTAACAGAATATTTTGATATTTGATTAGTTGTCATCAAGAAATATTACCTTAATGTAATTAAATTACGAAACTTTCAGTTGCATCTATAGCCTAGGAGCTATGTACCAGGATGGAAGAACGACCTGTTATGATGTGCAGTGCAGTGTGTCACGGTTTCTGACTCACCAGGGGCACATCTTCCAGCCGCTCAAAGTTGGCTCTGGGTGACTGAATACATTTTACTGCGGCGACCACCATCATAAGCGCAACGATGAAACAGAACATGCAAATTACAGCCACAAGGCCGGGGTTTGCCAGCAAGTCGCTCTTTTCCCAGTCTGGTGAAGGAGCTGAAAGTGACAGAAAAAACACAATACATGTGATTTTCCAAAACGTCTTTTGGGGAGAATTAAATAAAACTACGGTAACTGATTTATCTATACACCTTTTAGGGATAGATCTGATCCAAGCTGACTCCATGCAAAGGGGAAACGTACACTCTCTATGTTTCATTGGCTCATCTCACAACAAACACACATATTCACATTCACACCTGTGGTTAATTAAGAGTCACCAGTAACACTGAGCACATGCACTCGTACTGTGGTAGTAAACCAGAGTACTAAAAGAAAACCCAGGTAAACGCAGGAAGCTCACTCCATACAGGAGCGTCCAGATTCTCACCAGGAATTCTCAGACCACCGCTGCTGAATGCAGCCTGGAACTGACAGGAAGTTACCAGTTTGAAAGAAGAAGTGACTCAACCTTAACCCTAACCCTGAGAAACAACTGCAGCCCCACATAATCTGCTGAACAATGACAAACAACCTTGTCATCACCCAAGCCACCACAGCGATGAAACCATGTCTATTAAACCAAAATTCTTCATGCACTTCACTTCTTTTCGAAAGAAAAATCTAAGATGATCAGTGTGAGCCATTTTCACAGGAACTCAATAATTATGATTTTAGCTTTGACATCCTAGAACAAGCTTTTCTAATGAATTCTACAGCTCAGCTAGATGCTCCAATGCTGTCGAGTGGCATTCAATTTTCTCACAAAAATACTACTTCCTGTCTTGGGTTAAACTTTGTAATATTTTACAAAAAACTCATCTAACCTGAGTTAGTTGTGTTTGTTTGTGTAGCTGCAACAGGAACATCCGTCGAGTTTGATGCAGCTGAAAGTGTGGAACGTCGAGTAACCTCCTCTGATGTCTGCACTGTTGTTGTGTTCATAGAGCGCGTGCTGGGCTCAGTCCTCTCCGTCCTGTCGGATGTTTGTGCTGAAGCTGAGGCTGAAGTGACTGCTCTGGTAGTCTTTTGTGTTTTGGGTATTGTTGTCTGAAGCTGTGGCGTGCTGGTGGCGGTTTGCGCAGTGGTGAATGTAGCTGGAGTGGTGAGGTGTGCGGCGCTTGTGGGAGCCTCCGTTGTCGCTCCAGAGGGAGTGCTGCCGCCTGAAAAGAGAAACAGCATGAACCACTATGTGCTGATTCAAATCATTCACATCTGATAAAGATAAGATAAGCTGAGTGGGCCCCCTAACAGGTTTAAAAACAAATGGCTACTTTACTTTTAATACTTCAGATTTTTATCTGAAAGTCGAGGTGACCTTGGGATCAAATCTATTTTAAAATGATTTTACTGTGTTTAAAGTTGGTACCAAACAGAGTAGCTTGTACAGCAAGAGGATGGAGTGTGTTTGTTCTGCAGATTAACACATCAGACTACATTACAGTTTCATGAGACGGCACTCGGATAGGAGGTCAGATTCAGATTTGAAAAAAATAAAGAAAAAAAATAACAGTTGCTTTTTACGTTCATATTCTTTTTTTTCTGTCATAAGTTTAGGTGTTTCTTAGTTTTCAATACAATTCACTTGGTTTAACGAGATTATGTCAAAGGTGAGCAGATATTTAGCAAAGGTTATATTACAATTGAATACTTTTTTTCTTAATTCGAATTGAATTAAATTAAATTGAACTGAATTCAATTGAATTGAAAGTCCTTTATTTGTCCCACAGAGGGAAATTGCAGTGTTCCAGCAGCACAGACAAAATAAATATAAATAGAATACAATGTGAAATGTGAACATTTACAAAGCCCAACCATACACAGAAAAATTTAGAATAATTCAAATATAAGTTTAAGGCAGATATAATGAAATAACAGATACAAACAGATATAAATTAAATATACATTTATGACAGAAGACATACGGTATGTACAATATAATAATGATAACAGATAATAATAACAAATGTAAATTAAATACAATTAAATATAATTTAAATATACATAAATATATAAATTTCCACTAAGTGTCAGAACAAAATACATATATTCTTCCAGCATGGCTTTTACTACTACTTTATGAGGTCCCACAGTTGAATCTTGTGCATTCGGTCAAAAGTCAATGAAGACGGGAAAATGGGAACATAATTAGGAAGTGGTGCAAATTCATTGATTATTTAATGGATTTTAAAACAGTTTCAAAGGTTTCAAAATGTATTACAAATAACTGATATATGGGTATGATACTAAATTCAACAATAACTCCAAAGGTTTGAACAATTTCTGTAATCTAGATAATAATAATAATAATAATAATAATAATAATAATAATAATAATAATAATAATAATCATAATAATAATAATAATAATAATAATAATAATGCAAGACACAATGACTGAAAACATTTTTGATCCATTAATGCACAAATGAACATGTTAACAATTTTCCACCTATTCATAATTATTATTTTAAATTTGGCACCAATACATCTTTAAATAAATAAATAAATAAAACAGCTGCACATGGAAAAGTGAGTGATACCAACAAAAAAACAAACTGCCAGTCAATTATGCTTTTTGTGGCAGCAGGATATATATATATATATATATATATATATATATATATATATATATATATATATATATATATATATATATATATATATATATATATATATATATATTTATATATATATATATATATATATATATATATATATATATATATATATGTGTGTGTGTGTAGCAGGTATATAAAACACATTTCAGAGGAGTCTCTCAGAAAATGAGATGGGCAAGCAAATAAATAGCAAAAAGAAATTCACTTCAAAATTGTAGATCAATTTCTGAAAAAAAAACTGTCAAATTGAGGTGAAAGACTTCTATCTACAGTTTATAATTTCACTGAAAGCTTCAGAGAATCAGGAGAAATGTCTGTCAAAGGGTTAAAACTGAGTTAGTTAATATGCAGTGGAAGCTTACAGACTGTAAAGTCATCGGAAGGCAAGCATTAAGAACAGACATGCTTCAGTGCTGGAAATACCTGGGTATGGAGACACACAGAATGATTTATGCATTCGGAAAGAAGAATATGATCAAAATAAAGCATGCTGTCTTTTCTGGTTTGTTCAAATGAAACTGTTCTGTAGTCACACAAATCAGAACGTCTCTCTGGACACCACAGATCCCATGTCCTGTGGACTTAATGGGACAGACACAGTTAACTTGTTTAGAGCACTCAATTCAAACAATCAACAACTGACTGAGCATTAAGAACACTGGTTTTAAAACATTTGGGAAATCTAACTGAAAAGATGGTGTGATATGATCAAAAGCTGATTATTTAGGAAGTCCCATTAAGTTATAATAATAATAATCAGCTTCCTTAATCTATACATTGATTTGTCTTTTGACGAAAGACCTTTTGTGGTATTAAGGAAGTGTCTCTTCAGATCCAATTGGCATTGTTGGTTTTGGAGTGAGTTTTTTACAAAGCAGAATCAATAGTCTGTCTAATGATTTGTGTTCACGAGCACTGCAGACAAAAAGCGGGCGTTGTGTACATTTGCTTTCAAGAAGCAGACAGCAGCAGGTTCAATTCAGGATCAGCAGCGTGATTAAATATTTACAAATTAACCCTGCCCTGACCTTACCTGAGACACTTCAACCTTAGCAGTTAGCAATTTTAACCTTATTAAAACAAAAAGTTGCAGTAATGGTCATTTATAATCGGACATTCAATAGGTCAAAGGTTCGACGCATGCAGTCCAACGTTTGACGTATTCCTGACCTCAACTATAACTTTGAGCCAGTGTGTAGAGCATAAAAAACCAGTGAGCTTCACCACAGACACACTGCGCTCATACCGTCTCTTGAAGTGGGTCATTTCCTGTTTGCAGAAATGTGCATATACATATAAGATTTTGACGTAACACTACAAGTCTTAAACATACAGAGCACACAGCTTCAACAGGTCGAAATGAAACGTGGAAACTTACCACTGCAAACTGTCACTGCTGACAGGAGCACCAGGACGCGAATGAGGCACATCGCTGCAGTCATGCTGGGAGAGGAAATGGGCTCGCTGTCATATCAGTGAAATTCAAACGCACACAGATGACATCCTTGACTGCAGGATGTATTGAATGTCCGAGGTGGAGCGCTCTGAATACAGGCTGAAACATATCAATGACAGTCAATATTTAATCAAGGTGTATTTGCCTTAAGCTCCATCCCTCCTACTGACAGCTGCAGAACACAATTTTCACTCCAGAAATGACTTGTGACAGTAACCTTCACTCACTTGCGCTCAGGTTTCCTGTTGCGCATGAAGCAGCGATACTGCCCATTTCTTTTACTGTTTGTGTTGTTCACAGCAATGCATTACTGTCCATTCATACCCGTGTCTTCTATGCAGCTTTGTCCAGAGGTGGTAAGTGCAAATTCAAGTGAATTCAACCAAATTTTCTAACAACTGTGAGTAAATAAAAACATAATCTGAGCTCATTAATTTTGGAGTCAAATGAAACTGAACCTTAAAAACCTTTTTTCATCCTCTCCTTTTTGAAATGCATAGCAGCATCACTGCAGATGGATTTTACATCGGAAAGCTAATTGTGGATACAAGGAGTTTTCTATTGTGTTTTCTCTTTGCTTGCTGAGGTTTCTAAGGTTTATGAAGCTTGAGGATGAGAAAAACCTCTGCAGGAGCAGAACTGGTGGTCGGTGTGAATTACAAGAAGAAAGTCGTTGTTTCATTGATGTATTTAATCCATCTCTTTAAATTACATATTTCAATAATTAGCAACACAAACCAGCAAATAAGTCAAATCAAAATACTCAGATACCTCTGTGACGACAATCATAGAGTCAAATAATTAATGTTGAATGAGAATGAACACAGCACCAGAGCACATGTTGGATAAATACCAACAATATACACTGTTTGTTGTATTATCGAATGGACAGATAAATCACCAAAGCTGCCTCATTTTTAAATTAGCTGGTATGACACACAGTGTATTAGGTCAATTCTACAGTTAATCTTACAGGGATCGAGTTCTCATGCATAGTTCTGCATCTTATGATAAATTCTAACAGCTTTCAATGGAACAGTAATCACAATCATCATGCATCATTTGAAACGTACCACATACGGAAAATTTAAATAAGTAAAGGTCATTTGGTATGCAAACAAATGTGGTACTATGTTTTAAGGCAAAGCTTACACAGGATAGCTTGGTCTGTTGCTAAATTCAGCCACTCAAATACACTCACACACACAAACACACACATTCAGAATCATAATCAGTTTCCAACTTCAACTACGTTTACCAACTGGACAATGCATTTTCAGATTTCAAAGTGCAACGGCCGAGGGCAGTGAAACAGCTTTTCTTCCCTGAACAGACATCCAGGAGTGCACACGACTCAGAAACAAAAACATACAAAGTATTCAAACACAGTCAGCGCTTCAGCTCAAACATCATCACCTCCTCTGATCAATATAAGTGGTCCATTTAAAGGGAGGGGAAATAAAAAGATTTAAACCGATGTATGCACGCCACAGTCTTGCAGCATTTATACAGGAGAGGGACGAAGTCCAAAAACACAAAAAACTGCACAGTGTCTTTTGCCAGTGAAGGATTTCACAGCTGAGGATGACCTCTGACTCTAGGCTTTCTCCTGAAGGGGCTCCGGCGGCGGGAGCGTTTTGTTCTGCGCATCCTGAACGCTGCTGTCTGATGAGATCTCAGCATTCTGGTCGTCCTCCTGTCAACACAGCAGTAACGGCATGATCAATCTGACTTCACTTTTCAGGCTGAAGAACAAGTTGAGGAACACAAGGTGAGGTGTGAGAGATATTTTAAAAAGAGTCACACACTGGTACAACATCCATGGAACGCACTGTTATGCTAATAGCAATACTGAAAGTTATCAAAGTGAGCTCAGGCAAAGTAGCTGAGCAAACTCACTGCAGATGATGGAAAAAAGACTTCAGTTTAGAGACTGAAAAATCACCGATGGCTGTGGTGTTGAGCGAGCAGATGGAGAGGAGAGTGTCTCTGGATACTGTGGATCAGCTCTTAAGTCTGGGGATGTTTTGCAACTACTGAGTCAGACAGAAATGTGTTTTCGTACTACCGAGGTTAACAAGCCCAAACACTCTCAGGAGCTTTGAGAAAGTATTTGAGGATTAAGGAAGGTGGAGAACCTCTGAAATCCTTCTCCATGCTGAAACAATCATTTTAAAAGTAAAGCACTGGATGGTTAATGTCACAGAGGCACAATAATAAATGTGCAGCAAATGTGTTCAATAATCTCCTGATTACTTATTCTTTAAATATCTTTCAGTTCATGTCACCAGTACATTTTAAACACAAAGCAAAATAAAGTGTCGCCGAAATGTTGAGAGGCTTGTGACTTTAGGTGACGGTGAGAAACACTTACTCTGTGTTTGAGGTAGGAGAGGTAGGTGTCCCATCCCAAAGTGATGAAGTTGATGTACACGACTCGAAATTTGGGCGAGAGGAAGTAGAAGTTGATCATCTGTGCAGCGGGCCAAACGCACCAGTCCGCCTGCCAGCCAGAACAGCACAGACAGATTACACAGTGTAAACAGAGCTGGCAAGAGGGGATCGGCTCGCTTTGTTGGCTGAGCGGGATGAAAAATTAACATAATGAACGGCCGAAGCAGAGGAGCAGGCTGGCAACAGGAGGCTGGATCTGCACTGGTTACTCCTTATAAATCTGACATGACATGGACGACAACCAAGAGCTTCTCCAAGCAAAACACAACATGAGACGGTTTTAAAAATGTTGTGAAAATCATTTTATCACTACGAGAGAGCATATGTGAAACCAACTCTGAGGCCTGACATCAAATTTGATTAAATTATTTATTTGCAATGTGTCTTTTGTAGAACAGAAAGCGTTAAATTACATTAAAAACCTAAAGCGCACATGCTTTTTTTCTGTTCCATTGTGTAGTGTGGTTTCATATTGCATTCAAACGTCAAAAAACTCCAAAATAAGGCTAAAACAAATCTATACGACACTATATCTGCAAAGCATGCAGTAACAGGTAAAAGTAGGAACTAACCTACACAACTGAAAAGCATTCCTATTTTTGTATTTAGGAGTAAATTGAATTGTCCCTTCAAACCCTGACCTACTGTCTTACTTTGAAGAAATTAACAGGATTACTCTGTGTGGTTACGTTCTGCCTTTTTTCGTGAGAGAAAACTGTTTTCTCTATTTTTGTAATGGAGTACAGTGTGCTTCAAAGCCTGATTTGCCTTTTTTCCATGCAGATGCAGTCGGCCATGTCTGCTATATAGACTAGAAGAAGTGTTTCATTGGTGTCAGATTGACGAGTGAGTATCACGTGCATCAAATACATGACAAACAAAAAAAAAAAAAATCAGATGATCATAAACTTGGGTGGAACCGTTTCGTTCTCTCCACACGTGTTTGTTGTTTGTGCTGCTTCCTCCTCACATGAGATAAAGACTTCCCAGAGGAGTGTCCACATGCCACACTGACATCCTGAACTATGTCCAAAGATGATGGTAATGGAGCTTCGGCTCAAGGCGGCGGACAGTCCCTTCTCTTTCCAACTGCGAGAGCAGAACAAGCTCGATAGCTGCACTGTCGAACCGTTTGATGTAAAAGATATACAAGCTGGTGTGATTCTACATAACATATGCCCAGAGTTTAAAGAGGTGGTAAAGTGTCTCCGTTTGCGCTGATCTGCTGCTACACAGCTGATGTACTCACCTTATAAAATTCCCAGAACTTTTCTTTGAACTCTGCCCATCCTTCTGATAAAGAGCGTCCCTCCATAAGGTCCATTCCTGCCATAAACCACAGTCATTTGTCGGATGTGCGTCAGCGCCGCGTTTCATTAGAACACCTCCGATAAGATGACAGACTAGAGCAGTAACGACACATGAGGCTATTGCGGACTACCTTTGAACTCCCATCCACATTTGATGAGGAAATATGTGCGGATAGTCTGTGATGTGATCGCTCAAGCCTTCATGTGCAACTACTGACTCAATATTCAATTCCTTGCATGTGATAAATCCGGAAAAAAAACAAAACAAAACAAACAAACAAAAATGTATGCATTGCAGGAACAGGGAAATCTCTGATTGGATTTGATAAACTCATTCTCACCTAAAAAATACCACATGCCCAGTGTTGGTGAGGCGACCATCTGGTCCACCAGGACCTTCTTGCTCAAGGTGTTTACAGCTTTTCCCACATACACTCTGTCCAGCCAGCTGTACCAGTAGTGCAGCAGAGGACCCATGGAGCAGCCGACCGCAAACATGCGCCCTTCAGGGTGAAAGAGAAAAGCAGAGTTCATGATTTTAACAAACAGATCCTATTGCTTTGTTTGTTTGTTTGTTTGCTTTTTACAAAATACTCATTTCAGGTTTACATTTCATTCCGTTTTTGACCCTGTTACACTTTTAATGAGAACAGACCAGAGAGTTTCAAGCTGTTTTCTTTTAAGTCACTTCCAAAAACATAATTTCATATGTGTGCCTAATTAGCATCACTAACACAAATATAAGCCTTGATATGAAATCTCTGTGTTTGTAAATGCGATTGGTAACACTTATCACTTATCCAAAAGTACTGCAAAATTTCAATTTCTTAATAAATAATTTCAATTTTGTGTCCATTAATATTCAAGCAGTAAGTCATATTCTTAAAACTTTAATTTATAAGTAATAAACAGTACCTTAGAAAAATACTATTCATAAAATCAGATGTTTTTTTTAAGCTGAGGCCATAATTATCTAAAATAAATTACTTCAAAAAAATTCTTCAACGATTCACTTCATTTCTGTATATTTAGTTTGGTTATGACAAAAAGATTATATTTTTTAATGATGCATCTTAATTTTATTGGGTCTGTTTTTTTCACTCAGTTTAATCTTATTCATAACTTCTCTGTTCTCTGTTGTAGCTCAGTTTTCATAAGGTGTTAAAGAAACTATGGTTTCTTTGTTGTATTTATTATTATATCTTCACTATTCACAATATCTGTTTCCTGAACAAATTAGGCAAATTAGGCATGTGATATAGGTGTTTCACAGACAGGTCAGACTGCACCCAGGATAAGGGGCAGCTTGATATTCTTTTGTTATTTCTGAGGTTTAACGACGCCAAGTCCAAACACGTCAATCCTTAACGCCGTCAGGAACCAGAGTTCCCAACACTGAAAAGCAGGTGATTCCAGAATACGGCCCAATGCAAACATGGAAGCAGAGCACCAGCCGACTTGTTCAACAATGGCAAGCAAAATATAATATTGCACAAATACAAACACGGTAATCCAATAAAATTTGTATGTTAATGTGTTTTCCTTTCAGTGCTGAAAGGATAGGAGTGTTTTTGATGTCTTGGTTTTCAGGAGCCATGGCTCATGAAATACATCTTGGTTGACAGAAAACATACGAGGAAAAGAAATCTTACTGCTATCAACTAACAGGAAAAAAAATAGCGCAGCTGGTTTTACAAGTAATGCAAAGGTCTAAATGAGTTAAAAGCATAATGCTGCTTTGCAGTTTAAAGCCAGAGTCGGAGAGACTTGAGGTTTTCATGTTCAGACGTGGCTAAGCACACACTCGCGCGTTCCTTTTTTTGTAAAATCCACATGACAAATTCAGCTTTATTGCCTTAGTTGGCAGGTTTGTTTAGATTGAAAGCAAACAAACTGAATTTGAAAAATGGCTGTAGCATTATTTGCAGAGAACTGGTAGCAATGTGATGGCTCAGAGTGAACCCCTGCTGAGGAGCTGGTTGCATCCAGTCTGATGGACTGAGAACACACATCTCACTGCATGTTACTCTGCCAACACATGGCTCGAGCAGCTGAGACAGATAACCCACATTAAAGCATGTGTCTCCCATGTGGAGAACTGTCAGTTTAAGGCAAAGCTTTACTCAGGCCACACTGGTTTCTCCACAGATATTTTACAGTGACGAAAGAGAAGTGACATCTATATTTTATATCGAATGTTTGGATGGATGTAATAAAACTATATTTCAAAACTGCTACATTTGGGATTATTCAACAGTTACAAAGCTAAATAAAGGATGACACTAAATATTACTGGGCACACAAATGTCTGAGACAGTTTAGATTTATATTTATCTCACACAGCACAAAAACATATTTAATCAAAACAACATGCAAATGTAGCTTTCAATGTTAAATACAATAGAAAGATAATTAGAACAAATTATATTTTCCCAGATCACTTGTTAATTTCCATATGTTAAAAGTGAAAATAATTAACAAACAGAAACTTTAAAAATGAACATTTCTGATATTTAGGTTGAATAAATAAATAAAAATCTGACCACTTGCCATTGTTAAGAGTAGAGTAGAGAGTTACTTTATTAATCCCAGGCTGGGAAATTCAAGGGGTTTTTTGTGTTTGTTTTTTTTAGAATTAATTTCAACACCTGTCTAAGCTTTCCGTCCATGGAGCCAGTTTCTGTATCTGTTCACGATCAGCCACAGCCTCCCAGACAGAGGTGTACAGAGGTGTGCTGTTGTCCTTCGTGGTAATCTGCTATTCAGAAAAGCCTACAAGTTCTCAACAGGGTTTAAGTTACTTCACGAAGGAGAACGTGCCAAGTTCCTGTCATCCTTAAGGCCCATACTGGCAAGCCATCAGAGTTTGATGTCTGTGATGCAGCACTGTTCTGCATGAAAATCATGGTTTTCTTGAAAGATGCTTGTTTCTACAAACCTGCTTGAAGAAAGTGTCCTCTAAAAACTATCAATAGTTCTAGGAGTTGATTTTAAGGCCATCTTCAGCTCAAAAAGTTCCAACTAGCTCATCTTTAATGATACCTTCCCACACTAGAACCCCAAATCGAACTTAAAGACGTTTGAATCGAAGAGTCACTCTCATTTCATCACTTTATGAAACAGAAAAACCTGTCTTCAAATATTTCTTGGCCTTGTCTTCACAAGTCAACATATGTGTCTTGTTCAATGGTGGTGGGACTTCAGCCTTCCTTACCTTCACCATGTCTGTGAGACATGTGAGAACTGAACTTCTACTTATGGACACTCCATAAGTAGAGGCTACAGGTCTGGGACATGCCAGCACTGGAGGACAAAAGGTATCTTTTAGTTTCAGATTTTTTTTTTAAATTAATCTTTGCAGTTACTTAGCATCTTTTTTTCCTCAATGCATTCCTTATGACCCTGTTGACTTTCTGTGACAAAATGTGTGGTAGTTCTGTCATTATGTAAAATTTCATGCATGCTGCAACCCTCTGAAAATGTTTTATATCGTTTGGGAAAATGTGTAAATATGCATAAAAATGCTCAAAATACTCACTTGCCTGTGCTCACAGTGCGTTATTATACAGTCACTTAAGCAAACTAAAAAACAGCCAATATATTAAAAAGTTGGATTATGATGAGAAATACCTTAATAGCCTTTAAAGTGAACCGAGTTCTTTCAACGCGGTTCTTTCCTTCTCACCTGTTCTCTTCCAGTCTCTGATTCTTTCTGGGTTTCTGCGGTTCTCACGGCTCTGTTGCAGGATATCACCGAGTCCCAGCATGACTCCTCCGCTCAGGGTGTTGGTGAGCAGCAGGTAGCGGCCCTGGAAGAGAGGTCTCCAGAAAAACCGTATGCGCACCAGAAAGTCTTTACCCGCCCAGGGAAGCATGATGACTGGACCCCAGAGAGCGCGCTGTCATCTGCAGAAGAAAATTGTCAAACAGTGTTTAAATTAATGTTTAGCTTCAGATGTGATTATCTGGTACAGACCTGATCTGTCAACATTAAATCACTGATCAATACCTAGCTTAGGTTGATGTATAGGTTAAGAAAAATCCTGTCTTCTGAGTTTGCATTTCAACTAGGAGCGCAACCATGTGTCACGTTACAAACTATGTTAATGTGTTTTAAGAAGAATTTAACTCCTGGAATATTTTAGCCCTTAGAAAGCCTGAGTATGTCAGTTTTTTAATAGACCATAAACAATAATCGTCTTTACATGAATCGTCCCAAATAGTTGGTCCAGGGTGACAGAGAATGTGTTGTATGGCTCTTTGACGTGAACATCCTGAGCTGGCTCCAGCTTTTGATGCAAAAGGTCACGACCCCACCAAAACAACAGACAAGTGATGACGAAGCAGGGCTTTAAGTTTCTCTACGCTGTTTTATTGTAAACAGCTGCAGATTTAGGAATACTGATCATACAGAAACTGGAGCTTATTCTTCAGTTTGAGAGGAACATTTCAAACTTTGAAACTCATTCTTTTTAGCAATTTGTTCCACGTTGAGTATAATAAGCCATGAACACAATTTTTTTGTGCATTACTGGAACATTTTGGGTTGGGTTTCCTTCAGCTTTCCCTCCTGACTGCAGACACAACTTTCTGACACAATGCGTGCCCACTGTGTTGGTGAATTAAAAACTGAATTAAAGACCATTGTCAACATTGTATGGCGAGATGTGAAGTTTGATTTCAATCAAAAATCTCTGGCATTGACCTCTGCGAACACAACTCACACCAAAAACATGAAACTAACCGGTGAGAGGCGATACTGCGCCGGGGTCCGGAGCCTGTCTGTCTCCCCGCGGACGCGTGTTCCACTTTATTCTATCCGCGCCGAAATACCACAAATACATCCACTTACATCTGCAACATGCAGCCTACCTGAGCAGAGCGAGCATGAACAAGACGTCAGTAAACACATTTCTTACGGGGACCATGGGATGACGACATATCCGCTCAATACGCCGTAACAAACTGTTGGTCGCCCCCTTCTGGTGAGGAGGAGCATTACAGCTACATTCAGTCAATTCATTTCAATTCAGCCTTCTTCATAAAGCGCCAAATATAACATAGTCACTTGTGGGCTGCTTTTGCAGAAGAAACCCAACACGTCCACATGAAGACGCGTAGGCAACTGTGGAAAGGAAATATCCCTTTTTAAAAAGAAGAAACCTTTTCAGAACCAGGCTCAGAGGGGACGGCTATCTGCTTTCTACAATGAAATGAAGGGTTTTTCCCTTCAACTCGAGCAGGAGTCATATCATTCATGACATTTATAAAAATTAAGAAAAGTTACCTGTTTACTGAACTCTGATCTTGAGTCGCTTCAAAAGACTTTCTGCTCCTGTGGTGGCCTCTACTTCAAGTCCCACCAATCACCTGACCTCAGTGAGGTCCTATGCACATTTCATACACATGAACCAAAGTGACAAAAAGCTTTTCTGAGGTTTCACTGTATCGTATATTGCACATTTAACAATTTCTAACTTTGATATCTAATGTGTCTTAAGCTGTTTTACATTTTTCTTCACCACTATTCACTATTTTCTTATTCGTATCTCTATTTTTGAGTGAGATATTTTGTCTGTGTTCATTTTTACATTTTTGGGGTGATATACTGTATGTCTACACACTGTATTTGTGAAATTTGAGATGAAATTTTAATTCCACTCTGTTTTGTATGTTCAGCAGAATTGATTCACTTTGACTTTGACTTGACTTGACGTGCACTGACTCACTGATTGCACAATCCCACTTTGCAACAAAAAAACAATTTCATTTTTTTTTTGGTAAGTTTTTGTTACATAAATAGATTTACTTTATTAATATAAAGGTGTTTTATTTGAGTGCAGAATTGTCCAGAAGACTTTTATCTACCACTGACTGATGCAAAGTTTTAATATCACAGAAAACTTAAATTAATGGTGCATCTTCGATGCAAGCAAATGTGGGTCATTGCAAGTTCAGAAGTTTTACAAAAAACATCTAATATAATTGACCAGTAAGTATGCCTCAAAGAATAAGCAAGTAGTTTTTTAGTGTGAAGCATTTTTTTTTCCATTTGATTGATAGAATAAATGTTTTGTTATAATGTGTAAGATACTGCATTTTCAATGTTTTTTAGATTATGTCTATAATGTGGTGAAATTTAAAAATCCTAAAAGGAAGAAGCAAAAACAAAGAAGAATCTAATATACGGTACCATTTGACCAAATACTGTTCCATTTGCAAAGATACAGGCAAGCAAAAGGAGAGAGAGTGACTTAGAAATTATTGTTGTATATGACACAATTTCAAGGCAACTCATGTAGTTCTAAGATCTCCAGTTTACCAGCCATGTGCATTGTGAATAGCTCTGTGAAGCAAATCCAAGGTGTTTGACACTGCCTAAAAGTGTCCTAACAATATACACTTGCAGCATAAGCAAACAGAAGAAGAAAGCATCCTGTTTCACCACACTGCACTTAAGCGAGACAGGCAAGACAGATCTAAACCCCACAAGATGAAGAGTGGAACACAAATAATGACTGAAATAAATAATACATGAATAAATAAATTATATTTGTGTGCCAGCTATGAATGACATATATTCATAATCTGATCATCCATTAACAACAATCACATATGCAGAACGTATATTTCTTGGCCAATATAATATAGCTTCATGCATATCCATAATGCTGATTTGACATTAAACTGCATTAAAAAAAACACAGCAGGTGCACATAATCAGTGCCTGAGCTTAATACCTAGGGGGACTACCGAGCTCACAGGGTTTCCTTCTTTAATGAGGATCATGCATTTTAAACATCTGTGTTTTCTTGGAAGACTATGAGCAACAAAATTGTTCCATAATTTGAAATACAATCCTTTCTCATACTGAAAGAATTATATTTTTATTATCCTATACAGCTTTAAACCTGCTTATGATTAAAAGTCACTGAAATGAGAGGACAAAGTGTTTTCATCATTCAACTATTAGTCAAATGTGAAAGATTTCCACATTTGTCTTCATTTCAAAATTTATTACAAAAAAAAAAAAACCTGCCAGAGCTGTGCTAGTTTGGTGTTTATTTCCTATGCAAATCTCTGTGAATGGTGTCTGAATGGGGCTGTATAAATAAATTTGCATTGCCATGATTGGTTTTGAAGCCTTCGCTGTGTTGTGGTTTCCTTGATGACACTGGGTGTCTGTTATTTGGTGAAAATTGCAGCAGTGGTTACTGCTGACCTCCAGATCAATTATTCAGCCTCTCCGGCTGGGCTCATCAATAATAGAGGGCAGGTTGGTGTTTGAGGTGAGATGTTTCTGGACGTGTGTTAAAACCCGGCCTCCGATTTGTCAGGAGGGCTGTCAATCAAAACACTGACTCAGAAGTCCCGCCCACGCAGCGTTCATTTACCAGAGAGAGAGAGAGAGCGAGAGAGGTGATGTTACAGAAAGACCGGAAACGTATTTTATTTCAAAATAAAGTGAACTTACATTCAAAGTTTCCCAGAGAGAGGTTCCACGCTGTAAACACTTTTAGCCATAAACGTGCATTTAACTGTTTGCAGTTTTTTTGCTTCGTATATTTGTATTTGATTAATATTCCTGTAATTAAAGGCACTTTTATACTCCATAATCATTTGCTATCATTTCATTCATACAAACATAGGTTATGTAGAACTTTCTTTGCTTATTATTTCAAATGTTGATCATCTTTTTTTAATTGAAAATTTAATTTCTTCATATTTATTGATTTACAAAAAAAAAAAAAAAGCACTTCATAAGACATCCTTCTCTGTTAAAAGCGACATTCAACACTGGAAGAGTCACAGAATGGCATGGGACTGGACCTCCTTTGGCCACATTCCGTCCTGATGACCACTTCATTGTGAACTATCCCCCGTGGAATCAGGTGATGAATATGTAGTGGCTCATAACTCTGTACCCCAAAACCTCAATAATCCAGGGGTCATCCTTCAAGCAGAGTTGGAATGCCATGCCTCAACAGACAATAACTCCACTCCATGAACATAATAAACTGGAAGTGTGCTCTGTTTAAGTTTTCCATAAATTTCAACCAAATGCCAAACATCACTGTTTATGAGTAACATAAAGATATTGATCAAAAATGTAATTGTATATCCTGTCTTCAGTTAGACAGTAGCATGGTGAATTGATTTCAGTCACATCGGTCTTTTTCTACCTATTTAACAGCCCCCAAAGCTCTTTACATTTTTGGTCACATTCATCCATTCACCCATTCACACATCAATCAAGGAACCCTGTCCATACATTCAGGTTTATTGCCTTCCTGAGCTGGAGATGGTGTCTTGCACAGATGGAGGACTGAACTTATACAACCGTCTGAGTGACAGAAACCCACCTGAGACATATTTCCTTCTATTACGGAAAATCTAGCTACATATGAATGAATTGGCTCTTATTTATTTAATTAAAGTGACAAATCAACTCCAATTTAAATTCAAAGACATTGAGACATTGAAAAAATCGTAAAAATTCGAAAAAGTACATCTGGGGAGCATTTGTGGAGTGTTTGTGAAGTAAAGAAAAGATACAATGTGTCTTCGTTTAGTATATTTGCTTTTTAAAGTGGAAAAATGTCAACAAATTCAGCACTTTCGACAATTTGTAAAATACAATGATGAATAATAATGATTAACTTAAATCGTAATTTTAAATCTTTAAAACGTATTTAAAAAAAACCTCTCCTGTTCTGTGAACCGGATACAGGAGCTTTTATTTTGTACCCAGCAGTTGGATGTGGTGTTTGTGCATCCAGTGCGACTTGACAGTGGTGCTTCTGCCGGTGCTGAACGCAGTGGATATCAGCCGGATACAAATTTGCAAAGGTGGGTTTTTCTACCTTTAATATTCTATTGCAAAATCACGAAAAACAGCAGCGTTGAATTCACACGTGATGCATGTTCTATCTGCCGCTCATCCCGTCGCATTTTTGATCAGGGATTTCAGGTGAAAGAGCCTGAGGCATATGACGCTTTCCCCTAACAGCTGTTCCCGTTGTGAAAAGCAGAAAACATCCCAGATGCAGAGCTTTGACATATCTGCTGGGTTACTTGTTATCTCCGTGTGTTTGGCTGGATGGATGGATGCTGTCTCGGTGGATCTCCGGGTTTAACTCAGGGCCTGTCCTGTAGGAAAAGGCGTTAACAATCATCCGATGATTTCAGTCATTAAAGCCACTCCAAACGAGACAACAAAACAATTTAAAATAGAAACTCTCGCATGGCGACGTGGACGAAGACCATTATATATTTATCTTTCCTTTTCTTCTTTTATTTCTAACCATCTTCAGTTAATTTAGAATCATAGTACATATTCCCTTCGTCAGTTGAATAACACAGCGCAGGTCAGCTCCGTTTACTCTTTATTTATTGAAATACAAGAAGGGTTTTAGGAGTATTAACTATTATATAGTAGTAGTATATAGCTATTAGTGTTAGATATATTAAACGCGCTCCACGTTTTGCCATATGGAAGACTGTAGTCTTCCCGTGGAGAGGTGAAATGTTCCAGCAGACCATCTCGGGTAGTGGTTTCGTGTATATCCTCTCTGCATTCATTCATAAGCAAACGAAAAATACTCGTTTTCTCTGGCTGGATGGGCTGAGGGCGGCAGTTTGCCGTGCAGCTACATACAGATATTTTAAGTCTGGAGATGGAGGCGTCCGTTTGAGCGCGTGCGTGTGTGCGTGTATATATGTCTTCATCTTTATGAGGAGCAATTATGATTCTCGTATCGGGACGCGGCAGTGTTTTGATGAGGCCGTTTGAGCTGCTCGTCCCAGTTCTGGGGTGTGTGAGTGACTGTCATGCCTCTTGGTGTCAGACTCCGGTGAAGACAGGTTTGGGTTTGGCAGCCGGTTAGAGAGGAGAGCGCTCCATGGCTGGGTTACAGTACCAGTACCTCTAGGGGCATGTTGGAGTACTGCACGTTGCATGTGAGATTTTTCTTTCTTTTTTTTTTTTTCTTTTTTCTTTTTTTTCCCGTATCTTGATAAGCACGTGCACTATGTGGTACTCCAACATCCGCCTTTTCATCTTCCTCTTGGATCAGGGTTGTTGAAGTCGTATTAGGTTAGGGGCCACATATACAGCCCTGTTTGAGCTCAGTGGGACCAGAGCAACTAAACCATTGCATAATGAAATATAAATATGCATAATGCAATATTTTTTAATTGAGTTTTAGTCCAAAGTAGTAAACATTACTACAGGCATTGCAGCCTTTACTGCTCAGCTCTGAGCCTCACTCTTGTGTTATGATGACTCATCCTGATGTTTATTTCAGCTTGTTTTGACTAAAAGTATTCCCTTCTGTGCCTTTACTGTCTACCTTGTAAATTGTGCAACCTGTGTGTTGTATGTTTGAGAGCACTCTTGGAGACAATTTTCTCCTCTGTAAATACAGTTATCTATTTATGTATTCATTCATCTTTTTGACACCTACCTTCTAAAACTCGCTCATTCTAAAGCTTTCATACATTTAAAACTGACACAATTTAAAACTGTCACTCATTCTAAAGCTCTCAAACATCCTAAAACTGGTGCAGGTTCCAAAACTATCATACATTTCAAAACTCCCAATTTAAAACTGAAACATTCTAAAACTGTCACATATAAAACTGTAGGCAGGTCGTTTGGGGCTGTGAGCCACCAGCTGGCTGTCTGACTGGGTTTTGTGGGTGATTTGTTCATGTTCGGGCATCATTGGGCGGGGCCTGGTCTCAGCTTCTGGGACAATAAAGGGGATATCGAGGCGCTGTGCGTCCCAAGACGGGTGGTCACCCTCCTGCTGAGGTACCCGGCTGCAGCAGTACAAACTTTCACACATGTTGCGACGAGCTGCCACTGTGCTGTGTGCTGACTTGGCTTGGCTTTATTCCAGCCACATGATGGGCTCAGCGTGGAGCGGCTCTCTTCTTCATTGGCTAGTCATATTGTGTGTGAAAGTATGGACAAGTGCAGTCTAATCTCTTATTGGCCATGTTTCTTATGTCTATCGAGGAAAAGTTATTTTGCCAAATATCTGTGTTTTATCACCCAGCCCCACACCGACCTTAGCATTTTTAGAAAGTGCCCATCTCAAATTAAATAATCAATTACTAAATATGTAAAACTGTGATATGAAACATAACAGTAGAGCTGAATATGGATGCAGCGGGCAAAGCTCCACCACCCTTTGTCATGAAATTAGTTTTGTATTCAATATTTTCTTCTTTTTCAAATTTGCTTTATAATGTTCCCGCTCAGATGAAATACTGGAATACTGGAGACGGCAGGTTACAATACAATTCATGTTGCGGCCTACCTACAACAGGTTCCTCAGATATCATCCAAACATTGTATAAAAGTGAGATTTTGTATTCAGTATATTCCACATGAAAGGTAGCCATGGATCTGTGCTTATTATTGAATTACCAAAATTGTCAATCAATTTCCAGTTCAGTGGAAAAACATGTGAGTACACAACACATAATTGTTTTTTTATCCACCTTTGTAGCTTTAATCCTTTATTTCCATGCATAAGAATAGTGTGCTCATTTATCAGTCACAGTAAAATTGTTTGCAAAAAAAGAAAAAACTTCCCCTGTTAAAAATTGAGGTTTATTTCAGAGAAGTGAAAGCAGTGCAAGTGTTTCATTAACTGGCAATTTCAAGTAGAGGATTTAAAGTCAACAGTGTCTGTATTAAATGTTGAAATGATAGAGTCAGAACATGCTTCTGACATTTTTTTAATTTGTTTTTTTACACATATATTATTAGTGTAACTTGAAATTTTCTTTTCCGTACGATAGACTGCTGTTGTTTTATGATTTTAAATTATTTCTGGTACTTTCTTAATGTTGGTGTGAATAACTGTCACAAAATTGTCTGTAGTTTATTAAATGACACACAAATACAGTCAAGAAATAGCTCAATTTACATTGATGGTGTAAAAACAAAAAACTTATTTTGCACTGAAATAAACAGAAAGATTGTTAAAATTCAGTATCATGAAAACTATTGTGGAGGGTTGATGCTTTTCTACATTGAAATATACTGTTATCAGTTATTGGCCATATCAGCAATATAAATATTGGATATCAGTATCCCCCAATTTTTTTCATCCCAATGCATCCCTAATTATACACTATTGAAACCCATACAGTAATAGAATTGTTGATTTATCCTAGACAATCAGCAGTGTCAATATTATGAAAAATCAACATAACTGTACATTTCCACACAAGAAAATGTAAACTTCTCTCACATTGTTGAGGCTTCATCTGTTTTTCTTGTGAAAGTGTTGTTGTTTTAGGTTTGATATATTGTGAATTTAAGCTCAAAGGCTGTGAACCACATCTGCACGTCCTCTGTTGACAGTATATACGGTTGGACCTCAGGGCAAAGTGACGCATCTGCCGTTTCACATGGCAGAACACACACATGTGCTGCCTATGACAAACTCTGCAGTAACAGCCAGGATGGATATCAGTCAGCTTGTCTGGTCATAGCTGCAGGGGAACTTTAATAAATCCAGAATTTTTCCTCTAAATTAAAACAGTTTGTGAGTCATCATAGATTTTTAATGTCCCATGACCATATAAAGCTGCTTCAAAGGATTTTACACATTGGAAAAACACTGAAATGCTCATTTGATACCAGACATAGCTCTGCTGCTTTTAGACCTAAACTATTTAGCAGCAAGTAGCCCTTTAATTAACAGGAGCAGCTAAAATTTTCATGCTGTGCAAATAGGAATCAGACACATGGCCCTTTATTCATAAGCAGAATGTAGCATTAAGAACCATTTCCCACATCCTTGCTTCCCTCCTCTCTGTTTTCTGTAGAGAAAAAGGAAAAAAGAAGGGGGCTATTTTTAGCCACCCCTCCTCTCATCTGCATCCACACGCTTCCTAGAAAAAGGAAGCACATGATTGGATGAAAAGAGGAAAAATGCCGTCTCAGGCAACCTGAGAGGGCAGCAGCTGGATAACACCACTGCTGCCTGTTTGGATACATCAGTGGTTGTTGTTTCACACACAAGTCTGGTTAGTGACATCCTGATGAATGATGTGTCAGAGGGACAACTGGATACACTAAATTAAAAAACAAACTGATAACCAGTTAATTTTTTTTCTTTTTTCTCTTTTTTTAACCCTTTAAAGTACGCTTTATGGATATCCATAGGATGAATTTTTTTCAGGTCAGGCCTTCTGAGGTTAAAGGTTTTTTTGTCCCAATTTAGTGTATTTAAATGACAGTGGTTGAGATCTGCACAGCTGGCACCAACAAAAGATGAAAATGTTAGGAAGCTAGAGGGGTTGGAGGTCAAATGGCTTAACCAACCGCTCTTACCCCCTCAAATAAAACTGATTTTACTTTCATGTGTAACAAACAACGAATGAAATGTTAAGAGGAAGAAGACAGTAAAATAGCTAAATTAAAAGAGCATGCAGTACAGCACTAAAATAAACAAAATAAATATGTTCATATCATATGATTGATAACAAAGCTGGATATACATTTCACACTGTATTCATCATTAAATGGTGGCTTAGGGAAAGTAGAGATAATTTCATCAACCTTTTGTGTTCATTTCAACTTTCTTTAACTTATCTTGTTGTTTTTACAATGTCAGTGTAACCAAACGCTGAGGTTAGACAAAAAGGAAATACTAGAATTGTCATCCTAAAAGTGTGGCTTAAAGCGATACTTCAACATTTTGGCAAATTGGCCCATTTAGCGCAATTCCTTAGTCATTTTGAACAGCATACTTGCTTTTTTTGTGAGGGCGAGCTGTTGTTTATTCGGAGGCGAGTCGGGGAAGGTTTTCGGGACGGACACAATGGAAGTGGATGGTATTTTTGTTCCCCCTCGTCAAACTCATCAAATACACAATCCAACAACCCCCAAACACTTTGGTGGACACGTTATAATCCGCACATTCACTACGCTGTGGAACAACAACAAATAATATTGTAGCATTACGACACTGAAGCAAACACTGGGAACTACTTTTTCTTTTGAAATCACTACGCCCAGACGCCATGTTTAGTAAGTAGTTCCGTCTTAGCAATCTTTGCATAAACAACTCAATCTCGTAATTTTGCATTAGTATTTCACAGCGTAGTGAATGTGCGGATTATAACGTGTCCACCAAAGTGTTTGGGGGTTGTTGGATTGTGTATTTGATGAGTTTCACAAGGGGGAACAAAAATACCGTTCACCTCCGTTGTGTCCAGCCAGAAAACCTTCCCCGACTCACCTCTGGATAAACAACAGCTCACCCTCACAAAAAAAGTAAGTATGCTGTTCGAAATGACTAAGGAATTGCGCTAAATGGGCCAATTTGCCAAAATGTTGAAGTATTGCTTTAAGAATTTCTTAATGCATGGTTTGTCCAAAATAGATGCATAGATACAGTAAACTCATAAAAACGTATCTTATTTGATAAAAAGTTCAAAATACAAACATAGGACTGAGAGGAATGGGCATCCAGCTGCTTCTTTGCTGTCAGCTTTGATTTGGAGACATGACTTTGTTTGGTTGAACGCACCGTGACCTCTGCTTTGATATACACTGGGAAAAAAAAAAAAAAAAAAGGACTTGCGAGTTATGAGACACAAGAAGTCTTCTCGTATCCATCAGCTGACTGAAGAGACATTTGAAAAAAATCCAGCAAATTCTTTTCATTTTCAGCTGAAACCTGCAAAACAGAAAAAATAATCTAGACAAACCTTTGACAAATGTCGGTGACAAATACTGTCTGGTCCATGCCAAGCATTAGAAAAAAACATAGACAATGTATTTTGTTCCTCTTTGCCTAATTTATTGAAGTTTGGTATGTGATTCTTCTGCTGCTAGTATGTTTTGAATATAGTATACACAAGCTTATGAACATCTTGACAATATTCACATTTATTTTTTATATCGACTAAAACTGGAAAAGCTTTTGGTGCCTTTTATTCACAAGAAAACCCCAACTTTACATAGTTTCTAAATAACTAAGTCGATTCCACCTGTAACACCTGAATCCTTTGTGTTCACGCATTGTTCCTTGTTTGAAGTCATACTTTGGGATGACATTTTGCTCTCTGCTGCCACCTGATGAAGAACATCTCTGTGACTCGTCTCAGTTACCGTCTTCAAGCAGGGAGGTGTTTGGGTGATCTGGATCATACGTGGATGAGCCGTCTGCTCGCCTGAAGCTTGCCATTGCTGATTAAATGAGCAGGATTGATCTGGAGCACTTAGCTCCAGATCAATCCTGCTCCTGGAAGACGTCAATCTCCTTGAAGTGACAGGTTTAGAGGAGACCTTGGTGAAGTCATTGTCTAGCAGTGAAACCACAGTCCTGGTGAAATGTGCAAGCAGGACGGGGGAGTGCATCTATTAACAGCTGATTGTTGCATAAAGAGAATTGTTCACAAGTCAGGTTTAAAGAGTTTCTGTCATTAGGTTAATATCTTCAAATGTAACTCCTATTCTCCCATAACTTTTCAGTGGCATTCATCTTTGACTTTTTCATATATTCATTCATCACATCTCACGAGCCTACAAAAAATATTATGCTAACTAACTTACAGAACCAGTAGTTTTTTTTCAGTGTTGGTGAGAGCAATAGGGTGGCACTGCAGTGATGGTTCACCTTTTGACGTGGCGGCCATGTAGATCAGTAAGTTGTCAGTTAGGTTCTTTTTGATTCCGTAAAGTCTTGGGATAAATGATATTTTCAGATGTTTGATCCTCTAAAAATAAAACAGTACAAGAGTTGTACTTGTGCAACTAAAAAAACAACATAGGATCCATCTTATCATTCATATCAAATCCATGCTGATGGAGCTCTCACACTGTGCTCAGTGTTTACAAGTGAGGCCAAATGAAAGCTGCGGTGTCCTGCAGGCTGAAATACATTTACATAATGAGAATTTGTTAATTACTTTGAGATTAAACACTGAGGCCTCAGTCTGTTAGCTTCTGTATCAAATTAGTGAAGGTTAAAGCACCTCTCTTCTCTGCAGCTAATCTCAGAGACACAGTGGAAAGGCTGCTGTAATGTCACCACAGCTTCGCAGACAGCAGGCATCCGACGGCCTCTTCTTTAAGCCAGCAAGCATCTATGATAGTGCTGGACACAAACCAGACTTCCTACAGCGGCTGAGCAAACTCAACCTCTAATCACACATTGCTAATAATAACTGCGACAAACTTTTCATCTGTGCAAAAGCACACACTTATTATATAAATAAAGAGTGCCGATAAGAGAGAGCCACCCCAAAGACTTTATTGGGTTTAACCTGTAGGAAGTGCAGCATAGAAGGGCAGTACTTTTCATTTGTACAGTTAGAACTGATTGAAAGATCTTGACTTGAATGTGTGCTAATCAGAAATAAACTTGTGCTTGATGTGCCTTCGCTCTGAGAAACTCCTCAGTAAAGAGCACATGGGCAGAAATGTCTGCAGAGCTGAGCAGACACTTTGGTGCAACTGTAACATGAGGGGGATACATTTTTAATAAAGCCAACCGAACACTGAACCCTGGCTGTGATCAAGTCCGATTCACTTCCAGTTTACGTTCATGTCAAACATCAGGATCACATTTTGAAACAACCCTTTTCTCAGTGTTTAGCACAGCTGAATTTTGTGAATGAGCAGGTGAACAACATTTTGCCCCTTCCCTGATAGTGGCTAAAGGACAGCAAAGGTGGTCTTGGAACAACTTCCCAGTCAATTTAATCACTGCGGATCGCTCTATTCAAAGCAGCGTTTGTCCCTTGTTCATCCTCATTTCCTGCCATCAGTGTGGATTATGCTCTCACAACCAGTGAGTCATGCTGCAGTCTTCCGACTGTGACTGAGACTCCAGTTTTTAGAAAATGCGTAATTAAGACAGTATTGACTTTTACCTGAGCTCAGCAGTATCAGCCTTAGATGAGATGAGGAAAATGATGCAGAGTCCATATTTAAGGTTTTAGTGTCAGGAAACTTTACAATGCCACCCACATGAGATGACATCTGGTGACATATTTTCTGACGAGGTGGTTTCTGCTGACTGGGTTTGAAATTAAGTAGGAGCAGTTCCAAGTCCTGTGCCTCACTTTTTTGCTTTTGTTTTTATTTTATTTTTCCAATATATCTTTTAACTTTTCCGAGCACACTTGACTTTTTCTTTAAGCTTCATCTCTAAACTGCTCAAACTTAGCCATCCCTCTGATTGGTTAATTTTATATCATGTCCATATGCTGGTCAGGGTCACTTCCAATTAAAATCTGAGCATCTTGATTTCTCCCACCTCCAGCACAGCCTCCTGTTTGCAAACCAGCTATAACTGTGTGTGTCACTGCTGTCTTATAACTCTTATAACTTCTGCTCCTGTCTTTCATATCAGCACTGATGCATCTGTCTCCTCCCACTCCATCCTGCTTGCTCTCCCTTCTTTACCTCTTTTGCTCTGCCTGTTGTTCTGGATTGTCAGCCCCGGTTACTTGAAGTCAAGCACTACCTCTAATCCTAGCCTCCATACTTTTTTCCTCCTCCAGTCCTGTCATTCACACACACATGCATTATGTCTTCTCTCAAATGAAAGCTTTCACATCTCCACATTTACACCTTATCATCAACTCAGATTGCACAGAGAAAATTAGTTCTGCCTTCCAAAAAGACCTAATCAAAGGTTTAATCTCACTAATGCCCTAAACATACATTTTGATATACCTAAGATATGACAAAAAGACAACAGTGCAGCAAGAAGACACAACCTGAGGTGAACTGTTAGCCACATTCAGAGCTTTGTCTTGTCTCGTCTTAAGAAGTGATATGGTATTTATCTGCAGTGTGTGTGTAATATTCAGTGTTGCATATTCATGACTTGTGTGAACCTCGCTGTTAGTGGTGGCAGGTCACATCTCCTCTCCTCTGAATCTCTCTTCAGTGGCAAATCATCAATGAGCTGAGGAAGGGTCGGTGCTTCTTTATTATTTAACAAGCATCTCTCTGTTCCTTCGTGTAAGCCGATAGGCTGGAACTGTGAGGAGCGAGCAGTTGTTTTGTTTGTGCTTTATTCCCGGAGAGTTCTAGTGTTGCACTGCAGCCAGGCTGAGATAACGGTCTAAATATAGAGCCAGCTGAAGGGACTCCAGTCATTGTGCTGTCCAAAGGCTGCATGGTTTCCTGAAACCTTAAAAAAAAATAAAAAAGTTCAGGTGTTGTTTTGGGGTCGCTTGACGTGTTACAGTTTCTCTTGTGACAAAACTGTGTAATATGATTATTGGATTGATTATTCCATCAATTTCATCTGTCATTTTTCTGCTATTTAGTAATTATTGTTATTGTTCTTATGATGATTAATGGTTGACAAGGAAATTAGGAAATTAGTTGTAGCACTACATGCACAAGATTGCTTTTCGCTTGACCGGCAAAGTGCAAATATTACAATGTCAAAACTGAATTGATATATTGTGCAGTCCTAATTTAAACCCATCGGAGCATTCAGAATAGCAGACACACCATTTTATCCTTTCCAAATCTGCTACTGCATATTTTATTTTTTCTCGTGTTTTGTTTAATAGTGAAATAGCGCAATGTTATTTCTGTATTTGTCAATATGCTGAGGGTGTGGCAATCTTGTTCCACAAAATGTTAGCTTTATATTAATCAGAAGCTCATTAAATATTGTGCTAACTCAGAATATCAAAAATATCTTCAGAATATGATAAACAATTGTTGCCTTGATTAATTGTCTGATCAAAGTTACTGAAAATCTGCCTTTGCAAGTCAGTTCTTTGAAGAGTCGTGACATTGTTTCACAAATGCAGATTAAAAATGTAACCAGTAATTGTAGAAATAAACCACCAGCTGTGTTACTGTAGCTATTATCTTTGGCTGGTGTTCTGTCGATTGGATCAAGGGAGATGCTCTGTTATCTGGATTTTGTTGTTTCTTCAGTTAAACTAATGAGACAGAATAGACTCAGTGGAGCAAAACTCTAAACATACTGACAGTCCTCAAGGAACCCATTTTATTAAGGATTCTAACATATCACAGCTACTTTGGATAAAGCAGGTGAATTTCAATGTTAAGTACAGCTTCACATCATGCTACTTTCAGGAGGGTCAGGTTCGCTCTCTCCCCTTTCACAAAGATTTGTAAGTAGCATTAAGACAGAACTAGTTGTAAATGCTAACAGTAAGTTTGGATGGCAGGAGAAAGGGCAACAACAGCTCTGCAGCTATAACAAGTAAGGAGCCCACTGAAACTGTGATAATTGTAATTGATTGTAACTAACATCCCTCTTGACAACATGTTGTTCCCAACAATGGCAATTACTGTCAAAAAAATTCTGAATGAAGATTAAGATGATTATGTCTTCACCCGCAGTTTTTAAGCTTGTTTCCCAATATTTTTTATAACTTTGCACTCTTATAATACTGTGAAAAAAGTGTTTTTGCTTTTTTCAGAGTGCTAAATGGTTTATTTTGATGGGCTTGCATCCACTGAATCTCACACTGCTCTGCATCTTTCTGTGTGTTTTGCAAATATTTGTACTCTCTCTTTCTTTCTTTTTTTTTTTTTTTTTCCCCTGACCCGGATGATGAGTGGGCTGCTACTACAGCTTTCCAAGACATGACTAAAATTTGAACTTGAATGACGGACAGTCGTCTCCTGGAAGCGCTCAGGGCTGTTGGAGCTGTCTGCTCTGCTAGTTTCTGAGCGTGTGGGCTCCTAAATCTAATGTTACTGCTCTAACATACAGTACTTACTCCACAGTGGTGTCATTTCTGGTGTTGATGTCCGTCTACATCTTTAATAGGATGTAACTTAAGCTGTAACCCAGAGCATGAAGGCTCCATAATCAGTGTTTGACAGATCTGTGCACTTGGAATTAACGTCTTTGGATCTCTGGCAGATGAATGAAGAATGTTTTTGTTCTTTCTTAATGAGGATTCACCTAATTTCATGGCCGTATCATAGCTATTTTGCTGGCACTGAGTCCAGGCTGGTGGTGGCCAGATGGTCAGAGAGGTGAGCCACTATTTGTAGGTTTGAATGCTGCTCCATGTGCAAGGCCCTTGACCCCTAACTTATCTGTGGAAATCCACTGCTCCAAGCATGTGTAGTTGATCTTTACTGTGGGTAGGTTGGTTTTAATACCTGGAAGTCATGTCCCTTTATAGGGGGATCATAATAACATGCTCTTTCTTAAGTATGAGTCCAACTTGGAAAAAACTGAACAAAAACCATTTTTTCACAGATCCTTTCATCTAACAAATGAATGTTTGCAATTTCAAGAGATTTCTGTCTTGAAAATGGCTCTAATGGCTTTTCTGTTGTCATTTATATTGTAATCTAGCATTTTCTTCACCAAATCACAACAATCTGTTCAGCTTGTTCCAACAGATGTTGACAGAATCTCATCTCGCCCTCTAAAGCCTTGTAACTGTGTGACCTTTACACTCTGAAAAGGCACATTGATTCCTTTTTGTAAAGCCATCTTGTCTGCTGTTCTTCCATTCATGTAAGAGCTGCAAATGCGATTTAGTGAAGGTTTCACGTGAAAGAAAAGTCTCGTAAACCTTTTATCATGCTACGAAACTCTTTCTTTAAAGCATCCCTTTATGATAAGATCCAGTACACCGCTCCACTTTGTGGGGCCCATCACTGGTCTCCGTAGGGTTCCAAACTGTGTGTTCTGAACTTTAAATGTATTCATGTAGTTTATATTCCACATTTTGCAGGTCGAGCCATTAAGACTTTTACAATATGCTTCTCATTATTTTTAAATAATAAATTAGTTCTCATGCAACAGTCATTTTCTACCTTAATTTTGCCCTGCGGGAGACATTTTACTCATAAATAATTCAATATTTCATAAGTTGAATATTGCAAACTTGTTTCTTGACTTCCTATCTAAGACCAGAACATAAAATTACAATTCTGTTTCAAAAAATGAAGAATAACAGACTCAGTCAAATAAACCAAATGCCATATTGCAGCTTTTTTGTGTTCATCACTCATCATATTGTTTTAATAAATGACAGTAACTTTATGTGTCTAAGCATCATCAGTAGCGTTGTTCTTGAGTGTGTGAATTAAAATGTGCATTAATATCAACAAATATCAAACGAGTTTGAGAACCATGGTTACCAAAATTAGTGTCTGGCCATCACCAATGACCAAAGTCTTTACTCCTGAAGCCTATTGATCAAACATACATTTAATAATTAAAAAAGGTTTTTATGCTTTTTACTGATTTGTTCAAAACAATCAGAGTTGATGTTGGTATTACTGCAGATCAGCTCTTCGCTACAACTTCCCACTTTCCTGCTAAAATTTTGGATTTGACCTGCCGCAAGAGGGACTGTATCTAAGAAGATGTCTGTTTTCTGTTGTCTTTCTGTCTGCAGATGGCATCTGCAACAGCGACCTATGGCCAGAAGGAGTCTTCAGACCAGAACTTTGACTATATGTTCAAAATCCTTATCATTGGTAACAGCAGTGTAGGCAAAACATCCTTCTTGTTCCGCTACGCTGACGACTCCTTCACGCCAGCCTTTGTCAGCACGGTGGGCATCGATTTCAAGGTGAAGACCATCTACAGGAATGACAAGAGGATCAAACTACAGATCTGGGTGAGAAGATGATCACACAGTTCACAATAATTTGGATAATTTTTAAAACTTACTTCAGTTTCATTTGTCCTTTTAAAACTTTTTTTTAATTTTAGAAACATATGTATGTTGATACATAAAGTAGATCATGCAGAGACATGAGGGGAACAACACATTAACATAAAATTCTCTCCTCTCTATAAGTTCTTACTCAAAAATTGGACGCATTCTGAATCCACTATTCCTTAATGAGGTTAGGATAAGATTCAGCAGCTCCACATTGGACAAAGATTTTGAAGTAATAATATTATAATGCTAAAATGAATAGTATTTACAATATTAAAAGTATTAGATATTATAATATTAAAGCATTGTGAATTGTTAACCAGAATATTCTGTCTACCAGTGGGAATCTTTGGTTACTTCTCTCATGTTGTTCCTCATTAGGGGTCCAGATGTAGTCCCCTCTCTCTCTCTCTCTCTCTCTCTCTCTCTCGCTCTCGCTCTCGCTCTCGCTCTCGCTCTCGCTCTCGCTCTCGCTCTCGCTCTCTCGGTTGAATTTGTAAGAGTTATTGGGAAGCCAAATAGTGGTGCATGCACTTCTTTGTATGCTTTAGTTTATCACTCAACTGCATATGTTGTCAGCTGCAGGTGTTCCATTGCACACGCCTCAGAAAAGGAGATGTTAGGAGTCACGGCTTTCAACAGCCCATTTAGGGAATATCATTCTGCACCTGGAAATAAGTGAACATCAGGAAAATTAGCAGAGTGCTGAAATAATACTTTTATCGTGCCATTTATCTCAGATTAATACAGATAAACATTTACGTGTTTATTTTCAACATTGATCCCACTTCTGTTCTCCGTTGCCATCTCCTGACCTGTGTGGGTGAGCAGCTGGGTCTGTAACGAATAATCAGCATTCTCCCTAACTGACTGGTGCATCAGTCTGGAGTAATCGTCTAGGGCAGTGTGGCGTGCATTTATAGATAAAATGAAAAAAAAAAAAAACAGAACCTACACACAGTGCATGTTTTGTGCAAAGAAAGCGGTATTCATAGATCCTACACACAGTCACACCTTCACTTAAACTTAGTCATCGCTGAACATACGTATTTCTTTGAATTGTAGGAAGGCCTGAACTTAGCCAGCTGTGGCGAGACTAGAGCGCTCACCACGTCACCATAGTGCAGTGATTGGTCTGAGCCAAAGTTAAAAAGAAGACGAGCATTTCACTCCTTGTGTAATTACCTTTACATTTACTGTAGTGTTTGAATTTTTGTTATTAAATATGCTTATATCAGAAAAAGATGCATTTTGCACGTCGTGTGCAGAATTGACTGGGAAGCACATGTTTCTCATCTGAGATTCAGCTTTTATCGCAACACTTAAACCAGGGTTGAATGATCACAATTGCAGGCTGCAATAAAATGTACTGTCCTCAGACACCTGCAGTCAACTAAAAAGATCATATTGGCTTCTCCAACAAACATCTATAAGACAGTCCTGCTGCTGAATGGAAATATCAATAGGCTGAGTAATTAAAATGAAAATAATAAATAGCAATGAAAAACAGCAATATCTGCTGCTCCTTGAAACTGTGCCCCATGGAGCAGTCTTGTGGGAATTGTTTTTAAGCAAGCACACACATTTGTAGGCAACCCTGTCTTGTCTGCAGCCTGCTCATCCAAACCAACTGTGAATGTGTGCATGTGAACAAATTAGTGAGACTCACAGTGACATGCTTGCTGGAGCAAATGAGTGGGAGTCTCTTTTTCAGTTTTGTTGCATCAGATGTGTCTGCTCGCAAAGGATTCCTCAACGATCACGGGACCAGTGGGTAAACTACAGTGTAAAGACAAGCACACTGGAAAAACAGGCTCCCCAGGCTGCAGAAAACTGGTGTTTCAGCATCAGCAGATAGAAGTGCATGAGTGTGTGTGTGCGTGCAGGCCTGCATACATGCATGCATGTATGTAGTGCTGCCTCTGTTGTCAGCCTTTGCCAGGTCTTGCCTCTGGGAAGAAAGACATGATTGGCCAATAAGGCTTCAAGGAACCGATGACTGGGTGCTGCTATCCCCTCCCCCATTACTACACATCTCCCCGAGTAGAAGCTCCCGTCCATCACACACACACACACACACACACACACACACACACACACACACACACACACACACACACACACACACACACACACACACACACACACACACACTACATATACGCAATCCCATTCCCATCCCTCTGAGATTCCTTTAGCTCTTGAAGTCCAAAAGAGAATGATTTGAGTCATGTAGTTAAAAATCAGCATATAGTGTATATATTTAATCCACAATGTGCCAGTCTTCTCCACTGCAATGTATATTCACACACTCATACTGTGTGCACAGTACAGTGTGTGTACAGTATGTGCATGACAGAATATGTTAATGAGGGACCGTTTTGTTTTTTGTTTTGCAAATACATTTAACATGTGGGAAAAATTCACATCATTATTTGATTAGTCATTAGTTAGAAAAATTCTCACCTCACCTGAAAAATTAATAACCATCAATTCAACTCAAAGATAATCTGCAGAAATATGACGAACAGTTTTGTCACCATCCACAGAGAGAAGTAATGCCGAGACAGCCAATATTACTTATGTGTGTAATTTATTTCCATTTGCATCTGCTTTGGAGAAATAAGGTGAATTTATCAAAGACTGCTGCAGTAAATGATACGATTTCTTTTGTAATATAAAATTAGTTTGTTATGGTTCTTTGTACTTTCAAGATAGATGGTTTTCAGACATATTAAAAGTTACGGCACTTCAATGTTTTAGTGAATATAAATTCAATTCAAGAATTGCAATTAAAAAGAACACTTCACAATGTAAATCTGAGAATTTCAGATAGCACAATAAAGCCATAACTAACTGAAACAGAGTAGGATATGAAAGAAATGTAAGTTTTTTTTCTGTTTTTGTTACACAGCAATTGTCCTCAACCCTGAACTAAAGCTGTTTTTGCACTACTGCTTATTGAATTCAGTTTGAAGTTTGAAGTTTGAAGTTTTATTAATGGAATGCCCCTTGAGATGTAGCATCTCGTTTTCGAGGGGGTCCATAAACACATACATATCTAACACAATTTACAATAACATACATAAATGCACACATATACACATAAACAGACACACACACACACACACACACACACACACACACACACACACACACACACACACAGGACAGACATGCTCCTTTGTTCCCTCACCCCCCAATCCTCTATGAATTCAGAAACAGGTAATACATCATTGACGGAAGTTCAAAGGGAAAAAAAAAAACCAGACACACAACAAAAAAAAAAAAAACTAAACTAATAACTAAAAACATAAGCAGGAAGCTTTAAGGTGTGAAAATAATAAGGATTGGAATTGACCCAAAGATGTTACATCACGAATGGATAAAGGTAACCTATTCCAATCAAATGGAGCCCTATACTGGAAGGCTCTGCGACCAATCTCTTTGTTTGTACATGGAACAGTAAAACTAAGACTATGAGTGCTTCTTAGAGAATATACAGAAGTAACTGGAACCAGAAATCGTTTAAGATACAGAGGACAATAAAAATAAATACATTTGAAAATGAATAGTATCCAGTGATATTGTCGCCTTTCATATGGTTGCAACCAGCTTCTCAAACAAAATACAGTGATGAGTTCTATAAGGGCATTCAATTCTATAAGGGCAATTCAAATAGATAATAGACATTTTCAGAATGTGTAAAGTACAAAAATTTAAAACGAGCAAGAAACTAGTCACCACTTCTGTAAAGCTTCTCCCATGCTTGCTCTTATGGAATAGTTGGATTGATCTCTGTAAAAGTGCCTTGAGATGTTTGAAATGATGCTATTTAAATAAAATGGAATTGATTAATAACCTTGTTAATAAAACTAGAAATAACCTTAACTAAAGTCTACTGTGTGCCACTGTACACTACACACTTTTGGTGTCATTACAGCAGAGCCAAATTTCACAACCTGCAGGTTGCACATAATGATGCACTGCGTTTGTTATTGAAGGCCCCACAGTGAAGCAGTGCCGGTCAGCTGTTTGTGCCAAATAACATGCTCACTTTTAATGTTATTAAAAAAAATATATAAATTTATGAACATACTGGAGTTGTTCTACAATGAAAATTTAAAGGTTGTAGTCAGACTTGAAAGCAGTGTCGGTACACATCTGGACTTTGGAAGCACTGGAGGCAGTCCTTATGCTGGCTATAATATTTTATTTTGCTTTTGTCTGTTTTGAAGTGTTGATTGTTTTTTCTTTGTTGTTTTGTCTGAACTTAAGAGTCTGAATAGCGATTGAAGTAAACTGAGCAGTTGTGGGAGCGATTGGACAGAATAAATTCTCTGCAAAGTCGCCAAGTGTAGCCAACAAGTAACGTAACTCCAAAAAGTAACTAGCAGCCCTATCAAAATTTGAACACAAAAGAGGACCTTGGTGACTCATACTGAGGACAAAGATAAGTAGTGAACTCTATATTATCTAACACCACTCAGTGCTACCTACGCCTACATTTTAGGTATAAATATGGTGCTCAGACACTGAGCAGCCTGCAGCCCAGCAGTAAGACACACAGATCTATTTACACTGCAGAGCAGTTCAAACCAACCGTATGCACAGATCACTTCAGGTCCCGTCTGCTTTTGCACAGATGTTTGCTTTTATGTAACCCGAGAATGAATTTGCTCTTAAGAAACGTATCAAAGCAATGTTCATGCTTAATGTTTAAGCATATATAAAATCTGAAGTATGAATGTAAAACTGTTTATCCGGTGCAGGACTGAAAAGTGCTGGAACCAGTCCCAGCTGACTATGGACAAGAGCAGGGCTGAACAGTGACTGGCATGTACATTATTTTGAGACGAAGACATTTATTTAAAACAAAGATCCAGGGGTGTCTTATCTGAAGAAAAAAAAAAGGACTGATATGATTAATTGAAGCTTATCTGCAGGTAACAGTTCATTCCACTCCCATATCAAAAGCAGATTAGCCATTTTTTCCTCACAGCACATTGGAAACATTCTTACTATTCAGCTTTCATTATGTTTGCCGATGCTTTAAAGCTGTAAGTGTGGTGCAGAGAGTGAATTTGTACAGCTCTGCAGTGGTCAGCAGCTTTTCAGCAGTGAGAGAAGCATTTATGCACATCAACAATAATTTTTCCAGTCAAATCAAATCAACAAGAAGTGGCAGACTGCTTTTAACCTGGCTGCTTCATAAGTGCTACTTCTAACTGAAAATGCTACGAAAGCATGTGGATACCATTTAATGGAGTGTTGGAGACATGAAGGAATGGCACAGTTATATTAGTCAGTGAGGTTTTCATCAGCAATTTTATTGAAACATATGCATTGTGATCCACATAGTTATCATTCAAATCAGACTTTATCCAGTGGGAGGTGGTGTCTGTAGAGTTCTTTCGAAGCTCAGTGTTTAAAAGAAAAAGTGGGTTGTATCTGCCATTTAATAGCATGCAGGAGTGTGACCCTCGGTTCTGGCCTGAGCGTAATCTGTCTCAAACAAGAAAAATAAAAACATCCATCCAACCTGTACTTTGTGGTTGTTTTTCAGGACACGGCTGGTCAGGAGCGATACCGCACAATCACTACAGCTTACTACCGAGGAGCGATGGGCTTCATCCTCATGTATGACATAACCAACGAGGAGTCTTTCAACGCTGTTCAGGATTGGTACGTCATGGATTCTCACTTGTTTTGGTTGTGTCCCGGCTCCAACACATCCCATTTAAAAATGTAGTTTCCGGTTACAGTCAGAGTCCATTATGTTTTTGGCTGGCTTAGTGCGAACGCCAACATGTAATTAAATTCTGTGCAGCTTTTCCCGGTGAGAAGGAAGATTCACGCCTCACTGCCTCAGACTTCTCTTTGACTGTCGGCTGTGTTGGTTTCCAGGTCGACTCAGATTAAGACGTACTCATGGGACAACGCCCAGGTGCTGCTGGTAGGAAACAAGTGCGACATGGAGGATGAGCGGGTGGTGAGTGGAGAGAGAGGTCGGCAGCTTTCTGAACACCTTGGTGAGTTCACGTTGCACACACACACACACACACACACACACACACACACACACACACACACACACACACACACACAGATACTATGTAAACACTTCACATCATTGACTTACTGTTTGTGTGCACTGACTAGTGTCTGTATCATCCCATTGACCTTATCCTGATATTTTACTGATGTATGAGGATACATTTTTATTTTTATGTTTATGTCTCCAATCAACCTAACAACACATTCTTAATATTAGTTTGATTTTCTGGCCTTAAATAGTATTTCTGAGAGTAGTACGATGGGCAACCCGCTAATACTGATGCCTTACGCTGTGTGGGTTTCAACATGCTGAATTGCACCCATAGAAAATCCAGATGGAAAATGCTAATTACACACAACAAGACCCTGCACAGATTTAAACCAAGAACTCACTGCTGTAAGGCAACAGTACCAAGCAACACACTATCCTGTTGTGTCAGACTATCCTGGAATCCATAGCATCACACAATTTGTTCATGGAGAGTTATGAATAAGCAAGCATGTTTGTGAAAAATAGCCCAAAAAGTTTATTTTATCACACCTACAAATTAAGTAAACGTCTCTGACATTATGCTCCTTTTCACCCCCCAGGTTTTGAGTTTTTTGAGGCCAGCGCCAAGGATAACATCAATGTGAAGCAGACCTTTGAGCGTCTGGTTGACATCATCTGTGAAAAGATGTCTGAGAGTCTGGATGCTGGCGATCCCGCCGTTACAGGAGCCAAACAGGGGCCCCAGCTGACAGAGCAGCCTGCTCCTCCTCACCAGGACTGCGCATGCTAAAGCTGACAAACTCCCCAAACCTTCCCCTTTTGTCTCTCCTTCAGTTGAACCCTACGTCCTGTCATCTGTACTTCCCCTCTTCCCCTTTCCATTCCTTTTCCTACTTCTTTCTGTAGGATCATTGGCCAGTCTTCACAAGAACCAGGTCGAAAAGTGTCTGAAACACTCTGGGATGCTGGATTGATGATTGAGGTGCGTTTCCCTCTGGTTTCTCCTCATAAAGGAACCAATAGATGGTGTTTACATCAGGGTGTGGTTGAAGCTACAGCAAGTTCAGTCAAACCGGAGTGTTTCAAACGCTACAGGTTCTTAGAGGTTCCCGACCCATCTACTGTTGTTTTCCCGTTTCTCAGTGTGGTTTTACAAGAAGGATTTGACGGCGTACATCCTCAGAGTGCCATTTAAATCCTTCCAATGTTTACAGTACTGTGTTTAATGTCAGTCAAATGTCTTAAAAAGATGCCAGCCTTCGATTTGGTGAACATGAAGGCCAATGTGGCATTTCACGTCGGAATGACTATTCAGCTGAGATCTACTCAACATCAGAGTGTTACATTTTGTAAATTATTCTGGACACACACAGAATCATCAACACATGGGCTGGTTTGTACGATCCAGTTGTCTTTTGAACCCGCATTTCCCAGTTGAGCAACAGAAGTTGTAAAAAAAAAAAAAAAAAAAAAGACATCCTACAAAAACTCAAAGTCACTGTTCCAAGTTTATACTTGGAAAACCTTCAGGACTCCTGAGAATTGAACATTTCTTAGTGCAGCATGACATGTTATTGCAAAATAATCTTTCTGCAAAGCCTTTACATTGTTTTTCAACATGAAATGTTGTGATTGACTGAAACGCTGTTCTGAGGAAGTGGCACTATTAAGAAAATTACATGAATCAGAGTTAGGAATTCCGTGTTCCTTGACAACTGGAGCGTACCATTTGTTTTTGTTTTTTGTTTTTTCTTCTTTTTTGCTGGATTCAGTATCTTATTACATACAGACCACTGTACAATTTAGTTTTTGTTTATTGGTTGTTTTGTTTTGTTTTTTTTTACCATACATCTGAACTTTTTTCTTTCAAGCTTTTTTTTTATGATTTTGCATATCTTCATCAAGCTTTCTTTTCATATTCTAGTGCCCTGTTTATTATTTTTATACATTAAAAACACAGGGTGGGGAAAATATGAACAAACTATAGCTGAGTGAAAAAATAGCAAAAAATACAAAACAGACTAAAAGACACATTTTTATTTGATTATATTTATTTAAATGTACATATAAATGTTGTGCAATATATATAAAAATATAGATATATGAAATATCAACAGGTATGCATTTCTGGAAATACATTTCAAAAAGTATGAAGTTTTATGGGGATCGTATCAAATATATGAGGTCTATGTTGTAGGGTTTGTTTGGATGAGTGGAAGCACCTCTTCTGTGAGCCAGTATATTCCCTTGTTAGTTTTGTGTCATGCTACAAAGTTGAAAATTGAAAGTTTCTATTAAAAAAAAAAAAAAAAACAGTACAACACTGAAGAAGAAGTACATTTGGTAATATGTTTATCATCCTCTCAATCCACAACAAAGAGTGTATAAAACAAGATACAACATCTTGACTTTGTGTTGTATCATAAATTTTGTTTGTAGTCAGAAATTCACTGCAGTTCAGCTGTCTGGAGTGTCCCTGGAAGTAATTTGCAACCTCTCTGTCATTCAATTCGACAAGATTTTGGAGGGATGATAGAAATATTGATACTTATATCTCGGAAAGCAGCCACTTTGCCTGATGCTGCAGTTTCTTGTTATCTGACATACACTGGCATGAGATTGGGGAATGGAAACAATGTTGTTTTGTTTGGTGTTCTTATGGTATTTTGCCTTTTTTGAAAGTTTGTCAAAACAGTGAAATAAAACATTGTGAGCAAAATGACTGCGACAAAGATGCAAAAAGGTTCAGAACTGAGTTTATTGTGGTTATATTGTGTCAATCTTTGACTGGTTAGCAGACAGGTGTCCTTGTCACCTGCCTGTTATTTTTAACTTTGTTTTTGTAAACGCATTGGTGTTGAGAGCTGAAGAGAAAATGAATCATAATAAATTTGTAAGTACAGAACACATAAGATACTGTTCTGGCACTGCCCACATCATGCTTTAGTAATGAAACTCGGAAACACCAAATGTCAAATTAAGCACCATACGTCTGATTATCCATCCATCGAGTCTCGTTTTTACTAAATGGATTCAGGCCTTTGGTGTTGCATGTTTTTGCAGTTCACATGTGCAGCCACTCATGTGTCTAATTGCATTAGAAAAATAAAATAACCCTACAAAGAGAGCCGCCCGTGTTCTCATTCTGTGGCTCAAAGTTCATGAACGTAGATGAGAATGTGGATCTGGACTGACTGGTAACAGAGAGCTTTGGTTTACAGATCAGCTCAATCTTCACCACAGCGGTCCAGTTTTCTGCAGCCCCCTGTCTGAATTTACAGCCAACCTCACAATCCTGCTCCCATAGGAACAGGATTGTGAATGAGACCCCAAGTTCCTTGATGTCCCTCCTCACTTGAGCCCGCTTTGACACCCACACATTGCAGCTGGGTGAACTACATCCATCTAGATGGTGATCAGTTTACAGCCCTGCTCTCAACTCATCTGATCAGGTGAAGCAAAAACAAAATTGATCACTGACCCTGAGCCTCATGGAGCTTTTATATCAAGAGCACTTATGAAGATCCTAGTTTTAATGCATAGCGTCTGTTATGGACAATATTTGAGGAGCACATTAGTGCAATAACAAACCAGCACTCAGGCTCAGATCGGGCCTGCTGGTTCATCAGATCACCTCCTTCCAAGTTACTCTGGTTGCCAACGTGGGAGTTGAAGCTGCCCAGCAGGTGGATGGAGTCCAGTGGTGGTGCTCATCCCTCCAGCCTCACCCACTGGCTCAAAGAGGCCAGACACTCAGCTGCTCTTTGGTGCATAAACATAAATGACAGGCAGAGATTTCCCGCCCAAAACTGAAAGCTGCAGAAAGGTGACCCTCTGGTCCACCGGGATATACTCCCAACTGCTGTGGATTTGAGACCATCCCCAAACCTGACTGGCACTTTTCACCCTCTGCAATGTCTGATTAGAAGAGAGACCATTACTTATCTAGGAGTTTGGTTCCAGACACAACACTGCGTCAGGAAGTGAGGCAACGGTATTTATTCAGTACCTCTCAACTTCCTGCGCTAGTGAGGTTACAATATCCCAAGAGCCTGTTTTTCCCACTTAGGCCTTAATCAGGCTGTGCGTGACCACTCCATCCTGCCTTCAGGGTTTCAATGCCCGCCATCCAGGCAGAATACTTGATTCTTTATGAGACTGTGATACACAGTACTTTTGGATGCGTTTGTCTTCACTGCAGACCTGTTAACACTGATGGACCCTACCAGGAGCATATTGTTCTCCGTGGCATAACTGCTGATACCTCGAACATGCAACTCTTTCTGCGATGACCAGGCCACAATCACCTCATTTCTGAAGAGAAATGTGTTCCTATCAAAGAAAAGTATTTCACAAAGTAAGGCCTATTCACTCTCAGTATTACAGTGCAGTTTTTCTGGGTTGTTGTGGAACTACAGTTTATTTGCTTGTGTACCTTACATTTCTTCAGTCTTCAGGTAATTTATGGATAACACTGTTTTAATTCAAGCAAGCATTGACAGACTGGAAGTGGATTGCATTCAAAACCACGAAACTTGAGTCAGCTCATCAGTGAAACGTTCTGCTCTGAGGTTTCTGACACTTTTTGAATGAACAAAGTGTCACTCATTTGGAAATATCCACCATCACTTTTAGACTCTCAGAAAGTATCTGCAGTTTTTTCACAGCATTTCTCCACTGCTCAGTTTTGTTTTTGCCAGGAATTTTCTTTTCTCTTCACCAAAGACTGCTGCAGAGACAGCTCATGGTTTATTTTTTTTTCCATGGAATACCAGAAAGAACAACGTAAACAGCCTGAAATCATTACAGTACAGGTTCTGCTCAGTGCAGTGTAGTGAACTCTGGCCATTTTTATTCCAGGCTTGCTGTTGGCAGTAAAAGAAAAAAAAAAACTCACAAAGAAGATGACACTTATAATTCAAGAGGGTGAAGCAATGTAACAATCTGTTGGGTTTGAGATAATGATAATGATTTTCTGTCAAATGCAATTAAAGCAAAGAATAACTGGAGAAGCAGTAATTTTGATAGTAACTGTTTTTAACTGTGAGGCTCAAGTGAAAGTATCACAGTGAAGTATTGATGTTAGTATCAGAAAACACAATAACAATATTATTTTGAGTAATTACAGCAAACCTGAAAAAGAGCATTTGAATCTTGTGTATATTTTACTTCTTACTGGTTGTGACTGTTTCTTTTCCAGTAAAAATTTAAACTTTTGAACTGTTGTCCTTTCTAATATGTCTTCCTCTCCATCTAAACCAGATCTGTAAATATTGTATCTTTGAGTCATATGTGTGGATTGTGTTGTATCGACTCAGGCTTGCATTGAAAAAAGAGGAAAAAAAAAAGACAGTGAAACCTGAAAACCTGCCCCCAAAGGAGCCATGCTGTGCTGTATCTGCATTCATTTCTAGGCTTGCTTGTGAATGAATGTGTCACTCAGTTACAAAGCAATACACACTACAGTATGTACACAAAAACAAATGCCATCAAGCTTGGTAGAGGTTGCATACTGTAGATCATCTACTAGCACGCAGAAACATGTAACTTTTTTTGGTCTCGTATCACTGCCTCTTAAAATCCCTCTGAGTTTGGGCCATTAAGGTGAGAGAATATGCTGTGGATGATTTTGTCTGTACTTTGTGGTAATACAATAAACAAAAATTGCTAACAATCAGTTGACTGTTTCACTTTTCAGTTACTTTAGATCTTGTGTCTTCAACGTGAGCAGAGAGCAGTCATCTAATTTCTTCATCTTCTTCCAGTGAGGAGACAGAAATTAATTTTAAACTAGACACAGCAATATTAAGGACTATTTGACAATATTGATTACAGTAGTTGGAAATTTGATATCTTAACAGTGAAATGTTATTGAACTACAGTCCAGAACTTTAAAATCAAAACTCTTTGTAACTTCAAAACTTAAGGGAGCATTTTTTGCTGAATTTCTGTACAAGATTTATTTTGCCATGTAAACAATACAGTACTACTGATATGTAATTCAAAAAGAAGGGAAATATGATTTCATGCATATCCAGTAGACCATTTTTCGGAGGGAATAGCACATATTTGATTTTGCACGTTGTTCATAGTACATGTGATCAGAGAAGATGCCACTTTTCAAATACTTAAATTTTTTGAGATGTCCTAAATGAGGTGCAATGATATTGTACATAAGAGTAAGTGATGATTTTCCGAACAAAACCAGCAGTGTTTATATTGTGGGAATTGTGAAGCAAACGTGCCCAAATTATGTACATCTATCAGTGTATTTAGAGACTCTTACTAACTTACAGTTGTTAATTTGGAAATATAAAATACTGCAGCCAAATACACATTTTTTCTGTGCCTAAAAAAGACTGACATTTTATAGCACTTTAATCCATTGAGCTTTGGGAATAAAATAATCACTTAAGGTGCCTCAGGATGTCACTGTTTCGCTCCTAACTGAGGTAAATGGGAAGATAAAATCACTCATGTGGCAGCAACTATTTGAAGAACGAGAAACTTGTACACATGTGCACTTCTCAATATCAACTGTGCTAAACATACGACTACGTAAAAAGCAATTGATGGTACTTTGGATCTGTGTAGTAACTGATAATAATGAATGGCATGCTCGTTTGCCCTCCCACGCTGAGCCACACCTATTTAAGGTAACACAAGAGGATTATAGTGCATTGAATTTTCTGCTCCAATTAACACTGAAATGTGAAGCAGCATCGTAAACATGACATTTTGACCATCAACACAGAAGAAAAACATAATTTTCATCAGAGATTTTTATGGAGTAACTACTGAAAATATTTTCAATTAAAAAAAACAATATCTTAAAATATACAGAAACACTGCCCACCAATTTGATTGTTTCCCTAAAACTCAATTTAATCAGATTCTGTCCCATTAGCAGTTCAATAAATCTGCTATTCCATTGCTGTTGATAATAAGAAGTTTTTATTTTCATTATTATTATTATTATTATTATTATCATCCTCCTCCTCTGATGTTTCTCCTTATGGGGCGTCAAAAATCTGCCCCAACATACAGAATTTTGCCAAAATGTTGTTTCAATCATCCTGGCACTTGTATTTCCCTTTTTCGCCGGCAGAGGGAGAGAAACTCCAAGTAATAACAGGGTGCAGAGGAACACTTCAGAGGAAGAAAGAATACTTCAAAACCATTACACAACCTCACATACTTTATTACTAAGACTCCTAAAAAGAGGCAATAGTCCAAAAACAATTATCTAATGCTTTATCCAGGAATAACAATTTGTTTGTCTACCATTACTACATTCTGTTACAATCATGGTCAATAGCACTCCTGACATCCCTCATTAAAAGCAGCCTTAACCTTCTTGCTGACAGGACATATTTAACATGGTACACTACTGAAGGCCTGGGCCACCCGTCCACTCTCAGCATGTGGTGTACAGCAGCTTCATGCAAATGCAGGACTGGCCGAAACAGGAGAAAATGCTGTTTATTGCTGAGCAGCTTTATTTCAGAACACAATGGCATGAAGCCAAATAACTGTAGGCCAAAGGTGATAGCAACAGTCTGCAACAGAAAAGGTTACAACCGAAACAATAACACAATGAAATAGGAACACAGTTGAAGTACAAAAAATAAAATACCGTGTGAACGTTGAAGATGATATAAACACTGCTTATTTGCTCCCTGTGACACCCGGTTGTGGGCAACATTCGAGTTTGTCAACATGCAGACGTTTTCCTACAGATGTTCACTGTAAATAGGCTATAGATGATCTCATACAAATCAGACAGGGGCGTATGTGCATCTTTTGTCACAGCCAATTCATATACTGTAGAAACACTGTGTTCTGTTTGGTCCAGTTGGCTGTAAATGCACAGTCTGTAAACATTTTTACAGGAGATTATTTGTTTTGTGTGCCAGCCGTCCAAGTTTAGCATATAGCTCCTTAAAAAGTGCCTCTCATCCATCAGTAACGTCCATGACCAGATGTCATTAAGATAATGCCAGTGTGCTGCTGCCTTGCTCACTGGTAAGAGGCAGAGCATGTCAAATATGATAAAAGGCAAATGCCCTTCTTATGGCCCAGACAAAATAAAACTAATTATTTATGTAAACACTTCCCAAACGCAGCTTATTTGCTCTTCCTGGCAGAGTCAGGAAATTGTTTCAGGAACACATTATTGTCCAGTGAAGATCCAATTCGACACATCTCGTCCTCCCAGGTTTTGCACGGCAGGTTCTTGACGCCTGTTGGTGATCTGGCGGTACTTGGAGGGGCACACACCCGGGCTACGATGCACAGAGAAACCCAGCATGAAGAAAGTTGGTCCGGCTTGCATGCAGGTCAGTCCGCCCCCCTCCTCGCAGCTCCGTCCCTCCACTAGTGCACCTGAACCTCGTGTGGCATCAGCTGACAGCCGCTGTTCACGTGGGTGAGGACCTTCTGCTTCAGCTGGGCCACCTGATCCCTCAGCAGGCTGGCCGTCGAGGCCAGGTCGGTGTTCTGGGTCTTCAGCGTCTTGACCTTGTCCTCCAGCCTGGAGATCCGCTCCAGTTTGCGCCTCCGACACTTGGAGGCTGCGATCCGGTTCCGGAGCCGCTTCCTCTCGGCTTTGATGCGCTCCTGCGAGTCCATGTCAATGGGGGACAGCGGCGGACTGTCCCCGAAGCTCTGCACGTCTGGGACCGTCTGGGGTTCCTCCTTCAGCGGCTGGACCCGAGAGAGCTCCGACTGCGGCGGGGCTGCCCCCAGATGATGTGACGGAGGAGGTGGAGGCGGAGGAGGTGGAGGAGGGGGCGGCGGGAAGGGGACCGTGTCCGTGGAGTAGTTGACGGTGGTCCCCAGCGGCCCGCTGCCGTAACTGTTCAGGTTGGTGTAGACCGGCAGGTCCGGCTGCACGGTGACCGGGGCGATGTTGGCCCCCAGGTCCAGGCTGCCGCCGGTCTGCCCGGCTCCGCTCAGCTGGTTCTGCTTGTGCAGGTCCTCCAGCGCCTTCACGAAGCCCTCCGCGAACTCCTGCTCGTCCGTCACCGTCTTCGGGTAGAGGAACTGGGAGCTGGTTGGCGTGGTGGTGACCATCCCGTTGGACTGGATGATGAGCCGCTCCAGCTCCGGGGAGGCCAGCTTGAGGAGCCCCAGGTCCGGGGAGCTGAGGATGCTCTCCGCGTCGCGGAGGTGCGGCTTCAGGTCCGCGTCGTCCGCCAGGCTCAAACCGATGTCCTTCTTCATCATTATTTTCCGCGAGTCAGAGGTGCGAGAGGCGCTCACTGCGGCGTCCTGCCCATACCGCCACACAGCCGAGGACAGAGAAACGTCTGCTCCGTGGTTCAGGCTGCTGGGGGACACGCTCCCGCTCCCGCGCCCGAGCTGCGTCTGGATGCACGCCCGCGCACCGCCGCGAGCTTTTCTACCCTGGCACGTTCCGTTATGTCACATCGGAGCGCGCGCATTGGGCAGAAATTACGTTTTCCACATTTTTATTTGAATAAAGGGACGAGCCTCACAAAGAGGAGGAGACAGCAGCGAGCGCCCACTCTGGGCATCAATTCAGGGGTTCAAAGCTCCCGGCGTGCCTGTTTGGTTGGAATCATAAATATTATAATACAAATCTGTACATTTACGTATTATTGTACACATTTATGCGAAGCCGATCAATTCAATATTTATGCTTCATCCAAGAGCGTCTAGGCTTGCTCCAGAGCTTCATCCCCCATGCAGGCTGTCAGGATGCTGAACTCAGTCCACTACCTCCCCCCTTTGCCCCCTGACCCTGGACTGTTCTGCACATTAGGATCAAGACAGTCTGGATATTTTATACACAGTCAATAAATTGAAATAAATATTATCAATTGGATTTATCTTGCCTATGCTGCTTTTAATCCTTTAGAGAGTATACAAAGTCCTGGACTTACAGAAGTTGACAAATAAGCTATGTATCTTGTTCATCATTTGTTTTACAGAAACATTTTAAATTATGTTTGGATTTTTCAAGTGCATCCTTTAAATGAGTGCATTTCAGGGCTTCCTATCTATCTATCTATCTATCTATCTATCTATCTATCTATCTATCTATCTATCTATCTATCTATCTATCTATCTATCTATCTAGCTATTTAGCTATCTAGCTATTTACTTATATAGTTTTAATGCATTCAATTTTGGCCAGACAGCAACCTAGACTATAAATTGTGTTATCTCAGAAAATCTACACAACTAGATTGTCTCCAGTAATATCATCAGTTACTTGTGTTTACTTTGACTGTTTTTCAAATGAACTGATTGTATTAGTTTTTAAAACAACATGATTTGCATTTTTATTGAAATATTATGAATGGAATAATCATTTATTGCCATGCCTCAAATACCAGCTGGAGTCTGGGGCCTTTTTGTGTGGAGTTTGCATGTTCTCCCCGTGTGAGGATTTCCTCCTGGCTTCCTTCCATGGTCTATAAACATGCATGTGAGTTTAGTTGATGTGAATGTGAGTGTGTGGTTGTCTGTCCTTGTCCTCTGTGTTGGCCCTGTGATGGACTGGCGAACTGTCCAGGTTGGATCCTGACTTTACTCAATTCTTTTCCTGCTGGTCAGTCTGGTCTTGATGTTTTTCATCCGTATAAGATAATCTGAACTCCAGATGATTGGAGTTTATTTATGAGTAGTGCATTTATGAGTATTGATTGTATTAGTATAATCAAGGAAATGTAAAATAACAACATGTGATGATATTATTAATAATTATAGATGTATTTTATGGTGAAACCCAGAAATGTCAAGAATGAGCTTTTGCTTTGCAGAGAGTCACTCAATTCTCCCCAATAGAGGATCTTTGGTAGCAGCTTTATTACTGTGGTGAGGAGAGGTAAACTCCAGATAGTGATGTGAGGGAACAATGTTTACTGTGAATAAACAACTGGCATAACCATAAACATCATTTGTTGAGATTACAAATGTGTATTTTGTCTTTAAATTAAATGTGAACTTGACAAAAACTAAACTGCAGGATGTAACAGCAGTCATTTTGCACTGGAAAGACATACTTGTTATCGTGTGTGAATACAGAGTATGAGTTTTTCTCACATGCAAACAGCAAAGACGCTATTTCTGGGCATCAGCAAATGGAGAAGTCGCATCTGAAACTGGTACGATTTCAACATTTCCTCTGGTCAGTGAGCAGTTTACTAGTTTTGATTTTAGATTTGATCCATTCTGAATAACAAGACAGTCACACGAGCTGTTTGCACAATTTCCACTCAGAGGATTTCCCATCTAGATTCTTTCATTTTCCGTGACGAATTTCAAGGTTTCCTGTCACTTTTAAATTCAGAGCAAAAAAACAGTCAAGTACCTTTTTTTAGTTTATTGCTTAGATTAAGTAGAAATACATCACAAGCCTGTTTATTTAAGCTTAATATAATATGGATTGATAATCTTTCAAACTAAACCTCGTAATCGACAAGCTTCATTAGTGTTTATGCTGTTTTATATTCGTTTTCAGTTGAATGCCAGTTAAGTATACAGTGAAAGGAGTCAAAACAGCTGAAAATATAGCTTAAAAAATAAAAAAGATAAATAAATGAATAAAGTGGATAATCTCTCCTTAACATGGACTGAAGAGGTATTGTTCACTAATGTTACAAGTCTTTTTTAAATGTGATTTTTATTTTGGTACATTGCTCAGAAACAGAGAGACATCACTTTATCAGGCACCCTTTATTTCAGCTGATCAGTTACCCAAAGTGTCTGGAACCTGATGCAAAGGAGCTGAAGTCCATTGAGGTGGTTGATTCTTAAAGAGTTAATCAGACAATCCATGTGCGTCACAGGTAGGCCCCATCCATTACAGCAAAGTTTGAGCGGGTGGATCACATGACATGCCCTGTGACGTCGGATCTCCTAATGCTGAAGCGGAAGTGAAGGTGGGGAGTGGATGGTGGTGAAGATGAGGGAGGGAGGGAGGGAGGGTTAACCAACAGAGGAGAGATATTTTTGTCTAAGAGCTGTATAACCGTGCAGAGAGTGGGGGTGCTTGCTGAGCCTGCAGGCAGGAGCTAGAAAAGGATGTACAACAGCCTCTCTCACACCCACATGTTTCCTTGTTGTCTCTTCCCTTTAATTCTATAACTAAGCGATGTAAGACATGGGCAAAATGTATCGATAAAGGAATAAAATTATCTTGTTTATGGACATTGATTTTCGCTACTTTATAAATCAGTGAATGCCTGTAATTTTCCAGACTGTAATCTTATGGTACAGGGTTTGGGCCCTTCGTACCAGACAGGCATCCAATTCATGTATTTACTAATACCGCACTCATGAACTGTAAAAACTCACACAGAGAAATGCAGTGTAGATCAGTGGCTGAGACAAGATACTGCTCTGTGGAAAAACAAAAAGACCAGAGTAGCCTGAAGGTGTATGTACATCTGTAACTGACTGCAGTGATACTGTAGCACACCTCACCTTGGCCAGCTGCTTGACTGCCTCTGTTGTCCATTGTAGTTCTGTATGGGGAATGATCAGCTGCACATAGCAGATGATATGCCACCTCATATCTCACAATCTGAGGCAAAGGAAGTACCCCTCCTTCTCTCTCTTGCTCTCCCTCTCACTCTCTTTCTCTCTCTCTCTCTCACACACACACAGTATCTTTTGTGAATAAATATGGCTAATGCCTTATAGTTTTGATATGTTTGACTACGCCATCAGCACACATCTTGTGGCTCTTCCATCTGTTCATTCCTATTTCACTTTGACACTCCCTGGAGTGTGCTGGAGAATCTGTTTAGTTTGGTTAGCCTACACTGATGTTTGGATTGATACTATTATGTTGAAAGCAGTGTTTTTGGTTGCTCAGTTGTTAAAAATGCCAAAAAACATGATCCCATAAGTAAATCAAGCTGATGGCATTACTGCATTAAGGACAATAATCTGGTAAAACAGCTCATTCTTTCTCCCATGATTGGATTAGGCCTGGAAGTAAATATATTTTTGACTAGAAATTGGGTACTTTCCCCAGGAGCAGGGATATTAGCAATATCAGGAATAACTGTGGATCACATAGCTCCTCAATGCTCTAAATTCTTCACACATGAGTCAGAACGAAGGTGAACTGTACAGCGTAGTCTCTGACATTGATTTTCATCAAAGACGGAAAGTTGTCTGCAAGTTTGGGCACAGCAGGATGAGCTGTGAGGAATGTTCGGCATCAGGTGGAACAGCTCACCCTCTTCCACGCCCCAAAGACATTATAATTGTTTTACATATTGAGCAACATGTGACTGATGTTGAAGCATGAGTACTTGGTGGTCCTCTGAATTATTTTCTGGAAATAAATATCTGTTCTCTCTTCCAGCACAACATTGTAAACTCAATGTGAGAAAAACTTTTCAGAATATGTAAATAATAATAGTAATACGAATCAAATGTTTTACATCCATTTTTTTGATAACTGTTCAGGCCGTGTTTATGTTACTGTTCGTGTGTTATGTTCATTCAGAATAAAATGAAGTACATAAACAGTAAGCAATATTTTTCTTGTCAAATATAGATTGATGTGTCTTCATATGAATCCCACCAAATTCTCCACGGCGCCTGATGACGTAGTTTCAGAGTGTAGGTGAAGTTCCCCATTCATCACCAACATTAAAATGACAGGCATCGCTTCTCTCTCTCTCGCTCTCTCTCTCTCTCTCTCTCTCTCTCTCTCTCTCTCCTCTCTCTCTCTGTGTGTGTGTGTGTGTGTATCATGTTGGTTATCATAAAACACATCTGTGCCCACTCAAAAGCACAGTGACACGCTCTCAGATGCTTCAGAACTAAACTTCAGTGCAATTTGCATTTTTACATCTATAAAGGAACAAAAACATGTGATATTCAATTACCGGTAGTTTGTCCTCTACAGAACACGAGCAGGAATATTTTCACCACATATGTTCCCACTCAAATGCCATTGAGTTGGATTACATTCAGCCTCTATCTAAATGTGCATTGTTGATGTACTGATCCATTCATTCATTCATTCATTCATTTGTATCATTTTTTCACAAACTCATTTGCTTTTTCGTCACTGAAGTTTTTCACTAAGAATGGCATGTCTATCTATTTTTTAATGTGAAGCCGGATCTATTGAAAATGATTGACCTTTTGATATAATCTAATAAAGTCTAGAGTCCAGAGTATATTACTCCCAATTCTAGATTTGAAAGTGAACAGGCTCAACACATATCTTCTTTGTGATTCAATGTTAATTGACAATATAGATAAAAATAATCAGAGAGAAATACTGACCTCAAAAACATTTCCAACCATTTTCCAGTTAAAACTTGAAACTGAAACATATAAATGACAACCTGCGGAAACAGTTATTTCCTTCTAACCAAGATTTTGTGGTTTGGAAGATTCATATTGCCACCCACATATTTCAGTTGATAGAAAAGCACATTAGTCAATTCTCTGTTATAGAGCCTACGCATGTCTGAAGATACAATACTTTGCATTTGTGTTATGGATTAACTATGTAAAGCCTGGGTTTATGTGGATTGAGGACAAGGTGCTTGATCACATCTGAAGGGAAACTGCTGCTGCTCTGTGGTTCAGTGGTTATTGCTGGTATTTCACAGAATTAAAGAGCTAGTTTTGCAAACTGGTCCTGGTGCCATCTGTATTTCAGTCGTGCTTTCACTGATCCACAAGTATATAATCAGTATCAAAATATGCTCCAGACATATTATATTCCAAATGTTTTCAGACATTGTGTTTCTGCAGGTATGTGTTGTATGAAAGCAAGAAGCATTTTTCTTATGTAGAGTAAAAACAGTGAGGAGTGAATGTATGACTGATTGATGTTCAAGGAAAACCAAACACTGAATCACAAAACTCACTACATTCTTATTAACATTTTACTTTCATTTCTTCAAAGTTCACATCTGCTCATACACATTTTTCACGTCACAGTTTTCAAAACACAATAAAGCAGTCGAGTGAGAAAAACAACTGAAATAAGCTTCTTGAAGATTCTTTATTGTAATTGTCTCATTTTTATGACAAACCAGAAACAAACACAGCCTCAACAGTGTCTGGACCCCCGACTTAGCCTCTGTACAGAACAAGGCCCCCCGGCAGAGGTTGTACGTCCTGCAGATTCACAGGAACACCCTCCACAACATCCAGTCTGTCCTCTGCAATCCTACCACTGCCTGGATGGAATCAGCCACCAAACAGGACAGGAGCAGACCGCAAAGGACAATCGGGTCTGCAGAGAGACGAACAGGGCACGACCTGCCCTCTGTCCTGGAGCTGTACCTGTCCAGGATCAGGAAGTGGGCAGGTGACATCTCTGCAGACCCCTTAAATCCCACACACAAACACTGTAAACTCCTTCCATCTGGTGGGTGTTACAGAGCACTGCATACCAAAAACACCAGACACGCAGTTTCATCACCCAGGCTATTGTTCCTCATGAATTCTCAGTAATCACAGACTCAGTAACTGCTGCAAAATAACACATACTGGAGAATATTTTCACTAGTTTTTACATGTAGAACCCTGCTGCCTTGTAGATACACTGTATTCAACTTGATTTTAGAATGTTGATAGTTTCTTCGTTCCTTAATCTTCGGTATTCAGCATCCTCATGGTATAGAGTCAATTTGACACAAATTCCTTGTTGGCTGTACAATAAAAGCTGATTCTGATGACTTCATCTCTTTGTGGGACTTCATCTGATGCAGCGTTGAACTATGCTGACTGAAGTATCTCCCACGTTTCACAAGAAAACGGCTTCTCACCTGTGTGGGTTCTCATGTGGACCAATAAAGTATGATAATGTCCTCTTTCACCCAAATGCCAGACATCTCTTTGTGAGTAGAGTATAATCATGAACATTTTTCAGACACTGTTTCAGCAGGTAAGTGTTGGATGAAAGCAGAAAACAATTTTTATCTTTGTAGAATCAACAAAGTGAAAAGCTATTACTGGTCATGAGATGGAAGCTCGGGTGCGGAAGGCAGCCAGACACAGAAAACGAGTGGAAACAGGTTTATTTAAGAACTGAGTTATCAGAATTAGTCAGAGGGCCGAGAGACGAGGTGCTGCTTCTGTTGCAGCCAGGTGAGCAGGTGTCAGGCGAGGGAAGGACAGGGGCGGACCAGGCTGCAGCAGAGAAGGTACAGAGTCAGTGGCAGCATGAACAGAAGGCTAGACATACAGAAACCCTGGTACTACTGACTCAGAGAGTGCAACAATCCAGCACCGGAGAGTGGACTGCAGCCAGCTTAAGTAGGCAGCAGCACAAGCGGGACAGACGAGGCCACTCTCTGGACAGGTGACTCCAATTCGCTGACAAGCCGTCCACACAGCCTGCTCACCTACAGGTGGTGGGGGGTGGAGGTTGGGGGGGGGGGGGGGGCAGATAACAGACCTGCTCCATAGTGACAATGGAGTGGGCATGGGGGGGGGGGGGGGGACGCAGAAAACAGGCCTGCTCCAATGGAGTAGGCATGACAAAAGCTAAACTACAACTCATCCATATAAATTAAAAAAAAACAAACAGAACAACAAAACATAAATCAGAAACATTTTATTTCAATTTCTTCTCAGGTCAAATCCGCTCAAGACTTTTAACATAACTGTTCCAAATAGAAAATAGCAGTCATTGTGAAAAATAAATGAAATGTCTCTCTTCACGATTCATTAAACAACAAATTTATTGAATTCTTCTCATTTCAAATTTTCCTAAAGCAAATTCATGTTTCCACTGAATGGGAGGATACTTTGTGATTTTGTGCTGAAGCTGAACTTCCTCCCAGAGTGTTGAGGCTTCATCTGTGAGTTTTCCTGTGACGCGTCAATGAACTGGGATCACTGAAACATTTCCCACGTTTCACAAGAATGCGGCTTCTCGCCTGTGTACGTTCTCATGTGGCGTGTCAAAGTGCCCTGATGAAAGATAAAAAAACACCCAACTCCAACCAACGTCCAAAGCTGCTTGTTTCTCTCAAGCTGCTTTTTCTGTCCTTTCGAGCCCAACACGTGATATCTCGCAATGCATTGTGGGCAATACTGGACAGCACTTTCGCATTTACCGCGTATGATCACGTACTGTGCTCTGACAGACAGAAGTAAACACGAGGAAAAATGGACCGAAACAGAAAGGGGACGGACCGTACCAAGACAAGCTGGACCCTGGTCAGACCCGGTTGGGCTCACTTACTGCTCCTGTTGCAGAAAAGGCTGCCTGGAAGTGAAATGTCCATCAAAGCATCTCAGGGAAAGAAAAAAAAAAGCATCGCAGCAACATGGCACTACAGGCTTGTCAGGGCACAAACTTTAATCTGGACTTCAGTGATGGGCATTTTGTCTTGAAGAAGACACAAATACTACAGCCAGACAGACTCAAATCTTTGTGACGGCTGCAAAGTTTTGTGACTTAGTTGTGTGGACACTGGTGGACTGCAAGGTGCACATTGTTTAACTTCATTTTACTTGCAGTGTTATTTGTTTATGCACAATCTAATCGTACTTTATATAGTTGCAGTGATATTTGTTTGCACAAAGACTTTTGCATCTTATATGAACTGTAACTAACTTTAACAGTGTTGTTGCACTACACACAAAGGCTGGTAATAAACAGAAAAGACTGAAACAAGAAATGGTCTGACATGATTGCATTGGTAAATGGCGCAGTCTCACAGAGGATTTCCCATTAAAATGAAGTTTCATAAATAGCTAGTGAACAACAATATTTATTTTCACCACAGTCTTATTAATTTATTAAAGTACAGGGCTGGTTTTTGTCACCGTATGAGCAAGTAACAGGAGATTTACCTGTCCTGTACATAATGAAATGTTAAGGATAAATATTAGAATTAAGCTGAGGAAGACTGTTAGCCATCAATTTTATTTACAGAAAAACAGAAGTTCGACACATACAATCAAGACGAACAAAACAAGCGGTTAATCTCAGCATGGACTTAATTTCACCATTCACCATGTTTACAACGGACACACTGCTTCAAAATTGTCTGAAGGAAGTGAAAGATTTGCTGTTTCTGAACCTAAATGAGAACAAAACTGAAGCAATTGTGTTTTGTGAACCTGTTCCTGCATTTGGCCTTGGAGTTCCTCACAGTTCTTGTATAAAGAACCTCGGTGTCATGATCGACATTTCTTTTAAACTAGAGAAGCAAATCAGTGCTGTGGTGAAAGTGAGCTTCTTTCAGCTATGACCGATCACCAAAGTGAAATATTACTTGCCCTCTGACCAGTTGGAAAAACTAATTCATACATTCATTACGGCACGTCTGGATTACTGCAATTCAATGTATTATGGGTCTGGTTGCTTCATCCATTCATCGCCTACAGCTGGTACAGAATGCGGCTGCTCGCCTCCTCACAGGGAGAAGGTGTTTCGATCATGTTACTCCTGCGCTGCAGTCACTTCAGTGACTCCCTGTGTCTTTTAGAATTCAATTCAAAATTCTATTGCTTGTATTTAAATCTTTGAATGGTCTGGCCCCTGAATATTTGTCAGAAATGTTGTGTTTGTACGCTCCTGTAAGAGCCCTGCGGTCATGTGACCAGCTGCTTTTAACCTGTCCCCGATCGAGACTGAAAACCAGAGGAGACAGGGCGTTTGCGGTCGCTGGACCTAAACTTCGGAATGAGCTCCCTCTGAACATAAGTTCTGCTTCATCCATCGAGTGTTTTAAGTCATTGCTAAAAACACATTTATTTGCACTGGCGTTCAACACAAGCTGAGCTGGACATTTTTGCATGTTATTGTTTTTATATTTTTGTATTTTTCTATTGTTTTTATGGTGTTATCAACATGTGCAGCACTTTGGCCAGTGTGTACTGTATTTTGAATGTGCTATAGAAATAAACCTTGAGCTTGACCCTTTTTCCACAGATTTAACAAGAAAACGGATTCTCCCCTGTGTGAGTTCACATGTGACACAACTTATGTTGACTTTTTTCGGCTCTGCATTTGTAGTTGATTCTGAATCAAAGTGTTCTTTCACAAAGAGATAACAAAGCTAATTATGTACAGAAGGGTTAACAAGGTAATTAAAAAAAAAAAATTTAAAAGCCGTATAAAGTCACTATTCACAAACATTCAGTGGAGTGAATCTGTTTCTGCTGCATCCCGTCCTTCCACTGGTCAAGTGGCAGACTGGCGTTCTGCGGGCAGTAGGTGTGGCCACAATGCTGGCTGTGTCCAGATTCTTTGGTGCAGGGCTGGTGGCACTGACCACACTTGTTTCGGTCAACAATGCGTTTGTAGGCCCTGCGGGTGGGGCGAGGAGGAGGGAGAGGGCCAGCAGGTGCAATCCGCACCAGAATCCAGACTTGTGGGGCCTGCAATATAAAGGGGCTGGAAGAAAGGTTGGGGCTGAAGACAACAGGTATGGGGGCAATGGCAGGTGGTGCTGGTGGTGGGGGCGGGGGTGGTGGTGCCTGCGTGGGAAAAATCTACCTCTGAGCAGACGGCTTTTGCTGAAGCGACAGTGGGGCACCCAGGGATGACGATGCAGGGGGTCTTCTCTGGAGCGCAGCCTGGCCTGCTGTGCTTTCAGGGACGTCACACAAATGCTGGGGAGCAGGACAGACATCTGATTTCAAAGCGCTGGCATCACCAAGAAGATCTGTCTCCTCCTCACCTGCAGTGTGAGCAACACACAAAGTGGTGGATGATAATCCAGGTTTGAGACTCTTTAAAACACTGATTCACTGAGGATTCACTGTGGTGAGAGGCGGTCGACAGCAAAGTTACAGCTGAAAGTTTTGCTTGATATTTTCTCCTTTCATTAGATGTGAGTGAGGAATATTTCCTGGACTAAAACACCCTCATCCAGTTGCAGCAGCATCAGGTCAGAGCCACCATGTGTAGAGTGAACAAGAGGAAAGCATCTGGTCCAGATAGTGTCAAAGGAGCAGTGCTCAAGGCAAGCACTGATCAGCTAGTAGAGGTTTGTTCCGTCATCTTTAACCTCTGGCTACTACAGTCTGTAGTCCCCTCCTACTTTACGAGAGCCACCATCGGTCCTGTCCTCCACATAGTCCACAGACATGCATGATAGGTGCTTTCATTACTGAATGTGTCTCCAGTTGTAGATAAACTGCAGATGTCTCACATGGAAATGTGGACCTTACCAATACTTGACACTATGCTGGATGTTGAAATCAACATATCTTAAACACATGCAATTCCTCTCCAGGATGCAACACCCTGTCATTGGCCACTCACAGTAAAAGTTAAAATAAAAAAAATACCACTCACAATAAAAAAGTTTTAAAAGAAGAGAATACCACTAACAAAAATGTCTTTCCATTGTGAACACATCTACTGACATTTCTACCATTTTTACTGTAACACTAACACTGATCTGAAGCAATAACTGTATTAGCTGCAAAATGTAGACAATCTTCTTTTCACACACATTACTCTTTATAAACCAAAGCAACTATTTTCTAGAGAAAAGCATGTGAATCCCTCTGGTTTTCCATTAACTACATGTTATGCTACCAGTACTCTTTCATTTATTTATCATTTATTTAATTTGCATCAGTGTGCTGTGCTTCAAGTCACTTTCTTTTTTTCATCCCCTCAACATGGAATGTCTGCCCTCAGAAAATGAGTTCCTTCCAGCACGGAGTATACACTATCTCCTGGCTCGAAAATTACCCGTCAGAAGCCTGTAGGCGATGTCATGCTGACTTCCTTCACAGTTATCTTTCCTGGCACAGCAGGCAGCCATTAATCTAAATAGGCCTCATAGCAGAAACACAGATTCTCTATCCATGTCTGAAGGTCGGCACTCCTTGGGTGACTGTGACAACTGACCTCAGAACTGGTGTGACAGATATATAGATAGCATATATAAAGATTACTGAAAAAACTTCACAACTCAGAGGGGGAAAAATATGCCTTCTGAGCTGAGAGAGAGAGAGAGAGAGAGAGAGAGAGAGAGAGAGAGATCCAAAGCATGGGGCGAGATGCTTCCTGACAGGCTGGGATTAGATGCGCCTCCATAAATATGCTGGGCAGCTTGGTATACTTTGTGCCCACTGGTAAAAATAGGCCCTCTTCCCAGGGGAAGTGGTGACGTCTGCAGCCTGCCTGCATCACCAGCCACAAGTCGGCCTCATCCTCATACGGGAAGAAACAGAGTGTGGGGGGAGCATCACAGTGATCGCCATGGCAACACACGCAGAGTGACGTAGGTAAAAGGAATAGAAAGGAAGCAAGGTAGCGATTGGCTGGCGACTGCGGTGAATTGTGTGTATGTGTGGGTGGCAGAGAAGAGGAGAGGGTTTCAGTAGCCCAGCCCTGAGATCAGCCTCAACAACCCCGACACACACATACACACACAGTCCAAGCCTGTTAGCATGGTCAAGAATTCATGCTGGCAATGAGATGATATGATTTAGCATGCTTCTTGAGCACTGACTTCAGAGGCGGAGGAAAGTGGTGGTATTTTCCTCCCTCACTGATGCCATCTTTGATATTATGCATGCAACCACTTGGGAGGAAAATGTTCCTCACACTCCCCTCACATGCACTTAGACCCATGTAAGAGTTCACTGCCACTTATAAATTTACTTTCTCGATTCTTTTCTTGGTGTTCTACTGCTGTTGGTTTTTTTTTTTTTTGTTTTGTTTTCTATTATTTTTAACTCTCTTAGATTTTTTTAAATCAGTAGATGTACAGGAGAATGAACTTTAAATATGCTGAATAGGTGATATTTGTAAAGTTGTACTAATAATAATTGCGTAATATTTGTATAGAAATGCTTATTCCTCCATCTGTTTCACTTGCTTTATCCTGGTTGCTGCAGGCTACTGCAGAACAAAATAATAATATTAATACTAATAATAAATTTGGTTCCCAGTCAATCAAAGGGGAAAAGAAAGAAAGAATAAGTCACACACGTTTGCAGCGTGTTCTGAGTCAGCTTGACAAGATTGGGTTTTGGAATATGTGATGAAACAGGTAGAAGATGCAAACTTCACATAAGGAGGCTATGAGAGGCTTATTAACGCAGTCTGTGTCAGAGATTGTTAGGTTTGAATTTGATGGCAATTGACTGCCTGATGATGTGTTCTGTGGCATTTACACACACACACACACACACACACACACACACACACACACACACACACACACACACACACACACAGTATTTATATATACGAAAAACTGTACGACAGCTTTTTCTTTGAACCATTCGCGCACTTCATTGGAGTACAGCGCTGCTTTGATTACTTAACACCATTGTGCTATAGGGGTTCTTCAATGGAAGCATTTTAGATAAGCCAACACTGCCACCTAGTGGACTTTATAGCGTATATCCGTGTATCCATGAAAAGCAGTAATGGGGTGAATCTCGGTTTCATTAACCCAATTTACCGTATTTATGTTTACAACAAAGTATGGGAATCAAAATATCCATATTGATCTTTCAGTCATGAGGTGAACCACATTTATAATCAGCTGAGAAAATGCAAGTTTTCAACTGACTCCAGAGACATTTAGTACTTTCAATTTTGGGGAATATTATATGTGGGTTTAGCGTACTTTTAGAGCTGTAATTTTTCTATACATCATTTACTATAGTCCATGTGCCCTAAAAAACTTCAGAAATACCCATCACAGATCCAATTACTGAAAAATACACACACGGGTAAAACATGCAAACTCCACACAGAAAGCCTAGGACAGTATTTGAACCAATGACCTCTTAACTGTGAGGAGAGCATGTCAACACCTATAAAATGCTAGATTGAAATAAGATTGTTTAAAAAGTTGTTGGAGTTCCCTCACTGTAGTTATTTTTCACTCAGTTTCTATTGACATTTACTCATCCAATTTTGAAAAGTAATGTATAACATGCAGTAAGATGTACTGCTTTGTAAATTTTGTGATTATTGACGCTTGAAAATCAAAATTCATGTTGAGACATTTTCACATTTCAACTGTAGTTGCTAATCCCATTGAAATAGTCTCAAAAAAGCTGGAACACAGCAGCAACGAAGACTGGAGAAAGTGTTACTTTTGACTATCTCATAAACAGGTAGCTTGTTTTGCAACCAAACTAATAAATACAAATACAGCATATTTGAGCAAAACACTCAGAAGTGAAAATAGACATTTTATAAAACACTGCATTTACAAGAACTCATACCGATACCTATCATCTAAGTAAACAGCCAATACATTGAATGTCCATGTCACAATAGGCTTGTGACAACAGGTTGGATATTTCTCCCAGATTTAGATTTAACAAGTTAATGTTGCAAGTTTGACCTGGTATTACAGTTTTTTAATTCCAACACAAACAGCAAACTGAACATGATTTTTAAATGAAACAACAGTTTGAACAAAAGTGGTTTATTTTCATGGCCTTTTTTAAATAAAATATAACATAATTCACTAAAGAAAAATGGAATCAAAGGTCAAACTTCTCCATTTCAAACTCAGGAGCTTGGGCACCAGTTATTTAAGTATTTTTTGTCAAATTCGATTCACCACCTGTCGTATTATAATGATTTAACACTGAAGTCTTCTCTCTTTGCTGACAGTTGACAGTGTGCTGGACTGACAATGTTACAAAACAACAAAGACATGGGGGCATATCAAAGGGCCTTCAGGACAGGGGCTTTCTCCCTCTTAAAAGCAAAACTCGCAAGTAAAAAACTGTAAAGGATCTTCTTGGACTGTCACATGACTTCAAACAAAACCAGAAATCTTCCAACTCTGCATCACACACTAATAAATGACTACATGAACAACATACTAAAATAGATGTCAATCGTCAAAAAACGAAAGAAATTAACAAAAACACAAACTCCTCTCAATGCCTTCCCATGTACTTCCTGCAACTCTATGCCATCATTTCAGAAATTAAATTTTATCATAATTTACTGAAGGACGAATTTCTCAGGATGAGTATTAGGTCAGTGGTGGGTCTTCAGGCCTGGAGGCTTGCTGGGTTTCCTGTCAGATGTCTGCTGCTGCAGGTGCTGACCACGACCATGACTGGTCATCCCTCGACCACGACCACCGAACAGACCTGGAGAAGGGGCAAAGGCCAAAATATGATTGTGAGGATTTTGTTCAACAGTGCAATACTGATTGTTGTTTTTCTATGGGTACACAAAATGCACACTTGTGGAAAATCATAACTACTGAGCTGTAAATGAAATGAAAGAACCATGGCTCCTGCTACTGCGTGGATGATATTAAGCAGCAAATGAACATGTCCTCAAAGTTGATGCATCAGAAGCAGTGAAAAGATGTGCAGGGGTACAGAATCGAGCAAGTTTTATAAGTGCAACATATGACACTTCAAACAAGTGGCTCTAAAACTTTATCAAAGGGGAGTCTTCCCACCTATCATTTGCTTCAACCTGGCATCCCTCTTGCAACTTTAAGAAATTATTGCTGATGCTACATCCAGTGTTAATTGGATAAAAACCTCTAAAAAGGCACAACAGGCTGAGCACTGCACCGGGTCAGTTTCCCACAAAACGGTTTTGGAATGGGTGAAAAATATAAATGCATAAATTCAAGGATCAAGGATATGAGTGCAGGTAAAAATAAACACAATGTGGACAGGTGGTAGATAGCTGTGTAAAAAAAAAAACATACACACACATATTATATAATGAAATGGCTTCAGAACAATTTCATTTTTGAAAGGGAGACAAACTAAGTTGCACTACTCACGCTAGTATTGTGATGTTAATCTGGTCACATCAAAATCAAATATGCTGCTTCACAGTTTTGAATCTTTCCATTTCACTTTCAACATAACCATTAGAAGCAGGTCTTTACCAGTGCAAAAAAAGTAAAAACTTCACCTCATGCTATGAGGGAAATTTTGATTGACGGGCAAATACAAAGTCCCACAGAAGACTCACAACAGGGCACGTAAACCCACTTTAAAAAAACAAAATAGAGCATTACTTCTGTGGGAGGAAAATGGTTTGCTCACATGACACAAGGTGGCACTGAGGTTACATAAGGGCATATCGTCTGTTGCAGTAAAGGCAGATGTGACTTCAAAGGGCAAACACATTTTTGAATGCTGTGAGGCTGCTGTCTCTGACCATGTCAAATCCATGCATGACGCAAGGACGCTGTCAGTCTGCTGTCAAGCAGCCGTCAATAGTGTCGTGTTTGACCGTTTCACCGAAAGATCATACTGCTGCATCTTCACTGGACAAATTAATCCCGATTTGCTAAAAGACAACTGGTATGTTTGCCATCTTTTGAACTGTTCACAGCTGTCGGTGTGGCATCCGAGAGGCGGAAGTTAGTACTGTAAGCAGCCTGTCAGCCACGTCCAATTCGGGTCAACATCCCCTCAGTTGCCAGTATTAGACTGCGCTCCTTTAATAACTTCCTCCCAGGTAATCAAGTGGGCAAATGAAAATGTAGCAACTGCATAAAAACACCTGAAAATTGTTAAATCATTAAATTTAAATTAAGTCTGGCATTAGAGAGCAGAATAATCTGAATAACTAAAAACAGTGACTCTAAAAAAAAATAAAAACAGCAACATTAAGGATTTAAAATATGCCCCGATTTATTTCAGCATCAGTGAATGCAAGTCAACATGCATCAACTCACCGCGGCCAGCTCCTCCTCTTCCTTTACCCTGCTGTTTGTTCTGTTGTGCTCCTCCACGGCCGCGGCCCTTCGACACCACGTCCTCCTTCACCATGTCAATGATCTCGTCAGGAATTCGCAGGTACTTGATGGTGCTTCCTCTGATGTAGCACTCAGGCATCCTCCAGAATTTGTCACCATCCTGTAGTTAGGATGTCAAATAACTTATCTGCTGAACAATCTACTTAATATATGACATAGTGAAACTTAAGTACCTGGCAACATCACTGCCAAATTAATCATTGAATTAATGCTCTCATAACCAAACAAGTTAAATTTGTTATTTTAATGCACGGCCTCTGATAAAGAAGGCACTTTTAATGCAAAGTCTTTATTCATTAGTGAATCTTTAAAGGACTAGGGGCACAGAACTGCAAAAATATTTTGCTAGTTTGCAACAAACCTTGACAATTTTCTGCCCTGTCCAGCTGATCTATGAGCAATTAGATTGTGCTCAATTGCTCATGTAGATCGTTGAATAGTGTTTGGACATAGTTTTACATTTCCAACTTCTCAAGTGATTTCTTGTTATTTTAAGGGACCACATAAAGGGGACGTTTTGCCAAAATGTTAGGAATAAAAGTTGCTTGTTACAGTAACACTTTTGCAGAAACATGTCCTATGACTTCACCTAAGGCAGAAGGATATGCATGTGTGTCTGAACAGAACTCATCAGATGACATGGAGTTTTTCACTTGAGAGGGGTGAGCAGTCTCAGAGAAGCTGTTGTTGGGACACAGACGCTGTCATGAGTCCTGAAATTCATCTTTCACTATCACCACTGTGCTGAACTTTATGGACAGACCTTCTGCCGTTAAAACAGAAAATGGGAGGTTCATGTCAAATCAACAGAAGTTGATTTTTTATTGTGTACTTTAATCAATTATATACAACTCTAAATATTTAAAGCATCACTTTGAGACAAGACATTAAATAAACTGCACACAGTCTGATAAAACGATGTTAATATAAAATATATTTTGTGCAGACACACTTCCAAGTTGTAACTTAAGTTAAATTACAGAAGGATGCTTTCCATGGCACAGGACACATGTGAAGATGTCATGATTACTTGACTCCAAGATGCCAACACTGATTTTGTTTTTGTTGGGGGCACACTTTATGCACAGTTTTAGTGTCTGTAGAGAGGAAATATTAGAGTTCAGCATTACCCTGGAGGTACAAATGACCTCTCTTAGGTTGATATTCATCCAGTTGTCACAGCTGACCAGGTGGCCATTGTATGTCTCTCCATTTTTGAGCTCCACCAACTGAGAAGAGAGAACAGTAAAAAAAAAACAAAAAAAAACAGCTTTTCAGAGCCTTGCAAGAAGGTAACATCTTGTTTTGTTATGGCATAAACACACAGCTACACCTGCTCAAAGACACAAATGAAGATGAGAATTGACAATCAGCTAATTAACCTGAATTGTTTTGCTGGGATCCATATTTGGAGGTTGTCACTGAAATGATGTTGAACTTAGAAAAGGCTGTGTCAGCAGTGTGTACATGGTAGATTTCAATTGTGATATTACTGCAATACCACTTTTGCTCGGAAGCCATCAAAAGACACATTTCAAGTACAAGTAACTGTTTGGTTCATAAAAGGATCCTTTGTGTACATGACCCAAGTCCTGTACAAAATGTGGGGTGTTACTGCAGGTAATCACACCATAATGGACAGCTATTCGAACAAGGACTATTTTAGGATTCAAGAGATTTGTAGTGTTACTCAATTTACAAGGTGAACACTGTAATATGTGGCGTTACAACACGACAATGCTCGGTGATGCAGAGTAAATCTCACCATAGGATGGTTCTGGGCCGTCTTCAATAGAGACAGGGGAAGCTGCAAAGTGAGAGAGAAGAAAATACACGTTGCACACATTCGAATATTCGCAAGGCGTTTTATTCGGTACATGAAAGCATTAAGACTTTACGTTAGCTGAAAAATGACCAGTTTGGTATTTTAGGTTTCGTTATTGAACTCATAACTCAGCCATGCGCTTGTCTTCACGAAGCTCCGTAAATCTTACGTTCAACTTCCGTTCAGAGTTCAGTGGGCATCAACTTTGCATCCCGAACAGCCCAATTCAAAGGTTTACATCGACACACGAACGCACTCTGCCGTGGTTTGAAAACAAAGAGCCTGTCTGTGAATCAAATTGAGTTTTTGGAACAGCTCACTTCACTTTAGCGTGTGCGCAAGCCGTGGCCCTGCAATACTCGTGCTGTTCGCGCGAGTGGGACAATATTGACCCCTGGAAATCAAAACACCGTGTAGACAGATTAACGAGTAAAATACTCACCATTTTGGCGGTGTATGTAGATATTTATTTCAGGGCTTTATTCGGTTTGTTGCAGCTCTCACAGCGCCGCTCAAACAACCACCGCACCAAACGATTTCTTCTTCCGAGAAATATGTGGAGCTCCGTGGTCATATATCAACGGTGCTGCCCCCTGCTGTTGAAAAATATAACATCCACCAGGAGCGTACTACACATTTCATGATCAACATTATTTCTGTGCTACTTTTTTTTGTTTTGTTTTGTTTTCTGTTTTTTTTAAATACATAAGAATTGATAGATAAGCCTCTCTGAATTCCTCTGGTATCTTCATGCGCTTTGTATGTGTATACAATTTGCATTTGCACTCTGACCTAACACTTTCACACATCGTTGTTGTCTTTGTCAGTTCCTTTAATTTAAGCGAAGACAATTTTTTCTTGAAAACTTTCAAGTAAGGAAAGCATCACTTTAAAGGAGAAAGAACTATATCTGACAAAGTTCCTCGCAATGTGCCAAATCAACCAATTACTGACTGGTTTCCACTAAATGAGTGTAATTTTTGTATTTTTTTTAAAGTTTTTTTACAAGTGCCATTTGTTGGATGTGTTGTAACTGGCTATCAAATTCATGATAAAATAACACATTTTGTGAAATTGTAAAAAGGCTTGCCAAAAACATTTCAAATGTTGTCTGTATTGTCTGTGAATAAGTACTGCTTCATAAGCATTTTAAATTATTGCCATCTGATTGTAAATACTGTTTACACTTTGATACAACTTTTATTTTGTGATACATTGATACAGCTTTAATAGATTTTAAAAAATGTATTTAAGTTTTTTTAGAGTAAATACATTCTGGATTCAGTATATTTTCCCAAGATTTCGAAATCAGTGTAAAATTAAATTTGATTGCTTGTGCATTTTTATTTTATTTTGATTATAATATGACATGATCAACAGTACAAATTGAAACAGGACAAGAGTACAACTACGAAAGATGAAAAATTATAAAACAAAGTAACAGAAAAAAGATAGAAAAATTTACAGCTCAAATGGGGGGTTTGAATTTTCATAAATACATATAGTAAAGTATAGATTTCAACTGTTTATTTGGTCAGAGTATTTAATTGAGATAATGTAATGTTTAATTTGACAATAAAACGCAATTAAACATGGATTATTAGCAACTATTTCTTTCTTCTTTGAGATCAGAATTTAACGATTTATCAGGTAAGGTATAAACAAATCTCTTTTTGTGGACAGTTGGTTTCAAAACAACATCACATGGGTGGATCAGTTATTTAGTGAGAAAGATTTTATGTTCACATTTGAAGAATTTCTCAGAAGACACAATTTCCCTCGGTCTCCTTCAGAGTATGCTGGAGTGTTTTGGGCCATCTTCTTTTGTGCACATATGCAAAAGCAACTTGATGTCCACAAACTGTTTAGTCCCAACAGAAACACCTGCAGGGAACTCTGTCAATCCAATCATTTTCTAAATCATAAAAAGATAAATATTAGAACAATGCTGAAAAAGTATTACAACTTTAGCCAATGTGATTTCATACTTGAATAGATTTGTAGATAAGATATACAATATAAAAAGGTTTGACTGCACTCAGGTATGTTATGAATGAAATTAAGGAAACATTTTAAACCAATCCATAAAACCTATCATGCTTAAACTTGTGTTGAATGCAAATTTTGAAATATATAATGTCGCTTTTGCATTTAATGTAATTTAATGGACTCATTCACTTCTTTTAGTATTGCTCTAAGATTGTTTAGGCACAAATCTTTGATTTCATTCATATTCATATTGAAAATCATCTTACCTTCTTTGGGGAAGAACGTGTTATTTGGACTACTTGATGAGTGTATGTTAAAAAGCAAGTGTTTCAACCAGAGGTGTCAGAGATACTTTAATTCAGCGGCCACATACACCCTAATCTCATGTTGAGTGGGCCAGAGAGGAAAAAAAGTGTCATTATAATCTCTAAATTGAAACTTTAACATTTCTTTCATGTTGTTATAACTCAGACTGTATATGAAGAAAATGTCTATATTTGTACAAAAACAATTGCTACAACAGCTACTACTACTACAAAATACAGAAAATGTCTACACTCTCAACATAAAGCCAGCTTTAAGGGTAACCCTAGAAGGGTTATACCTTCTGGTGTAAAATCCAAATAAACATCTAAAAAACTTCTTCTAAAACTGTTACATTTTGCACACGTTTGCAAACTCATCAAAACTTCATGGTTTTGAGGCTTTTTTGAGGTAACTGGCTTTCATGGCAGTGCCAACGATGATCTTAGCTCAGTTTCTGTGTTGTGTTGTGTCCAGTACTCCCAAGATTTTTTCAAATAAATGTTTTCTTTTAAATTTTGACAATTTGCTTGGTGGTTTGGAAGGCCGGGTAAGATCCTTTGGAGGGTCCGGTTTTGGCCCAGGGGCCTTATGTTTGACACTCCCCGTATGTTTGTTTGTTGCACGGCTGCTGACGTGATGACGTCACGTCGTACGTGTTGGAGGGGGACCGGCGGTCTCTCCGCTGTGAGGCAGAAGCTGCTCAGCTGTTGGGTCGTGGTGTTATAGCGTTGCCTCGGACTGTGGCGAAGAACGAGAGAACCCCAGCGGCAACAGTACGGGACATGGACAACAGCAAACGGACTGTGGTCGTTACAGGTCTGTCCTTCTGCAACTGTCGTGCTCGTGGCGTTTGCACAGCGGGTGAAAGTGGAGAGAAAAAGTTGAGGAAATGACAGCTGCCGAGACATTAATGGCGTCAGGCTGTAAACCGCTCCAGAGCCCCACTGCTCTGCACTGAAAGAACGTTTTCCCAAATGCCTAATTTCAAAGTGTTTGTCGCCGCTGTTCTTCTGAGAACATTTTAAATACGTCCACCGAATAGAACTACGTGCCGTCATTCATTCGTTTATTCTGTTTTTGAAAAGCTTCATGGTATCAACAAAATGCCATAGCAGAGCCTATTTGTTAAAAAATATATATATTATTTTGAACTGTGCACTCATCTGGACAGTTTGTTTGTAATGGATAGATTTTCAGTTATCAAAAAAGAGTAATTTCGCTTATGATATTGTTACACGAGGTTTACAAGGTAAATGTATGTACTCAAAAAACAAAACAAAAAACAAAAAACAAAAACAAGCTGGCAAAACCACAAATAAGAAAAATAAAAAAACTTGAATTAATAATTAAAAGTGGTTGAAAATACACGCCAGTTGAAAGATTGATTTTATTTATTTTTTTTTTTTCAATTCTTTACTTTTTATGTGTAATTAATTTCATCCTCTGGCAAAATGCTGTTCCATTTAACCTCTAAAGATACGGTGTCTGTGCATAGGGATTGAAATAGTATGAACAAAATGTTTCAGTGTTACTACTGTCTTGATTTACTGTTATAATTGTGTTTTAATCGAACTTTTTTTGTGGCAGTCTTTTTATCTTCTGTCGTGAAATGTGTGGAAGTCCTGCTTTTTCACGTGTCATAGAAAAACTCGTTTGCTTTATGGTGAAATAAACAGGAGTTAGACTGAAAAATATTTACAGTAATAATAATAAGTATAAATGAAAGCTAAGCATTTTATACCAAAAAACAAAATGTTAAATGTTAGTTTGCTTCATTTGGTGTTTTTTAGTTTAATTTAATTTCATATCACATTGGGATACAATCTTATAAGCCCACAAACTGTAGTCCAGTACATTACATTTTAGTAGGAGTAACGATGGCAGTGATTTGGTGTTTTCAGACACAAAGGCCTGCAGAGACTTGCTGCCCCAGCTGATACAAGATGTGTAGATGGCCTGGGAACAGCACCTTCACAATAGTGGGCCGGCTGGCAGCTGCCGGCCCCTCACTCTGCTTCTTTTCAGCAGCCTGTCAGACAGACTGATCCTCTCTCCACCCAGCCCCCAGGGACTCACTGACCCCAAGAAGGGTGGTGGAGGGGGATCAGTTATAGATCCCTGTATAAACAATCGTGAGTGAATATCCACAGGCCTCTGCAGGTTATAGAAATCTCTACTGAGGGGGCCATATACTAAGAAATGACTCTTGACTGTCTTGACTGTAAAGAATTTAGGGTTAAAGAATTAACTTATTCATATATTCCCACTTGTCCTTTTTGACAAAAGAGTGATATTAAAATAAAAATGATGTCAGGCTATGTTTTCATTCTTTGAATTGGTTTACTTGTGTAATTTATAGCCTATTGCACATATTAATTATTTATAAAATAACTGGCATGTTTTTCAGGTTTTGGGCCATTTGGAGAGCACACTGTCAATGCCAGCTGGGTAGCAGTACAGGTACTTCTCATATATCATTATTAATATAATTTAAAACTGTAAGAGCCTATTATTATAACAACATATATTATTTATTTCATTATTTGTCATATCACAATGACTCCTATCATTATGATGTTGGCAGCGTTTGAATCTGCTTGTGTCTCTCGCGGAGGTTTGTAGGAGATTCATGTGGGGGGATGATTGCTGTTGTCAGCATGTCTAGACGGACTTGATAAGGATATTAAAAGCCACACAAAAGGCCACATTGTGGCAGGGTCACAGACATGGTCAAACTCACCTCTTTTCAATACAAGTAGGGGTCAATGTCCAGGGCTATTCCTCGTGCAGGGGGATTGGGGGAGGTGTTGGTTCACTGGCTGTGAAGTGGAAACATTTGTTTTACTAATGTTATCTGTTATTAACTTCATATTTGGGAGTTGTATTTGTATCAACATTTTAAAATGCTCCCCTTAATGTATGGCCATAGTCAAATTAAATGAGGAAATACCAATATTTATCATATTATTTTACAATAATCTTCATGTACAGACCTATTGAAGTTCACGGCTGACGCTAAGCATAAGCAAAAATAAATAACCAAATACAGCTTATGAACTAGGCAATCATTTATGTAAACATTGTTCAGTAGATACACAAACATTGGAAATAACATTTTTTTTTAGGATTTAAGCCTAACCATGAAGACATCTAACTTGAAGAAGCAAAGTATTAGATACACATGGTATTACGATTTTGCGAACCTTCAAAGGGCATGTACATAGGGATTAGACTTGTTAATCTGAGCAGAAATTAGCATATTCCCACTCAGATGGACCATGTCCATTTTTCTGAGTGACAAACATCCAAAAATAAATTTCTACAAAATAGTGCCATCCATTCTGTTCTGTTTGATTTTTGTTAAACATTCGTTTAGATATGTGTTAGTGGGTTTTCTTCTGGGTAAAGTGTAAAATTGTGTGCTTTGGGAAACTAAGGAACCATTTTTGCTTTCAAAATGACAAAATATAGGATTTAATGCAATTACCTAATATTTGCCAGAAACCAATCAAATACAAACATAACAAACAAGATATATAAGTAATCAATTAGACGTAGGTGTGTGAGATCAGATAAAAGATCAGTCATAAGTAGTTTTTTAATTAACATCCCAATCTATCATGAAACAAATGCCATAGTTTGTGTCCCTCTGCTGAAGAGGAGTATAATTTGCTAATTAGTTGGTTAGGTTCTTTATTGTCATTGTGACAATGTAACACTGTTCAACAAAATATCAAGGTGCAGTTTTTCATTCAGTGTCATAAACATGTTTTGCATCATAAAATAGATAAATGAAACAGTCATGTACACATAATACTGAAGTATTGAACACCTTGCCACTGCATATTTGTGTGCCACCATCACATCTCACAAATGTTTTAAGAACTCTCATACTCTTTTTCTCGCATGTATGATCCAAAACTGAAATGTATTACAATGTGGAGCAGATTTTAATTTTTTTTTTTTTTTGTTCGCTTGCTCTGAAAGGAACTGAAAAAGCTTGGACTGGGCAGTGAAGTGGACTTGCATGTGTATGAGGTTCCTGTAGAGTACCAGACAGTCCAGAGTTTGGTTCCTTCATTATGGAAGCAGTATCATCCACTGGTAGGTTGATTTCTTCACCCATCATAATAACCAGTCTAAATATTGAGGTTTTTTTTTTTTTTTTTGGAAATTTAAACATGTATGTATAATTTTATCCTTTGGTACCTGGTAGGAGTCAGGTACCTGTGTGTACAACACATACTCAATGTCATATGCAAACATTAAGTGATGATTAATACCAAAATTTGAGTGTGATTCTGATGCAAATTTGAAAGTAAAAATTATATTTCAACATATTTTTTGCTTTAAAGGTGTATTAAGGAGTTTTTCAACTTTAAAAATACTTACTTTCCATCATAAATATGTTACACATTTTTAATGATGTGTACAATGTGCCCTGACATATTCATTATCTCTAACAGCGCTAAATTGTCACCTGAAAGTTGCAGTGCCGGTCCGGCACCAGCATTTTTTTGGGGAGAATTTGAAAGGAATGACGTAATGCGTGCTCCGGCTGGCCTGATTTAGTTAGGTTTCGTTTTGTCCGCCATTACTCCGCCAGATGCTTAGTGAGCAACAACTGAGCAGGATCTTCCAGAAAGTAAGAAAAGACTGGCTTCTAGCACTGCCACAACTCCAGCACAGACTCCACCAGGTAAAAGAAGCTTACATTTTACTTGAGCGCTACTAAAAGAGTGAGGAAGGAGTTCCCCTCTTCCGTGCACGCAAGCCACAGGCACGAGTTTTTCACTAAGTTGCATTACGCCCAAGACCTGCAGGGGGCGCTGTTTCGCATAAAACGTGCAAACTCCTTAATGCACCTTTAAATAATTCTAATCAGGATTAAAAAAAAACAATTCCATATGCTTTGTCGGTCCCGAGGAGTAAACATTATGACAGCACAAGAATTACAAAAAGCAGCCAGATAAATTTGAAGGGCTCTGACTAATAGTTTTTATCCTTTCCATTATTCCCCAGCTCGTTGTCCATGTTGGCGTCTCGGGTATGGCCACCACTGTCACTTTGGAGAAATGTGGCAGAAATCATGGCTACAGGGGCCTGGACAACAGCAGCTTCTGTCCAGATTCACAGTGTTGCATTGTGGGAGGCCCGGACTGTATCAACTCAGTTATTGACATGGAATCAGTCTGCAAGAGAGTGGCTGCGTCAGGACTGGGAGTAGCTGTGTCTGTTTCTAAAGATGCTGGAAGGTACATGTCTATTTGATTTATACCTTGTTAAAATCAGATTTTTTTTTTTGGTTGCCCTTCGCTGAAACCAAATGCTTTAGCTGGTGAGGTTTGGTGAAATGAAAACACATTCTTTCATTCATGTCATCCTGGCTTGATGCACTCCCTCTATCACTTCCTGCAGTGTGAGACAGTCTCCATCCTGCTTGGATGGATTAAGATTTTGATGATATTGGCTGTAGGTGTGAGGTTGGTGTCCTTTGTTGTTGAAAATATCTGAAGTTTATCAGGTGCCTTCCTGATTGTATGATGTGATGGCTATTAGCTTTACTCTACACCTGCCTAAAGTTTTACACTCTACTACATGTGCAGCTCCTACTACATTATTACTAGTACTTCAGTAAGTAGACTTTGTTTTTCAAATGAAGGCCAAAATATTGATTGATTTTTATGGGTATATTTGTATTATGTTTGTGTTTGCATGTTGTTCTTGTGTTTGTGTGGGTTTTTCCTGAATGCTCCTCTTTTCTCCTTTGTCTTAAAGCCATGCACACAAGGTTGGTAGGTTAACTGAATTTGCCCCTAGGTGTGAGTGTGAGTGTGAGTGTGAGTGTGAGTGTGAGTGTGAGTGTGAGTGTGAGCGTGAGCGTGAGCGTGAGTGTGAGCGTGAGTGTGAGCGTGAGCGTGAGTGTGAGCGTGAGTGTGAGTGTGAGCGTGAGCGTGAGTGTGTGGCTGTCTGTCACTGTATTTGTCCTATGATGGCCTGCTGACCTCTACAGCTATACCCTAACTTCAGCCATAGTCAGCCCAGAGGGACTCCAGTGTCCTGCAACCCATATCTGCATAAAGTGCTATAAAAGATGGTTGGATGTAGCTCTAAGAATTGTGATGCCCCACTGGGGCCTCTGAACAGTTGTAAGATGTGGGAGAGCTATGAGCACCATCTTCACAGAGCACTTGCAGTGTACCTTTCCAGAAAATAGGTGTACAGCACCTTGTTACTGGGGTAGTATTCTCTGTGTAACTCAATTATCGTTCCTTCTCTTGAAGTGCAAATGTAAACATTCTCTGTGTATGATTTGTCATTTGATTTTGTTTTCAGTATTTTTGTTTTCATAGCATTATATCTACATTATGTTTATTTTAACTCAAAACTACTTAGCTATTGGGTAAAAGTCCAAATTGATCTTGAATAATATGTGATATGCCAAAAGATTTGAAGTTTCTGTATTTGTTCATTGTAGAGGGTCTTTTGCTTATCACATTTTCTATTTTGTAACAGGTATCTCTGCGATTTCACTTACTACACATCCCTATACCTGAGCCACGGTCGCTCTGCCTTCATTCATGTGCCTCCTCTCGGAAAGCCTTACAGCGGGGAAGACCTGGGCCGTGCCCTACAGGCCATCGTACGAGAAATGCTGGAACTTTTGGACCAAGCTGAGAAGATCCACTGCCAGCAGCACTTCCACTAAGTGACCTCCAGATATCAACCAGCCTCTCCTGCCCTCACCTCACAAGACAAATTGCACTCAAACACAAAGTAGCCAAACCTCTTTATTTTCTGAAGTTTAGTCTTTACTTGGACCTTCAGAGCATAGGCTGTTTTCTGAGTTAGTTGTTTCTGTCTTGTTTTATTGAGTTAGATTCAGTCATATTTGTCTCTCAATGGTGAGAAACAAAAGTAGAATGCTTAGGAAAAACTTTGGTGACATTTAGTTGTTTTTTTTGTTTTGTTTTGTTTTTTTCTCACTGATCAAGGAACAGAAATTTTTGTTCATGGCTTAAAGTTTTGGAGAAAATCATGAGGTTCATGAAGAAGAGCACAGAAGCCCAGTGCTGTTGCTACCTGTTTATATGCAGTCACAGCACATAATGCTGAAGGACTGAATTGTAGCAGAAATTACAACCTATAACTCCAAATGTGACTCCTATTATTGCACCTTATAGAGTTAGGGTTATTGAAATTGCTATAGAAGGCACATTTGGGGGAATTGTCAAATCAAAAATCTTCCTCCTTTTAACTTGTCATTTTCAAGCAAGACTTTTATTGAGTGATGATTATATCTTTTAATTAGCAGGTGATCACACATCAACATCTAAAGAATTGGTAATGCACATTATAGCATTCTGGTATACAAGTAGAAATGTTTGCCTCTTGTGGTTGCTAATTTCATTTTTCATTTTCTCCACTATGTTCCAATTATTCTCAAGATTTTTTGGTGCTGTTTCACATTTGATGTTAAATTGGTTCTTAAGCCCTTTTTTCTTTATAAGAAGTTGTGAATTTACCTTCTTTTACTAAGGTTATTTAAATCAGGGAACGGGTTGGTTCCAGCTCATATTTCCCCACTTTTGTTGGCCCAGTTCTGACAAAAAAAAAGTCAAACTCACCCTTCTGAGATCTGACCCCTGGTTGTGCAATGTAATTTTTTACAGATCTCTTTTGTTTTTTAATAGGAAATTCATGATTTCTTTACTGCTGCACAACTATTTCAGAAAATATCAAGCTTTACAAACTAGAATTAGTTTTATCTGACACATCAAAGGACAAAAGAAAAGGCATAATTATTGATAAGATGTTTTATTATGAAATAATCTTAAAGATTTCCTAGATTGTGTGGCAGTGACATGCATTACACTTTGCTGTGAGAGTGTGTAAAGATTTTACACAGATTTTATGTCTTCATAAAAAATGTTATTTCATCATAATTTACATGTATACGTTGTAGAGGTATACAATTGATGATCAGATTTAAACGTGTTTCTGAAATTGTTGTGCAGCCCTGATTACTGCTCGTGAAATAAAGCTTTCTGATGTTCCCTTTATTGAATCAAATATAGCTGCTTATTTTATCTGAAGATTTGATTCAATGAAGTTGGACTTTTCCTTCAGTCAGAACTGGGCCTTGAACTTTACTTCTGTTGCACTTTCACTTTTATATATTTCAGCTTCACTTATTCTGGAAATTTTGCAACATTTATCAAGCAATGTAAATGCTTAGATTTACTCATTCTTTTCAGCCACTTTAAGTTGTAAGATGTAGCTTTCCAGACACAGTTTTGGTTCTTTTACAACTTTTTTCTTCCCAATGTGAAAATGTATACATCAGTAGGTTTTGTTTTGTTTTTTGGTGAGTTTGCTCCCTGAGCCTGACCTTATTCTGAAATGTTAAAAAAACAAAAACAGAATGAAAACAGATATTAATTAATTTTGCTATGTTTGTGATGGTAACAACATGACACTCCTATAGGTGAAGTGTTTATTTTATGTTTTGGGGATTTCTTTGGTTTGTTTTTCATTAGAAATGTTTTGTTATATGAAATTAGACTTCTGAGATGTTGGGACAATATACACCAACCAACACAGCTTCAATCTCATCATTGATGGAAGTTTAAGAATTAATCTCTATACTGATGCAGCAGTCTGTGTGTGCCCAACACAACTGGAAAAAACAGGTGTTTTAAGTTGTTGTGTATATATTTCTGCTAACTGAATACTGTGCATTGTGTTGCTGCAGTATGTGAGCAGGTTGGTGCCATTCATTATAAGTAACTTGTTTCTATTGTTACTGTTAAATTGCTACAGTGTAGAGTGTTTTTTTAACCTCATAGTTGGATTTTGAACTTAACTTACTTATCAGATCTTAATCTTTTGAATTAACTTATGTTTGGTCAAATCTCTCATTTTTTAAGTCCTGGTATTTTTACTGTGTGGCTTTGTGAGTGCTGAGAAGTGTAAGGGTTGTGCAGGAGCTGCATACGGATGTCCTGTTCACAAAAGTGAAAACCTCAAGTTTACACATGAGGTGACCACTGAGCCCAACCCTCTCCCGTGCCTTGTTGTTGTTTGTGTCATGAAAAGGCCTTACTAATATTCTCACTGCGCCAGTTCAAAGATATGTTAATGATGCTGTCCAGTCAGGTCTGTGGCTACCTCAGAAATAAATGTTTTAAATTTTATTTTATTGTGAGCATGTTCTCTTGTATGCCGATATTACATTATTGCAGTTTATTGTGATTTCCTGTGAATAAGGAACATCCTCTAAATTGCATCTTCTTCTGTTTCATTAACAAAGCACTGTCACAGTATTCTCAGCTTTGTAAAAAAAAAAAGGATTTGAAATAAACAAGATTAAAATACTACTAGCTGTTTCTTTGTGTGTGTTATTAAAACTGTCCTTTTATTCAACACTCACTATTTTTGCATGTTTATGTGTAACTGGCTCTTTCTCTGACAATGTGAATGCAATACAGTAAGGAAAGATCTCGCAGATATTTAGAAGATACTTAGAAGCACCATTCACATGGCTCAGCAATTTGTCAATCCGTTTCTCTCTTTCTACCCCCTTATCCAAACAGACCAATCTTATCTATTTATCTATATATCTATCTATGTAATTAATTTCCACTTCTAATGTATTTCTCTGGTAAATATCTTTTAAGTATGCCTTGAGTTGCCTCTCAGTCTTTAGGTTTAATTCTCAGAAGGCCTAACAAGCATTGTTTGTGTGACAGTGTTTATTTCAGTGATGTTTACTGTTGGCGCTCTCGGAGTGAGAGCTCCTGTCACTGTGTGGCTCTCTGTGGTTGGCGCCGCGGCCTATCGCGCGCAGTAAAAGCCGAACGTCACGAGCAGCGCGGCACTCAGAGGCTGGTCACAGCCGCTGTCGGAGCCGCTGGAGGAGCGCTCGAGGTTCGGAACGCTTCCATTTTTTTGATTGAGTTGAAATACAGACTGACGGTGTCGGCAATCGAAAGCGTCCGTGATCACAAAACAACGCCGGGATTTTTGTTTTTTTTATTTTATTTTATCGCGGATCCCAGGAACCGTTGAGTGAAGCGAAAGTTAAGAGTCGAGATGAGTGTGGAGGCGTACGGGCCAAGCTCCCAGACCCTCACCTTCCTGGACACCGATGAAGCGGAGCTGCTCGGAGCGGACACGCAGGGTTCTGAGTACGACTTCACCGACTTCACCCTGCCCAGCCAGACGCAAACCCAAGGCCAGACCCAGAGCCAGCCGGACGCCCAGGTGCGCGATTCCGTTTTCAAGCACGGTTTGCCTGCGCTAGCCCCGCTACTACTGGATGTAGCCTCACTTAGCTCCACGCTAGCTCAATTAGCTCGTTTGCTTAACTGTCAAAGTTAAAGTGTTTGTCGGAAAATGTTTGTTTTGAACACAGTGAGGCTAAACACGTTGGCTTGTGTAACTTTAATACACCAAAGGCGATCTCCGGCTGCATCGACGCTCTCAACTTGTAATTAACTGGCATTTCCGCGCAGCCGCTAGCCGCTAATCATTAGCACGGAGTTTATTCGGTAAAGCTGGCGGCGTGTTTGCAGGTAAATGGTCCTGATGATGATCTTCACAACGGAGGAGTGGATGACTCCGTGGTCAAAACCAGTCAACTGTTAGCTGAGCTCAACTTCGAGGAGGATGAGGAGGACGCGCACTACACCAAAGATCTGCCTTTGCACGCCTGCAGGTACTCTGACAGGAAACATGACTGTGTGCTGACTGGATGTGAGGGCAACGCCAAGACCGGAGAAATCCTTGTTACACCCTCCACTTTGCGAACTTTGTATATTGACGAGGCAGATAACATGCAATGTCTAAATTGATAAACAACAGCGCTTAATCATCAAGTAACTGGTTAAATGCAAATTATAATTGATCAGTGTTTGTGTCTCGTTTGCATTGTTTTGACACCAGCTTCCCACACTACCCTCCAAAGGTTGTAAAACATCAAAATTCTTTGGACTTTGATCATTTGGGAACAGCTGATGCAATGAAACACTGCATATTTTAAGACATTAAGAAATCAATCTTACTAAATCCTATGCAGTAACAAACAATAGTGGCTAGCACCCTCAGCATTTCTGCATCAAAGTAAATTAGGTGTTAAAATTTGACATGACCATTGTAACAGGTGTTAAACACAGAATATAAGCAGAGAGTATTTCCTTTTCAAAGTATGTGCTTCTGTCTACCAGGCTAGAGTTTATCCACTTTGCTTCTGTATGAAGAAAAATGTTTGTGCACAGTACAATACATAAACTGATTGTGCCTGTGAATGGGACAGAAAAACTCACAGGAAGTAATCTGCCTAACTCAAAACCTCAACAAAATCAGAGAATAATTATCTTGAAGAAAACAGCTTGCATAGGAAGCTCAGCACTGGCCACCTGACAGGATAAAATACTGTCCACTAAAGTCTTGCATCAATAAGAGTAATCCCTAGAAGTCTTTCTAATTCTTTGTATAGTTGGTTACCACAGACAAACATTTGCACATAGCAGTCTATTTCTAGATGTCTCTTTAGGATTGATTTGAGTTTTATGTTATCCCAGTACTTTCGCAATCCAGTTGTTGAATTTTCTTCATATGTTGAACTGCAAAGTGACTTCTCTGGATTACAAAATGACATGAAGTTTTTAATTACCAAAATGCTCATCATCTCTTGAATGACCTTTTCACAATCTCTGCTGTGTGAGACCTGTGACATTGCTGTGCATGTGACACTGCTCGATTTAACTGAAATATCCAATGATGCAAATGTTGGCACTCCAGTGGTTTGAGTAAAACTAGTCTCTTCTTGTTTTAAAAAAGATTTTAAGCAGTCACATAAATTGTAGTATAGCTCCAGTATGATGGGTTCTGAAATTTAATGTTGAGATGGCGTTACACACGGTGGATTGAAAAGCTTTAAAAGTGTCATTGTCATATGGAGACGGATGCAATTAAAACTCTTCTCCATGAAGAGTTTGCTGACTTTACAGTATACACATACTTATTGTGGCAAGGGCTCAGGGCCTTTCTGTGTGGAGTTTGCTTCCTCCGACTTCCTCCCACAGTCCAAAAACATGCATGTCAGGTTAATTGGTAACTCTAAAATTGCCCCTAGGTGTGAATATGTGTGTGTGCATGGTTATCTATCCCTTTGTGTTTGCCCTGCGACAGACCAGCGAACTGTCCAGGGTGGACCCTGCCCTCGCTCAAAGTAGCTGGGATTGGCTCCAGCCCCCCGTGACCCTGAAAAAGGACAAGCAGCTTGGAAAATGAATGAATGAACGAACGTAATTCTTGTTCTTGTTGTGTCTTGAAGGTAGTTGTGTATTTATAAAGTCATCTGCATTGCACATTGGACTAGTTGGCTCTCTCAGCTCAAGCTTGTAACACAGCTTACACACAGCTTTTGACCCACCAGATACAGCTGGTGTGAATGCACCCTTAGTGAACTCTTAATACTTCATCCACTGGGGGTTCATTTTTCCTGTGTAGTATCGGTTGGTTGTATTGAACGAGGCTCTGCCGCTCCTCCCACCTCTTGAAACGCTGTTGGACTGTTTCTACTTTCTACTCTTCAACTGTGTTGCTGATGCTATTGTGGTGTGCTCAGTTGACAGAAGATGTTACTAAAAAAGTGAGTGACCAATTAAAGATGGAAAATTTCCCCCTATCTGATAATGCCATTTCAATTTTAAGCCCTAATTTTTATGAAGTATTTTTTTTTCTTGTTTTGCTTTACAGCTACTGTGGTATCCATGATCCAGCATGTGTGGTGTACTGCAATACCAGCAAGAAGTGGTTCTGTAATGGACGTGGCAACACATCTGGCAGGTTTGTAATCAAAAGCACCTAAAAAAAAAAAAACCTGTTAAAATGTTTGAGCTTTACAAGATACGTGAAAGAATTGGAGGTCATAATAAATGTTTGTGCACAATTGCACATTTTTAAGTTAATCTTTGACTCTATGTCCACATTTCAGTCATTTAAATGAGCAGAACAAGGATCCAGTTACTTTGTGCAATGCCAGTCTATCCTTCACTTCAGATTGTTGCAATTGTGATTTAGAAATGATCTTTTGCTCTCTTAATTTTGTTATCTAGGAAATGTGGTCAATGATTTTCAAAATATTTGGGGATTTTCTAAATCTGATCTGCAGCCATATTGTGAACCACTTGGTGAGGGCCAAGTGCAAAGAGGTGACTCTGCATAAAGATGGACCGCTTGGCGAAACTGTGCTGGAGTGCTACAACTGTGGCTGCCGCAACGTCTTCCTCCTGGGCTTCATCCCAGCAAAGGCTGACTCTGTGGTGGTGCTACTCTGCAGGTGAGAGACAGTGAAGCCTGATTAGTTAACCAGTGCCTGCAAATCCTCTGTCCTGTTGAATGTCTTCCAGACAGTTGGCAATAATCCCTTGAATACCTAAACAGACCTACTAATTGTATAAAGCAGGGTGTTTGTTCTCTTGCTATTTATGAGGGAGTTAATTGTATTTGAGGTAAAGAGGTTTCACCTGATGTGACATAAATGTTGAAACTCAGGACACTGATGCAGAAACCCCTGAAATATATCAACAGTTGGCAAAGTCCTTGATTGAAGTTTGTATTTTTGAAATATCATTGCGATCTGAAATTGTTCACAAAACTGGAAAGCATGTTACCTGGAGAAAACCAATGCATGCAAACTTTACACGGAAAGACCCTTTCCTGGAGTCAAACCAAGGTGTTTATTCTGTGAGGCAACAATGTGAACCTCAAGCTGAATTAAATGTGCGTAATCGACCAGTCTTGTTAGAGATTGACAAAACTAAAACTCTGTTTCAAATGGCCAAAATGAGAGTTTAAACTTTAAAGTTTCTCTGCTTGTCAAGCTTACCTTAACTTACCTTTTTAACTACAACTATTTGCTCTACAGCCTTCAAATGAACCCTTTCATTGGTCTATTGTGCCCATGAACTGATAATTACTGTGAGCGATATTTACATGTTCATTGGGCTGTTTCATATGAGATTGTTCACTTTGATGCTGATATGATCCATGATGTGATTTATCATATTTGAAATTGTTGATGCAATGGCATATTTTGTATTTTAACAATATGAAATAATTTAGCGTGTAAATCACCCACAGCTATGTTAAATTGGCTTCAAACATGTTCATCAAAATCCAATTTTGATACACAGTAGCTAAATTATTATACAAAAAAAAATCCACACAACTTGTTTAATTGATAAACTGGTACCTGCATGCAAGTCAGTGAATCTTTGGAAACTTACTTGATTACTGACTGACTTTGTATTACGATTTTGTGTTCTGATAATTTCTGTGCAATATTGCACACCTTTAATTCTCCTAGTGGTTTACCATTCAATTGTGTCTTTGTGTGTCTCTGTATGCAGGCAGCCCTGTGCCAGCCAGAGCAGCTTGAAAGACATCAACTGGGACAGCTCGCAGTGGCAGCCACTCATCCAAGACCGCTGCTTCCTTTCGTGGCTCGTCAAGATCCCGTCAGAGCAGGAGCAACTTCGAGCTCGTCAGATCACCGCCCAGCAGATCAACAAGCTAGAGGAACTCTGGAAGGTATGCAAAAAAAAAAAAAAATACAAATCTTTGAATGGTTCACATCATTTCAGCTCATTTCTAGCATCAATACTGTAATAAATATCTTTGAGTCGAAATACTGCGTGTGACGCAATAACCTGGGTGAAAGATGTCCTGACGTTTCTTTACAGGACAATCCTACTGCCACATTGGGGGACCTGGAGAAACCTGGAGTGGATGAGGAGCCTCAGCATGTTCTTCTGCGATATGAGGATGCTTACCAGTACCAAAACATATTTGGCCCTTTGGTCAAACTCGAAGCCGACTATGACAAGAAGCTTAAAGAGTCACAGGTACCCGAGGACCTGTGCTGGGAATTGTCAAACTTTGAAGTATTCCTCCAAAGGGCCATGAATGATGTTATGAAGTATATTTATCGATGGCATATCAGAGAAAATGCTATGCTAAAATTTGTTTTCTCTTCTTTTCAGACTCAAGACAACATAACAGTTAGGTGGGACCTGGGGCTGAATAAAAAGCGGATTGCCTTTTTCACACTTCCCAAGACGGATTCAGGTGGTAATTCTCCAAATTTGACTTCCTCCCATTGATTCAGTGGTGCAGCTGCTGCCCCTCCCTGCCTCCCCTCGTTACTCTGAATTGCACGCAACCTCCCCCGTCCCTTCATCTCTTGATGGCATGAATGCTTGTTTCAACGGTCTGGCCATTTGTTTCTGTGGTTTGGGTTTGTATGAGTAAAATTGTCCATCGTTTGTCTGCTCAGCGCACAATTAATTCTGGTGGTCAGTGTAAGCACGCATGGGTTTATAACTTATGTTCTCCAATCAATCCCAGACATGAGGCTGATGCAAGGTGATGAGATCTGCCTGCGGTACAAGGGAGACTTGGCCCCGCTGTGGAAGGGCATTGGCCACGTCATTAAAGTTCCTGACAGTATCCTTTACTCTTCAGTAGCTGCACATGTCGTGTGTTGCATCACATGGTTGTATTATGTGCCTCATTAGATTGGCTCAGAGTATACTATAAAGTGTCAAGACCACAGACTGCATCCTCTGTACTTGCTGTAAATGATAAAAAGGACAATCCAAGCTTTCCTCAGCAGTCCTTGTGTAGACTACGGAGATGAGATCGCCATTGAGCTGCGCAGTAGCGTTGGTGCACCAGTGGAAATTCCCCACAACTTCCAGGTGGACTTTGTTTGGAAGTCTACATCTTTTGACAGGTAGGATGGAAATATATGTCCTTAAATTTATGATGGAGCAGCTACAATTTTCATGCTTAATGCATTATTTAACATCACAAAATGTCTAGGCTTTTGTGTGTCTGGATGTATAATCTGTTATGATGCTGCCAAGCTTTGTCCAGAATACAGCTTCTAAAATACTCTTCTTTTGAATTGATGTGTATTTCATGCAGAATGCAGAGTGCCCTCAAGACATTTGCTGTGGACGAAACCTCTGTGTCCGGTTACATTTACCACAAACTGCTGGGCCACGAGGTTGAGGATGTCACCATTAAGTGCCAGTTACCAAAGCGCTTCACCGCCCAGGGTCTGCCTGACCTTAATCACTCGCAGGTGATTAAATACACACTTGACCCTCTTTACAGCAGGGTTTTTTTTTCGGGTTTTTTTTTTTTTTTTTTTTTTTTTGGTAACTGAATTTTGAGTCTGTAACCTTGGATCTTAAATGTTGTATTTTGCACATAAACCAGCTTACATAAACCACCATACATACTGTATTTCAGTGTCTAGTGATAGTATTGGCTGCTTGCTCATTAATGTTAATTCCAGTATTTCTTGTGTGTTTAGGTGTATGCTGTGAAAACAGTGCTGCAGAGGCCTCTCAGTTTGATCCAGGGTCCTCCAGGCACTGGAAAGACCGTCACCTCTGCCACGATTGTTTACCACCTGTCTCGACAAGGCAATGGGTGAGAAAAAAAATAACCGACCCTGTCAATGGATTAATTAACATTTTAAATTAGATGATAACACTTTTTTCTTTTTTTAATTAACCCTAAATTTTCTGTCATATTTAAAATGCTGCCAATTTACGTTTAACTTTAGCTTTTACAATAGGAGTAGTTGTTCTGTAGTGTATGTATTTTTACTTGCCAGTTCCATATTATTTTCTGAATCAAACAGTCCTAAATGCATAATGCAACATGGACAGTAGCCCGTTAACCTTTCAATCCACAAACTGTGTTTTTAACCTTCCGTATAACTCTCTATGCTCTCTTCCTCTTCCTCTTTCTGTGTCTCTTAGGCCAGTTTTAGTGTGCGCTCCCAGTAACATTGCAGTGGACCAGCTGACTGAGAAGATTGACAAGACAGGACTCAAGGTTGTCCGGTTGTGTGCCAAGAGCCGAGAGGCCATCGAGTCACCGGTGTCATTCCTGGCTCTGCACAACCAGATCAGCAACATGGACAGGTCAGCATCGTGTATTCAGTCGGTACCTATAAACGTACCGAATTCGGTACCACCCCTACATACAACAGTGTGTTAAACAGTGTCCCTAGTAACGATATCAGCCTCCAGGTGACGGTTGACATCAAATACCACATTACTGCCATTGCATTTAAACTGGAAACCTTGGTACTTCTGATATTTTGGATGCGTCTTGGTACTGGAACTTATCTCCTTTCAGTTAATCTGTTTGCAGTGCAGTCACACATGATCAGGTTGAACATACTCCATGTTTATAATCCGTCACACAAAGATGCCTCTCCCTTGCTTTTATTGTTTTATGACTTTGGTTTTCCTATTATCCTCACCTGGAATGAAGATTTAGTGAATTGCCATTCGCTATGCGATCAGCCCAATTCTCCTCAGACTTCAGGCAATATTGAGAAAAAATGTGAAGTTGCCTTAAGCTGTATATGGTTCTTTCTTCAAATGTACTGAGAAGTCTCCCAATCATGGGTTGGCATTCTTCAGCACCAATATTGAGTTATTTAATCTGATGTAACGTTGTGTAGTATGCCGGAGCTTCAGAAACTGCAGCAGCTGAAGGATGAGACCGGGGAGCTGTCGTCTGCTGACGAGAAACGCTACAGGGCTTTGAAGCGCACTGCTGAGAGGGAGCTTCTGATGGTGAGTAAAATCTTCAAAGAGTTAGACCAAAACCATTCAGTGAAGAGGCTTTTTTTGGGGGGGGAATAATGAATTCAGAAATTTGTTCTTTTTCTTTGTGTTGCAAATAGTTTCAACCAATGTCTGTCAGTTATTCTGTGTTAGCAAAGAATGCAGCTGTGATAATCGGGAAGCTCTTTGAGTCTCGATTTTCTTTTGTTTCTCTTGTTGAGGCTTGTGCATTCATAGGAATCAGCTGATTTGGTTTTTAGGTCAACGTTCTTTTTAAAACATTTGGAGTTTGTTCAAACAATTAAATTGTCTTACATAAAGAGCAACAGGTCACGCTACATGATTTGATTATTTTGTATACGAGTATTTATTAGTACAATATATAGACGGTTTTCTTAACTTGGAATCAGTTATTTTCAAGAAGATCAGAAGAAGAAAATAAATCGCTTCCCAACTTAATACTTTAATTCACTGTTTCTTGTTGGTATGTGGGCAAAAAAAAAAACTGCTCACATTAAAATCCAGGGTCAGTTAATTACAAAATAAGTAAATCAAATTGGACAAATTGCAAAACAGAAGTGATCAGACTCTGATTGACTGTTTTGGAATATACATTCCTGAAGTTTCATGATTATCTTTTGAAATGTCCAGAATGCTGATGTGATCTGCTGCACCTGTGTCGGGGCCGGAGATCCACGTCTGGCCAAGATGCAGTTCCGTTCCATTCTGATAGATGAGAGCACACAGGCCACCGAGCCGGAGTGCATGGTGCCTGTGGTTTTGGGAGCTAAACAGGTACTGAAACAGACGCAAACCAAACAAACGCTCTCTAAAGTGGTAATTTCAGATGATGACTTCTTGCTTTATACATCTGAATGAAACTAATTTGCTCCCTTGACTTCCTGTTCACAGCTCATTCTGGTGGGTGACCACTGCCAGTTAGGCCCGGTGGTCATGTGTAAGAAGGCAGCAAAGGCAGGTCTGTCTCAGTCCCTGTTCGAACGACTTGTGGTTTTGGGGATCCGGCCAATTCGCCTCCAGGTCCAGTACCGCATGCACCCCGCTCTCAGTGCCTTCCCCTCCAACATCTTCTATGAGGGCTCCCTGCAGAACGGCGTCACCGCAGGTCTGTGAAGTGTCTGCAGTTAACTGTCCGCTTTGACGGTCTTCATTTTATTAATGAGTTAAAGATTCGATAAAACAATGGTTGAATGAGATTTTCTTTTTCTCTCTCACTCTTCAGCTGACCGGATCAAAAAAGGGTTTGACTTTCAGTGGCCGCAACCAGACAAGCCGATGTTCTTCTATGTGACTCAGGGTCAGGAAGAAATTGCCAGCTCTGGAACTTCGTATCTGAATAGGTATTATCCCCCGATGTGTAATTTATTTGTTCATCATAGTTTGAAATGGGAATGTCTGAGTTCAGCCACTAGTGGGAGCTCTTACACAGTTCCTCAATCCAGTAAAATGTATGAATGGGGTGTCTTAATCAAAAACTAATTTCTTTGTTTTATGAATGTGATCTCTACATGGCTAATCAAATAATAAAAAAAATCGTTACAAATCTTTGCTGTGTCATCAGATTGTTACATTGTAGAAAGTAGGTTTTTTATTTCCTGTATTTGGTTACAGTGTAATGAATTTTGTGGAAAACGTCATAATGTAAATGGTTGTATTTTTCTTAATATTTATGTGCCGTGTAGATCTTCTCAAAAAGAGACCTGCTGACAGCATTTTCCTGCTTTTGAACATTGTAACAATTCAACCCAACAAAGTAACTGTTGCTGCTGTTTGAAGGACCGAGGCTGCTAATGTGGAGAAGATCACAACGAGGCTGCTGAAGGCGGGAGCCAAACCAGACCAGATTGGCATCATCACCCCGTATGAGGGTCAGCGTTCCTACTTGGTCCAGTACATGCAGTTCAGCGGTTCCCTGCACACCAAACTTTACCAGGTATCAAACACTCTTGAAAAAAATTCCCTACGCACCCTACCTCGTAGCTGTAGCTGTTGTCTTCAAAGATGAGAGATTCAGATTAGCTTAACATTAATGGGGTTTTCTTGTCGTCACTTGATCAGTGACGGAAGAAAAAGTGTCTCTTCTGTTCTTACAATGCGCTTCTCCCCGTGTTCTGCTCCACCACAGCAAGTAGAGATTGCCAGCGTGGATGCCTTCCAGGGCCGAGAGAAGGACTTCATTATCCTGTCCTGTGTTCGCGCCAATGAGCACCAAGGGATTGGCTTCCTCAATGACCCCCGTCGCCTCAATGTGGCGCTGACCAGGGCCAAGTAAGACCCCCCCCCCCCCCCCAGGGAACCATTAAAGGAATTTGGATCTTCGTATAGAATCTCTCAGAACCACACCTGTTCAGTTCAGCTGTTCTGTAATCCTGAACATCAGACCTGCCTGCTAATGTTTGTATGCAGCTGAGTAAAATCATGTGTGTCTCATTTAAAAAGGTACGGCGTGATAATAGTGGGGAATCCCAAGGCCCTGTCAAAGCAGCCTCTGTGGAACAACCTGCTGAATAACTACAAGGAGCAGAAGGTCCTGGTCGAGGGACCCCTGAACAACCTGAGAGAGAGCCTCATGCAATTCAGCAAGCCACGCAAACTGGTCAACACCATCAACCCCGTAAGTAGGACCAAACTGCTATTTTAAAGTACATAAAGTGAACGGAACAGTGTCAAATTTGAATATCCAAATGAACTTTTTTTGGCCAAACGGATTTAGGGAGTGATCATTTCACAATATGAACACAACTGGAGCACTTTGTTAAATACACTCCTGTGTTGAATCTCTCTTTACAAAACTAGTTTCCCACGCTTACTGAAATTGTAATAGACTTTGAACAGACATTAAGTTTAATCCCAACTGTTTCAGAACCCCTGCAGAAATTTTTTTAAATGATGACCATTTCTCCCTCTTCCCCAGGGAGGGCGTTTTATGAGCACTGCGATGTACGATGCCCGCGAGGCCCTCATCCCTGGGTCTGCCTACGACCGCAACAACGCCGGTAACCATTCATTCATCTGATTATTTGGTAATCAGAACAAAAGCATCATTCAACATTGAATATCGAGTGTCTGCTTTTGTTTCTTTCAGCCGGACGCCCGTCCAACATGTACTTTCAAACGCACGACCAGATCGGGATGATCGGGGCTGGACCCGGTCACATGGCTGCCATGAACATCCCTATTCCTTTAAATCTGGTGATGCCACCAATGCCTCCACCCAGCTACCTGGGACCGGCCAACGGCCCCACCGCAGGTACGGTAACACTTCTGGAGGACAGCCCATTTAACATAACCTCCCGATGTGAGCATTTCATTGAAAAAGATAAAGAAGATGAAGTCATTCTACGTTTTTAAGACACATAGCCAACAGAATGTTTAGTCACCATCTGGATTCCCAGCCCACTGCCCTAAACCTGCTTTCCATTTTATTTCTTTTTTTTCCCTTTGTTTTATACACACAGGACGTGGGGCCATGAAGGGTAAACCTGGACGAGGCGGACGGCAGAGGGTCCGCGGCTTCGGCCAGGGCCCCGGTCAAGGCATTGGGCCAAACAGCCAGACCAGCCAGGACGGGGCCTCCCAGTCCTTCTCTCAGGGGCCGCTGACACAGGGCTATATCTCCATGAGTCAACCATCGCAAATGAGCCAGCCAGGCCTCTCCCAGCCGGAGCTGTCTCAGGTAACTCCTTTAGAAGCTCCTCAGTGGAAGACAATGCAGTGTGGCAGAATATATCGACCAGCAAGATTTGTTATCATCACATCCCTACACGTTATGTTTGTTGCAGTTTCCAGAGATCTGTTTTTTAGCACGGTCATTTCCATGAAACATCACTAATTCACGAATGTCAGTCTAAGTAGTGTAACTTGATTCGTCATTTTCCTTTCACCTGCTCATCCATGATTTGTTTTTTGGAAATGGAAACTTAAAAACAATAAGTACACTTAATCTCCAGACATCTTTGTGTTATGAATGTCTTTAATTTGTCCCAGATTGCCCAGAATATCAAATGTTAAAGTTTAAACTCCTGATAAACACTTATATGTTCCAGCCTTGGTGGTGTTCCTATTTTGAGTTCAGTGACTGAAAATTAAATTTATTAGGGGGAAGTTTAATTTTAACTTAAAAGGCTCTGACTGATACCAGAGATTACTGAGAGAATCTCCTGATTCTGACGCTGTATCTGCTTTGCTGCTGTTCAGGACAGCTACCTGGGCGATGAGTTCAAGTCCCAGATTGACGTGGCTCTGTCCCAGGACTCGACTTACCAGGGCGAACGTGCATACCAGCACGGCGGCGTGACTGGGCTGTCACAGTACTAAAGCGTGAGTGTCGTCTTCACAGAAAGCTTTCACTTGCTGTGATCACATCTTTAGCTGTCTCCTGATTTATAACTGGACGCACCTGAATTTATGTACATTAAAGATTTCAGTCTTCTGTCGTCTATCTTCAAACAAACGTTAGTAAAAGTGTTTAAATCCTGTTTGATGTTTGGAATAAATGTCATTGAAACTTGTTTTTCTAGTAATGTGTTTGACTTTGTCAATTGGGAAGAAAGTTTACGCTTTGTTTTGTGTCTTGCAGGTTGGATAAAAGAAGAGGGCTAGGCTTGATCTGAGCTTAGTTCTTTTGAATCTGAGAAATAATAAAAACAAAAAATGGATACCTGTTTTCCTCTGCTACAACTTGAAGCACCACCAAGTGAAAGCGACGGGATAGCTAACTCAAACCAGTGACCAGTGGGACAAAAAGAGGGGAGAAGAAGAGGGAACGCGATGGCAAGAGGGGCCGCGCGAACACGCAAGAGGCGCGGATGGATGCCCGCGAAAAATTGGGAGGGAGGTCGAGAAGATGGCGTCCCGTGGTCGAGCTGCTGAGGCTAACAAAGAAGAAGAGATCTTGCTCGGTCTGATCTACAAGACTCCGCTCCCCATCAAATCATCCACTCCACACCCTTTGACCCACCGCCTCTGAAGGAGGCTTCAGATATGAGGCGCTCGCTTCAGCTACATTTGTCCTGCAGACCTGGAATGACGTGACTGCTAAACGCTTCCAAACAGGCGGCACAAATAACCGGCGCCGAGTCTGGTTATGTTCAGCCTGTTGGTGCCCTGAATGATTTTAAATTCGGCTTACAGGGGGAGGAGATCGTCATCGTCTCGTGGGTCCAAACACCTCTGCTGTGTTTGACGGGCGGAGGCAGCAGTCGACAGACCCTCCCAGAGAGCGAACGCTGGCTTCTGTGCTTGAGGTTGGAGTACCACTCATTTGCCTTGAGAACCACTGGCTCCTCTATGGGGGTCCTGGGCGGATTCCGACCGCACGTCAGTCGTGGAGTGGCACGGGGATTTCAGACTGTTATTCTAAGGCATGAGGTGCGAATCCCATTGATTTCCTGATGATCATGGGACAGGTTGTTTTTTTTTTTTTTTTCCTTCCTTATTTTGTTTCTACTTTTATTATCACAGAGCACACAAAAGTCATTGAAACGATCAAACATGACCAGCATTGAACAGCCAATATTGTGTCATGTGATGTTTCAGAGAAGGCTTGTTGGAACTTATTTTCTAAATCCGGGGATGTTGAGGTCCCTCCCACTGTGCTTTCTGACCCGAGTTTTTTTTTTTTTTCTTTAATATATATTCCGCTTTTGCACAGAGTTGGGGAGATGATTCATTATCCCTTTTTTTTGTTTTGTTCTGTTTTTTTTCTTTTGAGGTGAAGAATAATGAGACAGTGGATTATGTTTGGAGGTGGTCGTGGGAATCAATCAACCACAACTAAAAAGAAAAGGAAGGTGGCTGAGGGGTAGAAAGAAAATGAGTTTAAATTTTGTATGAACGAATGTGGAGCTTGAACTTTAGAGCCCAGAGAGGACCACACCTGAGATGTTGATTGTGACTAATCGTGAATTGTATAGTTAAACTAAAGCTGTGTCGACCAACCACCTCCATCACACAATAAAGTGGGAAAAGCTGAAAGAGGTTTGTTGAATATTTAAAAAAAAAAAGATCCTGGAATTAATATGAAAAAAATGTTTCGTTCCTGTGGGAAACAGTGTCACTATGTGGCTCCGAAGCTCAATTCAATTCAGCGATATTATATAGCACAAAGACGAAATGTAAAGAGAATGAAACCAAAATCAGTGCCTATAACCAATCACCTTCAGATGTACAGCTGCAGCACAAACATGAATGTAGTGAAGCTACCAGCATTTCAACACTTTCCTTACACCTGAGGGCTCCAGAAACCTAGAGAAAAATACCCGTTTTATTTTTTTATTGATAGAAAAATAAGCCTGGCGATTATCTGAATGACTTCAGCAGCTGTAAAACATTAGGCTTATAGAGGGGAACAAAAAAAGCCACCTTCCTTCTCTACTGAAAACAGGCTGGTAGGATTTATTTTTTCTGCTGGAGACATTCGACTTGTGCGAAGCTGTGCTGCCTGCTTCATGTAGAGGTTCTGCGGAGACTTATGTTGTTGTTTGAGCCGCTGATGCCGATCCAGACTTTGCTATTGTCCAATGAATTGCTGCTTTGTGCGTCGTTTTGTTCGGTATTATCTTGGGGTTTTGCAGTCATTTGATAAAAAACAAAAATAAATCTTGTGACATCTTTCCGATGACAGAAATGAAGCTGAAGAAGCAGTTTGCTTTGCTTTGTAATTACACTTTTTGTATCCTCTCCACGTTCTGTCCGCTGTCCGAGGGATTGTAGTTTTGTAACTCTTCCAGGAGAAGCCCTTTCTGAACACAGTAAGAATGTACTCCACCTTTGTTTCTCATCTCTGCTCACCACGACAATCATGTTGAGTGTAGTTGTCATGTTTGATTTAGTTGGTTCTGCTGACGTTGCGCAAATCTTACGTTTGTACACCGATTTTTTTTTAAACATGTCCTGGTCCACTGACATCATGTTATAGCTTTAAAATAAACCTGCTGCCTGCACCACTGCTTTTTCATCTTTTTTTTTCAAACTTAATTTCTATTACATTTTTCATCAAAACATGATGTATGCATTACAACACAATTCAGTAAATCTTTCCTTCTCAGTTTTATATAAACTTTTACAATCTCACAAAAACATAAGACATACACTCACCTGCCACTTTATTAGGCACACCTGTCCAGCTGCTTGTTAACGCAAATATTAAGTCGGCCAGTCACATGGCAGCAACTCGATGCATTTAGGCATGTAGACATGCTGCAGTTCAAACCGAGCATCAGAATGGGGAAGAAAGGTGATTTAAGTGACTTTGAATGTGGCGTGGTTGTTGGTGCCAGACGGGCGGGTCTGAGTATTTCAGAAACTCGAGATCTACTGGGATTTCCACGGAAAACCATCTCCAGGGTTTTGTTGAGAATGGTCCAAAAAAGAGAAAATACCCAGTGAGCAGCAGTTCTGTGGGCGAAAATGCCTTGTTGATGCCAGAGTTCAGAGGAGAATGGCCAGACTGGTTCTGGCTGATAAAAAGGCAACAGTAACTCAAATAACCACTCGTTACAGCTAAGGTCGGCAGAAGAGCATCTCTGAACACACAACACGTCGAACCTTGAGGCAGAGGGGCTACAGCAGCAGAAGATCACACCGGGTGCCACTCCTGTCAGGAAACTGAGGCTACAATTCGCACAGGCTCACCAAAATTGGACAATAGAAGACTGGAAAAAACGTTGCCTGGTCTGGTGAGTCTCGATTTCTGCTGCGACATTCGGATAAGTAGGGTCAGAATTTGGGGTCAACAACATGAAAGCATGGATCCATCCTGCCTTGTATCAACGGTTCAGGCTGGTGATGGTGGTGTAACGGTGTGTGGGGTATTTCCCTGGCACTCTTCGGGCCCCTTAGTTGAGCATCGAGCATTGAGCATCGTTGCAACACCACAGCCTACCTGAGAATTGTTGCTGACCAGGCCCATCCCTTCATGACCACAGTGTACCCATCTTCTGATGGCTACTTCCAGCAGGATAACGCGCCATGTCATAATGCTAGAATAATCTCAGACTGGTTTCTTTAACATGACAATTCGTTCCCTGTACTCAAACAGCCTCCAGTCACCAGACCTCAGTTCAGTAGAGCACCTTTGGGATGTGGTGGAACGGGAGATTCGCATCATGGATCTGCAGCAATTGCATGGTGCTATCATGTCAATATGGACCAAACCCTCTGAGGAATGTTTCCAGTGCCTTGTTGAATCTATGCCACGAACTATTAATGCAGTTCTGAAGGCAAAAGGGGGTCCAACCCAGTACTGGCAAGGTGTACCTAATAAAGTGGCCGGTGAGTGTAGTTTAATGAAGGAAGCTTTCTGAAATCTCAGTGAGAACGTGATCTGCTCCGTTTGATAAATTTCCCAAATGTTTTAAATCCATATATTGCATGAGGGAGGTTCTGGTTTCACACTTCATACAGCAGTGGTTAGTTCATACAGGACGTATGTATCTGCCCTCCTGGCCAAGCCTTCAGGTATTATTCCCAGCACTGCGGCTTTTTCATCTGTTGAGTCACAAGGTGTGCAGTGATCATTGAAATGGTGATTCAGTCACAGATTAACATGTTTGCCAACTCGTAGTTTCAGTGATAAATCAGTCAACTACATGAAGATGGCTGTCAACTTCCCCTTTTATTTACACTAGGAATTTTATTTGATTATCAAAAATTACATTGCACAGAGAAAAAAAAACCTTGTCTTATATTCACAAAAGGTCATTATCAAGCTTTTTCCTGCACTGCCTTTTTCTTCTTTTTCATCTGCTGATGCTTCATGAAGTTTTTCTTCTTTTGCCCAAATTTCTGCCTCTCAATGTCCTCCTGGATCCTCTGCTTGAATTTCTTCTTCTGGTTCCTGATCTTTTCCAGCTCTGCCTTCCTCTTGGCCTCCAGCTCCGGGTCCTGAAACACCAGTAAGTTCATGTTCATTTTTTTTCCCCCATTATAAGCCTGTGATTAAAGCAGGATACTTCATAACTTAAACCACCTGTATGACACATTGGGAAAAAAAATACCTGTAACCCAGAGTCAAACTACACAAGTTCAAGTTTAGATTAAATTCTCCATGTTGGATTGTTGATCTTTAACGCTTCTATCAAACTAAGAACATCAAGGACTTCCTGTCTGAGAGTGTGATCCCAGCAGGGAGGAAGGTCCTGCGCCAGTGCTCCCTCGGGGTGTCACGGCATCTGATGACGTTTGTCATCATTACTGTTTTCGTTAAAATGGACATTTCCACCGACACCAATTAAATCATCACAAAAAGAACCATAAGAAATAAACAAAGACATCCACCTCACGTTTTCCCAGGATTTCATGCCCCAACAGCTCTGCCCTCTGTCCATATCAATGAAGTGGTTCTTAGTTTCACTTCTCTAATGATGAATATTAAAAGTGCTTTTGCTAAAATATAAGTCGAAGAGATTGCTTGAAAAAGTAAATAAAAATTGAGGAATGCTAGACTGTAAAAAACTCAAGAGAAAAGCAGAACGCACACCTGAAAAATCAAAAAATTCGGGTGGCTTTCCTGTAAGAAGTCACAGCAGGCACCTTATGGGAGCTGTGCAATAAAGCTTTGTAGAGGCTGTCCCACTGTGTTTCTGGACAGAAGTTTTCACATAATAAACTTGATAATGTTATAAATGCAGATCAAAAAAGAAACACATGCTTCGACTGTTGAAGAAAATGAAGCGGACTTGCCTTCCCCTCCAGGATCAGCTGTTTCCGCTTGTTGATCTCTTTTTTCTCATCAAAGTCTGTGGACTCCAGTTTCTGTAACACAGGCCACAATGTGATGTTTGAAGGTTAACTGAATCAAGTACCGGTATATTGTGTTTTTAATGCTGAGCCACAGCTAAGCTTTTATGAAATGTCTAAGGCACTGAAACTGTTAAGAGGTGAGATCATCCGAGGAGACAAAAAGGCAACTGTACGATTTCACACTCCCGCCGGGTCACGTTGACCTGGGTGAGGATCTTCAGGACTTCTTTCTCCTGGACGGGATATTCTTTCAGCTTGGTCTCTAAAATAAGCATGAATAAATACTTTAATATATGCGCCAACCTGTCAGAACAAAACCTGTTGAATTCAGCAGCATGGTCACCATGTTGGTCCAGAAGAAAAAATTATCTCCGCCACTGAGATTATTATGGATCTGTGGTCCAGAATAAAAAGACTTACGAGTCTGCTCTTCAATAGCATGAACCAGGTGGATGTCGTACTGCGTCACCAGAGTGATCGATACTCCGTTTCTCCCTGCAGACAAAAGAAATATTGCTACAAATCACACGCAACACAGATCAGTGGTCAGAGGTGACCTTTCTCCACACTCAGACAACATACATTCATTTGAGGTTATTTTGTTAATGTGTGACAGTCAGCCTCTGTGCGTCTGTCTCCAGTCTGCGGTCAATTTTTATCACTGTGAGGGCTGTGAAAACTTCATCCTCACCACCAGAGGGCAAAATAGAGGAATTAAACATTTTTCCAGTATGATGAATGAGAATTATGGAGAAGTTAACCAAAAGAATGAACTGCCTGTAAAGCAGAGCACTTTCAATAAGTCCACATGCATGTATTGGATATCTTACACTTTAAATTTACTGAAACGGTATTTACAACCGATATAATGATTGATGTAGTCAGATTTACCTTAATCCCTCATTTCCCTGAAAACTTTTTAAACTGATTGATTATTAATTAATTAAATAATAAATTTAAAAGAATTTGGGCCCATATGTGGCCAGAACTAATTCAGACTGTTTAACAGTTTTGGCTTCATGTTGGTCTGTTGTTAAAGATGGTGGAATCCAGGAGTCAAACTCAATTAAATTCAATTCAGCCTCATTGTTAACACCAACACAACATGGTAGTAAAGTGAGGAGGAAAACTTAGCAACCTCACAAGATGTGTCAGAGCGTTTTATCTGGCGATACTGATATTAAAAAAGAGACTCCATCAGGATCAGCCGTACCTGCTCTTGCCGTTCGCCCGACTCTGTGGATGTAGATCTTGGGCAGGCCAGGAGTGTTTTGATTTATGACAACCTGAACAGTGGGAATGTCCAAACCCCTGTGGATCACAAACGATGAAAACAAACACAAAAAGGTCAAAACCACACAATGAAATGGATGAAACGCCGTGTGGCGACGTCAGCTCGGAGAAACAAATGAGGCTGTGGAAACACAGAAAAGACAGAACAGGCAGCAGCTCCTTACCTCGCAGCTACATCCGTGGCTATCAGGATTTTGTAGACACTGGCCTTGAACTTGGCGAGGTTTGCAAACCGTTGTTTCTGGAGAATGTAAATGGGAAGTCATCTGTCTGCTTTAATCCATTTTAATTCCTCAGCTCTCTATATAAGCATCAGGCTTATTTTCAAAGTTTCCGCATCTTGCAGAAACTTGAAGTTGACAAAGACACATCAGTCTGCTGAACAAGTCCAACAAAGCAGAAGCAAACTTCATTAATCAGTAAAGCAGCTGTGGATAGTTTGTCCTTCAGTTGTCATTCCTGCACTGCAGTCCTCCATTGTGATTACCGTCTACCTGCTGACGCTGGTGCTGAGAGCCGCGAAACAAAAGACTCTAAGACGATGCTCACCTGTTTCATCATGGAATGAAGGCTGATGGTTGGAAAGTTAAATTCTCGCAGCATCATGGTGAGCACCTGACAATTCCTGAAAACACAAATCCATGAATTATACATTTGTACGTGCAAGACCCCCACCCTCACCCCTGACTGACTGGCCTGATCAGCAATGCAGAAAGTCTTTATGTATAATTTATCATCATCTCAGAATTAATATGAGAATTCATCAGTTATTCTCTTAGAATTGCTCTTCCTTTGATATAATTTTCTTTCTAAAGTAGTAAATGTGCATAGAGAGGCGACATTTCTCAGTCCAGGCTTCAGTAGCTAAACATTACAAGTGTCAAACATTACAGGCTTTCTGTGCCACATTAAAAAGATGCAGAACATTTTAATCTTTGAGTCACGGCCTACTTGCACGTGTTGGTAAAGATGATAATGGACCAGTCGTCATGTTCGTCTGTGAACTTCTGGATCAGGTGGACCAGGTAGGCGTCCTTCACTGTCTCTGGAGTGAGGATGTATCTCTGGTCCAGCTCCTCCACAGTCCGAGTTCTGACAACAGGAACATGATAAACCACCACAAACAATGAAGCTTGATGTAGAATTACGATTAGAATTACAAAAGCTTCCACACAGATGGAGAAAAACAAAAACACTGATGATTGAACTGAATCAATCGCACAAAAAAAAAAGATCTGAATGTTACTTTCCTGATTAAGTCTTGATTAATTCTTTTGTTGCCTATTAATGGTTCTGAAATGCTGACATGTGATCATGTAAAGTATCGTGCACCAGCATTATGTTCACATAAAACTGCATTTTCTTAAGCAATACAGTACAGCATTGTACTTTTAATCATAAATCACTGAGCAAACGTGAAATTAATTTCTAAGTTACCACGCTCATCTGCAGCCATATCATATCATCAAATGCTGCTTCCACCGGAAACGACTAAGCAGACAACAGTCAATACATCTATTTTTGACAGCAGCTGCATTAAGGAGGAAAGAAAGTTCCGTTAAAAAAGGCATAATGAATGATAGCACGTTTCACTTCATCATTCTGCATTATGCCCACCTGGTGGCAAAATAAAACAGTAAATTAAAATGCAATTTTGTGTGTCAAGTTTGTACTTACTAGGAACACAACTCAGTCTAATGTGTCTAGCCTGTGCAGATGTGGACAAACATATCTACCTCATGAGCTGCTTCACCAGCAGTAAGTCCATCAGAATGGCAAACAACATTTCCAATGATATAATTTCCTTGATTTTCCCCAACAACTGCATTCTTTTGTGTAACAACTGCTGCTCATACCAGAAATATAAATAAGGCCTCCAAATAAATTCTCTGTTTATAACAAGCGAGGTGTATTGTGGTGACCATGTGAAATCTACAATCAAAATATGGAGGATGTTGAGGGCATCAGTAAGTTTGCAGATCAATACTGAACACATGTCGTCTATGTAGCGACGGATGTCTTGCTGCAGAGCTGCAGCGGGTAGCTTACTCTGATTTGCTCTCCCAGAAAAACGGTTTGTTCATGGCGATGCTCTTGAGCTCCTGCAGGGTGTCCGTCAGTGTGGCGCTGAACAGCAACGTCTGCCGTTTGGCCGGCAAGATCCCCAGAATCACCTCCAGGTCTTTAGTGAAGTCAGTGCAGCCCTGCTCCAACAGCCGGTCAGCCTCGTCTAAAATCTGAGGGAGTGGGGTGGAGGAGGGGGTGGGAGTTAAATCAAGAGCAATTAGTGGGCAAAATCTGATACTTCAAATACCTGCACAAACATCAGATATCCTCTTCCTTTTGTGACTCCACAACTCACCAGGAACTGGATCCTGCTCATGCTGAAAGTGTTGGAGCTGCGGATGTGATCGGCGAGGCGGCCCGGCGTGGCTACGACCACATGCGGTTGGTTGGAAAGCTCCATGGCCTGAGTCACCATATCTGCACACAACCCACAGCAGAGTACGTAAGTCTGTACACACGCTGGAGGAAACACAACTGGAATAAAGGCTGCAGAAGAAGGAAATAGGCGAACGTGGTTCGGCTCAATTAAAGTTGACTGACTTTAAACGTTTATTGAAGTTTCTTTATAACTCACAGCATGAAATTATATAATTGTAGGTGCAATATAATTATAGTGTTTTGCAGTAATGGTCTTGCCCTTCCTCTCAACAACAACACTGTCTAAAATTTGTCCCTATCTCAATGTGTGTGTCCATGCTGGTATGTACACACGGATAGATTTTACATTCTTCCTGCGCCTGTCCAAAAGAAATGACCCTATAGGTGCAATCAAATGTATTGACAGATGCTGCAGTTTTACTCTGATAAGTGTAAGCACTTGAAAAACAAGACAGAGGTAAAGATACAAGAGAAAAATTGCCCGGGGCCATCAATTCAGCAGAGTTTCAAGCTGTGTTGCTTCAGCTGAATAAACAGAAATGAAAGCTCCCTGCCGTGTCGTGCATAGTTACCCATTCCACCAACGATAATACAGTCTCTCAGACCCAGAGGCTTTCCCAGGACTCGAAACTGCTCCGCAATCTGATAGGCCAGCTCCCTGTATTACAAGAATTGAAAGGTAGAGCGTATGGAAGAGATTCAAACATGAACATCTGCACAAACTCTGGTTCTATTGCTGCAGAGTACGCCAATGTTAAAACTACACAGGAACCTTCAAATAAGCAGTCAATTGAACAGATCTCTCTTTTCTTTTCTTGCTTTTTATTCTTAAAAAGAAAAATTACAACCAGCTACTGTAAAAATATGCTAAATGAACCTTACCACTGGAAGGATGACACTCATCAAATATTTATATGATACTGAAAATAAAGCATGGTTCTCAAATTGCATTACTTTATGATTCTATCGTGCAGTTCCAAAGTACTCCATTTGATAAACACTCACTTACATAGTGAACATCTTTTAATTTTTTTCCTTTGAAAATCAGAATGAACCGTCTAGATGAGTTATATATTGGAAAAACACACTTTATATTTAAACCCTCTCCAGCTGGCTGCCATGACAACACTGACCTGGTAGGAGTGAGCACCAGGCAGAAGATACCATATGGCTCCTCTGACAGTTTTTGCAGCACTGGTAACACAAATGCTGCCGTCTTCCCACTTCCAGTCTTTGCACAGCCCATACAATCCCGACCTGTGTGAAGAAACTATTATTCACTCACTGACGCACAAAAACAACACAAAGGATATGATCCACTTTTACTGCTCTGAAAGCTGATTTATACTGAAAAACAATATTTTTCTGCAGTTCTTTAGGACAGCTTTGCAGACATAATGAAACAAATCCAGGCCTTCTTATAACAAGTCCTGAATACTTTAAAACACGTTGAGTAGAGAGGTAAAATAACTAAGACATGATGAGAGATGCAAAATATCAAGATGTGTGGCGTGATTTGTGTCTCCGTCTTGGAGTAGATTTGCTCCTTTACAGTGAAATTTGGACTTTTATTGAACTATGTCAGATATTTTATATCATCGTAAGATATCTTTTCTGTCAAGGTTCTTAAAGTTTAAAATGTATGTTTTTTCTCGCCTTGGGCAATTTTGCATCAGTTTAGTTCTAATTCTAATTTATTTTTGTGTGTGCCAGCCTCTTTCTCTATGGTATAATTGCATGTTATTTTTAGTTTGCTGATTAGTTTTGATTTATTTCGCATAATTTATGTTTGTCTTTGTGGTTTTCTGGTTGGTAAGAGCTGATGGTTTTGCATTTTCCTTTTGTTACGGGTGTTTTATACTCTTGTGGTTTGTATAATTTCTGTTGATTTATTTGTTTTACCTCGTCGTTTCCTTGCAGAATAGGGTTGTTCGGCACGGTGGCTTCTTTGAGTCCTATTTTGATCTTTGTGTGTCATTTCAGGTAATTTTTGGTCTCGTGTTTGATCCCAAGTTCATTTTATGTGGTTCCTTTACGTTGTTCTGAAGCCATTCTGGTTATGTTTGGAAATGATTTGTTCACAATAAATCAGCATCTAATAGCCGAGAAAGGGCATATCACTGACGCCGGCTATACAGAAAAGGAGTCAGGATTTCTCGGTTTTGTGTCTTTGGTGTCTGATGTTGAACAGCAGAAAGAAAATCAAGCATTTCACCACAGAGCTGCATCTTCAGTCAGGACTGCTGTTCCGGGTAGATCTGAGACAGCCGGTCAGATATTTTTATTCATAGTTTAAAAGCCCGCCGATGTATTTACAGCCGCATATTTGGTGTCTTACCTTCGAGGATGGGTGGCATGCAGTTTTCCTGGACAGGAGTCGGCTTGTTGATTCCCAGCTGTTTACACTGATTTATCAGCCAGTCCGACAAACCCAGGGACGAAAAATCCCCCATTTTAGATATATGCGCACCGCCAAAGCCTCGATGGTAGAATCTGCGTCGGTAACACAACAAATTAAAAGCTAAAACTCTTTTTTTTAAATACTATTTATGTGTGGAGTCGCAGCTCCTCGTGCTCTCAGCGGTCGCACGTCGATTACGTAAGGGTCTTACGTCATCAGTACCGTAAAGAAGGCATGCTGCTCCCTGCTGGTCAAAACCGGGTCATAGCAGGGTCACTGCATGGGCCGAGCGCTCACTTACAAACATCTTCAAATCCTACTTATTTGACTAAATATATATTTAATAATGATATATTAAGGTTTTGAGCCTAAATGCATCAGGGATGTTCTTCTAGAAGATAAAACATTCAGGACCCTGAAGCCCCCATCAGTGCTCCCAAAGTCAGAAGCACACATATTTCAGTTCCTACGTTTTTTACCTGTGGAACATACTTCTTGAACACCAGAGGACTGCTCACGATCCTCACATCTTTTAAATTAAGCCCTAAAACACCATTATTTGTTCAAGCCTTTCATTAAACAGTACATTAATTTAGACCTATTTTATTGCTTTCACCTTGATCAAGTTTTTGCTTTATTTATCTTTTCTTTCCTAATTGCTTTGTTTTAATGTATTCAACAATCTTAATTGCTTAATATAAGAATTCTCAATTCCATTATTTGAACATCTTTTCGTTGTGTCCTTGTAAAACACTGTCAGTTATCTTGTGTGTAAATTATGCAATATAAATTAATTTTCCTCACCTTGCCTTACAAAGGCCTGAAAGGAACATCACATTTTTTAAGCTTTTGATTTTTTTTTTTTTTTTTCACATTTTGGTCATCTTTGTATGAAACTTTGCTTGTTTTGCTTGTACGCTTTGTTTCAGCTGTAAGCTGCAAACCTCAGATTGCAAGTCCACCAATCTTACCTCTAGATCACGACAGCTCCATGTTGTCTGAAAGCCTTTGTATATCCATCCGTCATTTGCAGAGCTTTATCCATCTCAGAGTCACAGGGTGCTTGAGCCAATCAATGCTGAAAGAGGGAAAAAAGCAGGGTACACCTTGGACAGATCATCAGTCCATCTTAGGGGAAAGTCAGAGACAGACAAACATCAACGCATTCTCACCATAGTGAATTTAGGGACATCAATCCATCCATCCGTGTTTGTGTGTGTGTGTGTGTGTGTTTATCACAGTCGATTTACCACAAAACTGCAACTCACTGATTTTTACAGAAGGTTTATCATATCTGTAAGTCGCTTTGCAGTGAGCTGTGCTCATGTGATATTTTATAATGTGTGTGGGTGCACATTTATCTGAATAGTGAGAGGTTGTATAAGGAAGGAGTAATGTCTCACTGTGGAACGGCAGAATGCTTGACTGAGCAGTTTTATTTTTTAGCATTACTTATTCATGTTGCTATCTCAATCCTTCCTGATGTAAAGTCCAGACAATATTCACTGCAAACAAGCTTACTTAAATTTAAAGATGTGCTTCTTCTTAAAGGCAGTGCCTCTGATGCAGACAGCACCTTGGCTGTCTCTCTGTGTATCAGTCAGTAATTGTGAATGTGATTCCGGTGTCTGATTCAGCTTCTGCTTGACTTTTAAACTGTTAAAGGAGGGCATTTCTCCCCCAAGAGGACCCATCTGTGTTGGCACACCAGGTTGCCAAAGGTGATTAATGCCACGTGAGTTAAAGGCAAAAACCTGAAGGTTTAGCTCTGTCTTGCCTTGGCCATCCAGCTGTGCTGCAAACTACCTCAGACCAACAGAGAAGTGCCCTTCTAAATGAGCACAGAGGGTGTTTGCGTGTGAGGCAGAAATGTTATGATTACTGCTACTTCCCTGCAGTACAGAAGAGTTATCAGCTGCATTGCTTTAACAGGCCACTGAGCAGCATGATTAGTGCTCCCATTGCTCTTCCACTACATTTGAGTCTACATTCTCTCATGTTCTTACCATATTCATGCAAATAAATCATACATTTTAAACCAGCTCTGACTCCAAATCAAGGTCTACATAAAATGAACGGATAAACAGTGTCTATCTCTGACCAACTTTTGATTTGTGAATATGGTAATGAAACTCTAATCAGATGAAACAAATGGGTAAAATATCTTCCTCTTCACAGGGCTTCACTTTCTTTGAACAGTAAAGAAATCAAAAGCTATTTTAGCACGTTTCTATGAAATATTATTTTATTTGGAATTTGTTAATGCACATTTTGAATCTGCATTTTATTGCTCATTGTTGATGAAAGGTTTAATTTGATTTCAAGAAGGAAATAAATTAAAAATGACAGTCCTGGTAATTATTGGTCTGATGCATCTGCACACAGTGTTTTAGAAAGGGGCTAGTGGAACAATCGGATTATACAAATTATATGGTGATTTTCTCTGTTGATGTGGAGGTGCCCGGCATCTGTGCCTAACATACAAGTCGTCCCTCTCTGTCTCTCCCTCCCTCACAAACACGCACTGCAGGAGGTTTTAGTTTTGAGTGGTGCCAGTCCGTTGGCCATGTCCATATATTATATTTCACATTCTGACATTCAGTAAGAGGGTTGCACCCAGGAGGACCCGCTTTGTGTTTTGCCTCTGTCCGTCAGGTGGCGCTGAAGAGCTCCGGGAGCCCACAGTTACAGAGTTGAATGGGATCCCAGTGAGATCTGCCACTAGGGCGGGAGAGGAGCACAGCAGCACCCCGGTCCTGAAGGAGATCTGAGCCTAATGCTCTCAGCTGTTCGACTTTTAATCGACAGTACTTCTTCTCCCTGGCCGGCAGAGCTGAGCCAAACGTTCGCGGTGCGTAATTACGCACGGAGACGACCGATCCGCGGTGTTGCACGCCTCGCAGACCCGCGGACAAAGGCAGGCAGGCAGGCTGGAGTACAACAACCGACTTGAGCGGAGAGGAGTCCTGCTGGAGGGGAAACTGGGGGAGTCTGGAGTCGGAAGTGATTTTCCTTTTGTTTTTTCTTTTTTTTCTTGGAAATGTAACTTACGCACAGGATTTCAGGGAAGCAAGGAATCGTTTCGGAGACCAGAGGGAACCGGACAAAAGGAGTAAGTTAGAAGAGTCAGTTCCAAAAGCAGCATCTAGATCTTCGGAGCATGGGGTAAGTTGAAGGTGTGTGCCTGAAATGCCATCTCTGCCGTCGGGAATTGTTTGCTAGGGATGGTGACAAACTAACCGAGTTTAAAGTGAACTTTTATTGCCTGTTACGTTTTGTCTCTTCTTTCCCTGAGCATGTGTTTGGTCCCACTCAACTGACTCGTCCCTCATACACCAAATGGTTTTGAACAATCTGTTAGATCATCATGAGTTCACATGTGACTCTGTGATCTTTCTTTCTTTATATCCCTATGGACATCACCGACAGGGGCTTCCTCTGCGTGTGCACGGCACAGCCAGTTGACCTAGATCCATTAAAAGTCTCGAGTCCTTCTGCTAGAAGGTCGAAGTCATTTATTGAAACATCGTGAAAGCATCATGGTGAAACTCTTTGGCTGCAAAACAAGCTCTTTGCCTGATGCCAGTTACTCTTGGAACACATCCAGGATGAATGTCGCAGGAGTTCCCCAGTTAGTCTACTTTGCAAAGCTCCCGGTCTCTCTCTGTCGTATGTTGAATTATACATACACACCTCGACCCTGGTTCCAGCACACCTGGACTCTCGCATTACTACAGGGTTTACTGGCACCCTCCCACGTGGCAATTAAAGTTAGATGGTAGTGTATACCAAGACGACTTTTGCGTGTTTTGCTCATAAATTCAATCTGCATCCGTTATGCTTCATTATTTCCTTCATTTTGCATTTACAGCTTAATTGCTTTAACCATTTTGATATTAGGCAATTAAACCTCAGCTGTTCTCCACCTTATGGTCACCGCATTGCTCCAGAAACTGCATTTATTAGTAATATTTGTGTTCAGTATGATGCGAAATGACAAAATAAACACTCTCTCACTCTCCCTTTTTGTTTTTTCCGATATAAATTGTTCAAGGACTCAGAGTCCTTGCCTATTTCTTGAAGAGAAAAAGCTGTGTGATTACATTTCTCTAGAACCAGTGAGTCTTTCTCTTAACGGTCACAGCTTAAAGCTTTTGTCAACCTTAGAGAAGTTAATGTTGACAACAGTGATGAGCGAAGTTGCTACAATTCAGAATTGATTCAATTTCAATAATCAAGTAATGTAAATGCATGTAGGCTTTGAAATGTACTCAGTGTGAAATTGTTGCTATTTTTGGTAGTTTTGAGTCTTTGGCTGAAAGCTGAAGACAGGCAGTGGAATATTCGTATCCATAAATCTTACCTTACACTCTCTGTCATCATATCAATGATACAGTTTCCACCTCTTTTCTTGGACTTATCTTCTAGTGCGGTTATATGTCCTAAACATATTTGTGTGTTGTGCATGAAATACACAGGTGGAAACACAAAGGGATGTCTTGTCTTTGCAGTATTTCATTTAATTGTCATATCAGTGTTAAAATAAAAGGAGAGAGAGAGAAATAAGTAATTATTAGTGAGTATGGATACTATGAACTTACAGTTAGGTGAAATAGATTTTGTACTGTGTTGCCGCCTCCCACCCCCACATGTGTAGCCAGTCGTTTTCTGTCCTATTTTACATTTAATGGACCATATCAGTCATGCTGTACAGAGCGCCTGCTTGGAAATGTGTTGACAGCCCAGCAGAAGTTTGCAAATTGATGACGCATCCCAGTTGGAGTGGTTTTGTGCCACAATGCCAACATCAAAAGCTAAAAGTAGATGCATTTATTCAGGTGATTTGAGAAACAAACACTCCATAGCCTAAAAGGATTCCTTTGACAGTAGCAGCTGAACCCACACCTGGTCGGGTGCCCTGTGTTTGATCCATTCACACCGGCAAAGCCTGAACCGACCGTCGGCTCTGCTCCGTCCCTCAGTGGGAAACAGATGCGGCAGTTCGCTCACCTGTTCCAAGCGAGAGTGAAGCAGAAGGGCAGGATTAAATCACAGGGCCACTCTGAACACTCGCACAGAAACCTGCACAACTCCTGATAAACACACACAGCTTGCAGCTCTTCTCCCCACTTGAAACGAGGAGGAGGAAAGTCTTGATTAAGTGCCACTTCAGGTCTGTAAACAAAATGAGTGTTAGTCACACACACACACACACACACACACACACACACACACACACACACACACACACACACACACACGTTCCCCTGAAACATTTAACTTGTGCTGAAGTACTTATCTTTATCATCTCTCTCACATAAGTAGAAAACAGTTGTCAAGCACCAAGATACTCAATTTAGGATTGACTTCTCTCTTTCACACCCTGAGGGTAAATACCACACACGATTTGACGTTGGCTGAAGCCACAAATGAACAGTGCTGGCCAGACAACGGTTTTATTTTCACTGTCAAGACAATGTGAATGTAACGGTTAAGAAAAATAATTCAACGTCCACAGCACATCATTCACTCTCTTAACATTGACCAATCAGGTGCTATAAATCCATCCTCCAGGTGTCAGTTTGGTTGACGAAGAGGAGGAGTGTGGAGATGAATGTGCTTTTAGAAAACTTGTGATAGAAAAACAAAAAAGACTTCAACTTTATAGTAAACTACACACCCCGATATTTTTTTTTTATAAAGGTTTTTGGGCCAGAATTTTCCCCATAATTTGTGTTGTCATGATGGATCTATTAAATAAATGCAACTTGTGGTAACATCTGGAGGAGCCTCTGTGCTAAATGCTGTTATCATATAGTAGCTGAGTCTTTTCTGGGTTAGTGAGGTGAAACAAATGTGAGAGGCTATTGCTTTATAATGATGATGATTTTTAGAGTTTGATTAACTCTTGAGTCTTTTTTTTTTTCTGATTGAATTTTGTTCAAATATTTGCTTGATGTGCCATTATTATTATTATATGAAAGATCAGCACCAAAAGAACAAATCCTGAAAAGCTGCACAGGTAAAACATCTCACCTTGTGACTCTTTCTTCTTGTTCTGCTGCAGAGGAGTTGTCTGTGACCTGTAAAATGTACCCGATACACCGAGAGAGGTACAAACACGTTGTCGTCTCTGTGTTGTGGCTCTGCATGATACGGATGGGCGACATTTTCATGGCATTCATCTCTTACCAAATAGTGCTGAGCTTCAGATCATTGTTATTGGTGTCATTCCTCAGCAATACGTGCTGAAATGCTAATGAGTGGAGGCATTTATTCATAATTTATAAGTGGATTTAATGCAATTAATTAGCTGTAAAACAAAGGTAATGTAAGATTATCTTAATATGAATGGAACTGCAAAACTGGCATTGTGAAATTGGTGAGTCTTTCTCTCAATGCATTTGGCACCTGTTCGATACTTAGAAATAAAACATCAGGTATTGATATACTGGGGATCAATCAGCCCATCTCTGATCCATTAATAATTTATTTGACTTTGAAAAAGAAATCCACCCTCATCTCATCCCCATGATTTCAGTTCTTCTCTCAGCATGTGTCGAGGCTGCATCAGACTGCGAGATGTGACTGTGGAGGTTTCATGCTTGTCATGATGTGCAGATGTTGTCAGCACGTTGTCCTGCTCTCGTTGCCATTGCCTGGTGTGTCTTTTTCCGTGTTGTCCTCTTGTGACTCGCTCTCTTTCTGCTGGAATGCTCCATATGCAAGTTGCCATTTAAACTGTTTATTAGAGCATTGTGTTTTACAAATTCTCGGCATGTTTTTGCATGTCAGACCAAAGTGTTCAAAGCAACTACAGCCGCCAGATGCATGCTGAGGTCAGAAATATTGGATTTATCGTGCTTTGGATTTAATGTAAAGCATTGCCAAAGGGAAGGCCACATGGCGCCTATAATGTTATCGTGGTTTAATAATCTCACAGTAATTCACAGTTGGATTATTACACTTAATTTATTGTACCTTTTTTTTGTGTTGCAAAAAAATAACTTTTGCTGTTGCCTGTTGAAATTACACATTTCTGAAGTGCCAGTCTCACTCTCACATTTTATTCTACTGGTGTTGCAGTAAATTTATGTGAAAAACATATTTCACACACATTAATGTGAAGCTCTTACCTAAGAGTCTCTGATTCTGTTTTCCTTAAATTACAAGTCACACATCACGGAGCTGCTCTGAGATATTTGATGATAAACGATCTGTGCGTTCAGTCAATGGGAAAAAAACGGCGAAGCTTAACTGGGATCGACAAACTCCACAGCCAATCAGAGTAGAGGAACATTTGTCCCACTGCTACAAAGGTTTCTTTTACAAGTGCTCAAAACTCGTTATAAAATAAACACAACTATAGTACTTTTACACAACTACAGTACTTTTACAGGTGCTCAAACCCTTTTCACCCAAAATATCTCCATAGAGTTGAGCCACTTGTTTCAGTAGGTTTTTGAGGAGGAGGCTCATCTTCGGGCTGCTGTCAAATTGAATGAACTGGATGGAAAAGTGGATGGGTTTCACAGGGGGAATACCTGAAAATGAAACAGTTAAAGTGAGAGGCTGCAAAAGGAAGTAGAATACTACCGAATGCTAGGCATTTTCAAAATTACAGAGGTTCATTGTTTTGCCACATTTAATCGTAATCTGAGTATCTCGAGTTTGAGATCGAACAAAATTTGTAGTTCATTTAAAAAACAACGGTTTGTTGCATCTTGTTGCATCTTCACCCAACAGTAGCTCAGATGGTAGAGCGGGTCGTCTCATAACCGGAAGGTTGGCGGTTCGATCCCCGCTCCCGCAGGCGTAAAACTGTCGTGTCCTTGGGCAAGACACTTCACCCACCTTGCCTAAGTATGAAAGTTGTGAGAGTGAATGGTTGGTGGTGGTCGGAGGGGCCGATGGCGCAGATTGGCAACCTCGCTTCCGTCAGTCTACCCCAGGGCAGCTGTGGCTACAGCAGTAGCTTACCACCACCCAGTATGGAGTGAATTATTCATTCAATGCAATGTAAAGCGTCTTTGAGTGTCCAGAAAAGCGCTATATAAAACCAATGCATTATTATTATTATTAATTTATGTAATTCTGGTTAGCAAAAGCCACTGGAGAGGGTCTGTTTAGACATACAGCGTTCTCTTGTTTGTCATTTTTTTATTTCATTTGATTTTTCAATTTGCACTGAATGTGTTCACCTGCTGTAACCTATGATAGTCAAACACAACAGCACATAACCCTTTAAAATGCACAAAATGGTTATTTCTGCTGTTTCATTTGAGGAAACATGAAATAAAATGTGTCCTGATGTGTATTTGTCTTTGGGTTATGACTGCTCGGCTGTTTGCTAATTTGTTTCCTGCTGTAGTTTCATGCTGAATTAAATTGGATCTATTCTCTTCTTTCAGAAGCACATGCAGGGGTTGCATTGCATACTTCTGCTCTTGCTTTTCTTATAATATGTTATGCCACAGAGTAGGTCACAGTATGATAATCACGCTACAGAACTGCAATGGGCACACCAAAGAAAGATGTTCTAGCTCAGGAATTAATATAGCTATTCTATTTCCATTCTATTTGTGTGTGGTATCATTACGGTGCTGTGTCCATCTGCAGCCGAGAGGACGTCCGAACTTTGCTTGCAGTATGAACTTCAGCCGTTAATCTGCAGGATAGCGCCTATAAAAATGTGTTGACTGTCTCTGTGTCCTCCCGCCGACCAAGGGGAGAGCAGCTGCCCGGTGGGGAGAGGAGCCTTTTAATTGCGGTTTGGGAGACATGCACAGTTGCATTAATCACCGCTTGCCCGGGCTCGCTCTCTTTCTATCAATTTCATTTCACCTTGTTTTATTGGCATGAAACATGTGTTTAAGCGCGGGTGAGATGTTTGGACGAGTGACTGGCTCTCTCTCTGCCTCTCTCGCTGACCTTCATGCCCTGAATATAGAAAACACCCCAGCCTTGTGTCACCTTCGCAGTTTGTGTCAGCATTGAGTTATCAGTCACACTCCTGCAGGAGTACCTGACCTTCACATAAGTGTGCTGCTCTTGTCCGACACTACCAGAGCTCACAGTGTGGGCATTTTGTCAAGAGATTTTATGGTCGAAGCTGCTCGCTCGATGACTTGATCAAGCACTTTGGATTAAGGGAGATATTCATTAAAGCAATCTTGTAAAGCTTTTCTCACTTTGTGCCAGAGTGGGAAACCCGTCCACTGTTTGTGTGCGGCTGTGGTTTGTGTTTCAGATATAGGGACTTGCTGAGCAGCTGTATGAGTTAGCGCTTCCCCTCGTGCTATTTCGGTGCGTAGTGGTAGCGGGTCGTGTTGCCTGCCCACCAGACACTTTCGCTAGCCTGAGAAAGGTGGACGACACAAGAATGCCAGCTCTCAGAGGTCCGAGGAAGTAGACCCTGAAAAGAGAAGTGCTGTCAGAGGAACAAAGACAAACAGGACAAAAGAAACAGCAAAGTAAAGACACCCTGGAAATCCAGAAGTAGCCAGAGGGTGTAAAGCCACTGCAGACTTGCAGTATAAATGCCCCGACGGTGGAAAACTATGCTTAGCTCACTCTGAGTTTCAGACCTATTTTACATACATGTAGCGATCGGCACAAACTGGTAATTAAATAGTCGAAATTTAGTTTACTTAATTTACTTCAGGACAATGGGATTACTACATAAATAAGCCTGCACATACTGACGCCAGCTTCTTGCCGTCCTTACTATAAATGTAGCTCTTCTCAGTTGGACAATACGTGAATAATTGAATGATTCTGGGAGTTGTAAGTTTTTCATGAGGTTACTGGGAAGCAAACGGTTCTTCTACACATCACTGTGTCCCTCATTCGAAGCTGGATTAGATTTCTTTCTCTGATCGCAGACTGTGAAGTCTTGAGAAATGCAAGACTTCTTTCCTCCTCCTACAGGTGTAGAGGTACAGGTCACAGGTATTTAAACTTCAATTGATGGATGCATTATCAGTTTGAAAATAACACTATTATGACAATTTTTTTATATCTATCCTTTTGTTACATATTGTATATTTGGAAATTTTGAGATTTTTATCTTGCATCTTCTGCGATGTTTGCTCTGGAATGGAGAAGCTCTCAATACCATTGTACATTATATAATGATAAAGAGCTTTTTATTCACATCTAGGTATTTTAAATGAAAATAAAACTTCTGATAATGTCTTTTTTTAATATTTCTAGTCGAAAGTTAGAAAAGAGTGGCAGCTTTATATTGTAAAACAAGAACAAATGAAAAATATAATTCAGAGATTGAACTCCCTCTGAACTAGAATGAAAGTCAAAATTGTGTGGTTGTATTTTGTACTTACAGTAAGTGTATTTGAGGACAGTGCTGTTGTTGAAGGGTTTAGCACTAGGCTTATTTGTAGAAGGGGTCTCTTCCGTCTATATATTTGCCAGAATATGTGTGTGAGTTTGTCTTGTCTGACTTTTCTGCGTTCGGCTTGATGTTCTGGTGACCTGTTCAAATTGCTCCTTGTATTTCATCAGGAGGGAATTGGCTGCGACAGGCTCCAGTTCCCACAATGCTTTCCTAGGCGTAAAAGATGGATGAATGGTTTGTTTGTTTTATTTGTGCAGTACGTGACGGATCTATCTGTTCGAAGAACCTATGAGAGAATACTTTCTGTACAGGCTGCTAGTTTACTGACTTATCCTATTGTATGTTTTAATTTGGATAGATGTTATTTGTGACACACACACAGGATTTGAGTTAAAACAAATTGAATATGGCTTTGAATTGTAGTTAACTTTCTACAAAGCCCCCTGCAGGTGTTTTCACAGTGAGAATATTCCCGGTTTGAGTCCTGTTGGGGAGGCTTTCTGTGCTGAGCTCCCATGATGCTCTCAGACATGTATTTTCTCTGAGTGTACCCGTTTCCTCCCACAGCTCGGACAGCTGGTGACAGTAAAAATTATCTGTAGGAATGAGTGTGTGTGTGTGTGTGGCTGTGTGTCTTTCTGTGTTTGGTGTCTGATGGACTGGGGACCTGACCAGGGTGTGCTTTTCCTTCACCCGTCGTCAGCTGGGATCAGCTGTAGCGCCCTGCCATCCTGAATTTGTAAAGCAGTGTAGAAGGTGGATGGATAGACTGACTGATGGGGCTGCAGACGGTTTGGTCTCAGCTGTGGTTGAGTGAGATCAGGCTGGAATTATTTTTATTTAGGATAAGGATTTAGTATATAGTATTCATATAATTAAGTTGTCAAAGTGTAATTTCATGCTAAATGTCATTTTTACAGAAAAAAAAGGATTTCTCTTGTTATGATGGGGTGAGAAAGAGCCAAAAAATATTTGTTCAAGAGACATTCTCTCCTGAATCTAAATTAAGTACAATGATTTTTTTTTTTTCTTAAATGGATGCAGTATCCTTCCCATAGCTCTGTGTTGCAGTGACAGCTTTTCTTTGGTCCTTTATACCGTGAAACAGCCAATCACCGCAGTCACTGCTGTTCACGCGTATTTTGCCAAAGTTGCCTTAGAAATTAATCTGTTTGTGAACTCTGCCCTGAAGAATTAAAAGCCCTGAAAGAAATCACAGAAAAGCACTGGACAGGGTCACACAGGCCCAACGCCTTCTGCTTTTACAGCAAGATTTCATCTTTCAGGTTTTGGTAGTCAGTTGGTGTACTCCTTCATACAAGGTGTGTAGCTGCACCCATTTTGACCCCAACATACTCTCCTAAATCTCACATGCTTTCTGCTTTTTGTCTGTCCATGTCTTCTAGGTACAATGAGTATGATTTTTGGTGCTGCATTCAGCTCTCTTGCCCTCCCCCCAAGCTATTTACAGCCCACACAGCTTAAAAGCTAGTTTATTGGCAGTCTGGAGAGTAATTTCTCAATGAGCGATTGGCCGGCTTTGACTGCACGGCCGGACGGGAGGCTGCAGCTTGTGTTTTCCAGATCAGAGATTCAGGGTGGTGAATGGGTACTGAGGTTAAGAAGAGAGATGAAGAGAGCAGTGAGAGAGGATTAGAAAGAGATGACTTGGGGCAAAGCACATACAGCAAAGCCTCATGCTGTGTATGTGTGCGTGCGTGTGCGTGTGTGTCTGTATGTCGGGACAACGAGACGCTTCAGTAAGAAAGGCTTTTTAAAATTCAGACTGAATCCCACCCAGTTTGTTCTTCACTCACGGCTAAATGTCAGTCTGGAGAAAAGTGAATGAAAGTGTCTGTATAGATAAGTTTAAAGTTACTCTTATTAATGATAGATGGTCATTTAATTTCATTTAATATGTGTAAACAGGGCTTGACACTGCTGTATTCACAGGCCACTGTGGTAAGTGGACCACACATCAAAGAGACACAGAGAGAAATCAGCAGTTATGTCACAGTCTGGTACTTTTATGAAGTTTCACTCTTCCTGTTGTTCACCTGAAGGCGGCTTTAACTTTGACTTGAAGGCAGCAAAAAGAAGTTTCTCATGGAATAGAGTAATTACACAATGTCGTTCTTATCATTTAGAGGTTTGCTTAAACAAAAAAAAGGTAAAATTAATGTCTGCCCTCAATTAAACTCCTTTTTTTTTTCTTCAGTATTATTGTCAGTTTCCATCTAAGTAAGTTCAAGACTTGAGATTCAGAAAACTTTATCCAAAGCAATGCAGTTCATTTGGAAGCAAATCAAGCTTGCACACACAGTGACCATACTCAGGAAAGGTATCGTGCTGTATGTCAGATGTGATTTTTGTCCCAGTGGAGATAATGAACCATTATCGAGGATGCCTGACCAATAATTTGAAAGCGAGCATGAGCGCTTGGAGGATGAATGCAGTCTAAGTAAAACCTGCTCATTTCCACATAGAACCATCGTGCAAGTCCCTCTGTTTATGGCCTTTTGCTGTAGGCAGCAGTCAAATTTACACACAAAAAAAAATGCTGTTTTAATGTTTCCCCATCACTGAGCGAAATGTACCCGTCCATGTGAATGTGAAGCTAAGGAGGAGCTTGCATACTCAGCAGAAGCCTCTCCAGGAGCCGGGCCGTGGGAGGTGACACGCCGTTTCTTTTGCCCAGGCCACATTTCGTCTGATCTCTCATTGTACATGAGCACCCCTATCCTCAAAATTCATCTGAATCCTTCATGGTGAATTAATTAAAGATGAGGGCTGAGTGTAGCTGATGGCCCGAGGCCTGCGTGCCTCCTCCTCCTCTATCTGGTGTCACTGTTGTGCATTTGAAGGGGATGTAGGGCAGAGTTTGTGGATTAAAGGAAACTTTCAAGTTCACTCAAAAGCTCAGAGCAGCTATTTTGATCTTCTATCCTCTGTGTAAAATACAGGTTATCTTGTTCCGAATTTTCAATTTTTTTTTTTTTTTTTTTGGAGGGGAAGTGAGGCTGGCTGACACTGCATTCCTATGCGAGTCAGAGGTGATGGACTCCCACAACCTACTGCTAAACAATAATAACTCATTTTATTCATCAGCACTTTTTAAGACACATGAAAATATATACTATTACTATATATTATATAAAAATAGTAACGAACATCATTTAGCATGAGCATGCCTGTTTTAAAATTTGAGTTTGAAAATGAATATTAAGTGTTCAGGGAATGAAGTTTGGTGTTGAGTGGGAGTGAGTTCCAGAGGTAAAGCTGAGTGTCATCTGCATAGCAATGACATTGTATATTTTTTATATGGAAAATATGGCCAAGGGGGAGGAGATAGATCATGAAGAGGATGAGACCTGGGCCAGAGCCCTGAGGGACACCAGAGGAGAAAGGAGATGCTGAGAAGTCCAAAGATTTTAACTGAATGAACTGATTGTTGATTGCTCAGTAGTCTGATGGATGCCAGTCAGTTGCAGGATGGATAAGTCTGCAGTCAGCTGCAATCAGGTGGTCAGTAGTGACTTCGATGAGGGATGTTTCTGTGTTGTGATGGGCTCTAAATGTTGAAAAATTATTGTTGGCGAGGTGAAAGTGAATTAGAGATGCTGCTGCTGCAGACTTGTGCAGTGTGCAACTATAAAAATGTGCAGAAGTGAAGATAAAAGTCTCAGAAAGTCCTGAGCAATGCTGCTCAGATTTGAAGTCTGTGAATTCACCCTAGTTTCTCTGCTGTCTCAGATCGGAACTGTCACTTCTGTGTTTCAGGTTTTGTCCATGTGTTTCTTCCTGTTTTTTCCACTTATGAATAAAAAAAAATGTGTGTGTGTGTGTACATACATATATACACATACATGTATGTATGTGTAGCTGTTCTGCTTACATGAAAGTGTAGTTGTGGAATTGGCAGCCTTGACAGAGTTTTCCAATAAAAGACAAAATTTCCCTTGGGTCACTAAAATGTTTCAAAGAAAACTGCTGTTTGCATTTATTCCAAGACAAGCAGTTGGAGCAATTCAAATTACAATACCAATTTTGTGTAATATTGCTTGACTCCTTGCCATTGCTTACAAAATGAGTAATTGCCTTATAAGTTCCCCAAAAAAAGTTGTTGAAATTGTTGGCCTGTTGCTTTGAGTCAAGCCTTTACCATATAGTACAAAACTCTAATGTAGTTTGTTCGTATTATTGACAGAAATACAGCTCTGGGTCCAGTGTCTGTGCTTACCAATGATGTATTGATTAAATTGCTACAAAGCTGATGTGACGGCTCAAAATGTGCAGTGAAAATGTGCAGTTTGACTTACACTGAAAGGTCAAGTATGTCAGTGTGAGATATCTTTTTTCCCTGCAGTCTACGCATACAATTGTCTGAAGCAGAGAAAGCACAGGAAGACAAGACTATAAATTAGATTTTTTTTTTTCTGTTCAAAGCGTCTGTTGAAGGGTTTTAACCTCAAATGGAAAAATAAGTGTTCTTTGCGGCCGTAATAACTCTGTAATTTGATTCACAGCGACCAGTTCTGGGAGGAAGTCATGGTGAAGACACACTTTTGCAAAAAATTTAGGGGGAAAGTTTCCTTAGTTGTGAAATGTCATGAATTTCCTGTGGTGGACGCATTAAAAATGAATGTTTGCTGTTTTGTTTAAACATGAAGAAATTATTTTGAGCGAATAATTACTGTCACTCTCAAAATAAAACAGTTTTTATGTTGGATTTCGAACGAATACTTAATCTTACGGCATTGTTGCCATAATTTCAGATGTACATTGTTATTTTGGGCGGCTGTGACTCGATTGGTAAATTATTCATCTCCTAATTTTAAGGTTGCTGGTTTGATATGCTGGTTTGATTCCTTATCTCTCCTTTTCCTTGAGCAAGACACTGAACCCCAAAGGATTCAGTGCCTTTCATCACATTCACCTCAGTTGGTGTGTGTGTGTGTGTGTGTGTGTGGTTTGCAACATGTTTTTGACCGCTTTGATTACTGATGTGTAATCAGTACACCGCGCTCTTCATTCATGCTCAGATGAGCAGCACGCTGTGTGTGAGTCTGCTGGAGGGGGAGGGAAGGTTGGATGTATGTATGACCTGGAATGGATGCACAATAATTGATCCACATGACACTTGTATTTAGGTCTCACAGCAAGCTATCATCATTGTCGTGCTGCATGATTACAAAGCGGTGGTGGGCACCTTTGTGCTTTTTACACACACAAACGTTGTGCTGTAATATTGTAAATATGCATTCATGAGCACAACTATGATTTACACAGAAGTAAATGTTTTGTGTATATTTACAGAGAGAGAGATTAAAACAACAAACAAAAGAAGCCCAGATGATTTACAGTCACAAGATCGGAGCGCTTCCTTGTTAGTGAGCTGTTAAGGAAGAGGGAACAAAGGGAACTGAAAGCAGAGTATATGACATGCAACAAAATGCTTTATGGAAAACACCCAACCACGAGTCTACCGGCAGTGCTGAGCAACAAGATCTTTACTGTTTTATTTGTGCAATATTTAATGATTTTACATTTTCAACATTTTGCTGCTAATATTTCTTTTGGGTCTGAGTCTGAGAGGGTGTGAAGGACCCTATGTGAATGCAATGATTTGTTATTAGTATCCTTTTGTTTAAGTATTGCTTTCCAAAGTAAACTCCTGCATTTTTGACCAAAACGTGCTTGAACTTGTATGAAATTTTGCAAAAGTAGTGCACAATTTCATCATCACTCCACGTGCCTGGCAAAATGGCTCCATAGCGCCCCCTGCAATTTCAAAAATGTGTAATGTCTACCTATATCTATGAAATCTGGTAGACATATGTGGTACATCGGGCTGTGCAAAAAAGCCTCTTGGACTCATAATGGAAACTCAGCAGGAAGGCTGCTATTTGGCATTATGTGTGAAACAATGGGTGAGACCTAGATACCTGAAATTTGGCCAGTTGTAACAACAGACATTCCTGATGAAAAGTTACAAAATTGCTATTTAGAAGTCGAAGGACGTGACCATGACTGCCCTCTGATGTTTGGCCTTTGGCATCAAACAGGGAGTACTGGCTACCTTTCATGTTCCTGCTCCAATCTTCCTCAAACTTCAAGACAAAACTTCAAAATTATACCAAAAATGACAAAGAAGTGGCTTCCTCTGTTTAGTCAGTGAAATTAGTGTTTAGTCATTTTCATTAATGTCATCTGTCTGCATCGCTAAAACTGTTGATTACTTAATTTAATCTTTTACTCTTTTGTAATGTAAAACTGCAGGAGGCAGTTTGAGCTTGATTATCATAAACAACAATTTCCTGAAGTGAGGAGATGAGCAGGACTTTTGTTTTAATGACGACAGAAATCAAAAGCAGCGGATGAGCTGAAAAATAGACTCAAAGTTTCGGTGTCATTTTCCCAGTAAAAGTTTTCATCTTAAAGTTGGGCAAAGCATTAAGCTGTTGCTGTTTTGGAGCCTGCTCTGTAAATTCAGGCCTTTTATTAGATATGAACGTGGTAGCTTGTCATCTTGTCAGGATAGAGACGTTTGGGTAATAGCGGTTTTCTGGAGCTTTAACTTTTCACTTGTTTATGCCGCGCTCCTTTAATTTATTTATTTTTCTGAATACTACTCAGGCTATCGGATGCAAGCAGCTGTCTCCACCCAGTCGTGAAAAGTTTCACTCTAGCAGCACCTGATTTAATTAAAAGCTGCACAGATTGATGTTAATTGGATCAGGAATGTGTGCAGAACAATCTAATGCACTGAATCTGCTACTTTTCACTGCGCTGCCTAGTTCAGATGAGGCTTCCACGATTTACTGCTGCGCCATGTCTTTGCTCCTCAGGAGGAATTTAATCCAGTCTTAATCTGCTTGTATCATCCAACGTTGACGTGATGCATCCAGTCTGAGCTGATTAGCTTGATGGGCTTTTCAAAGACTGATGTCGGGACGGCCAAATGAATGACGGGATATTAATTTATATGTGATCCGCCGTGATGGCTGGGAGCTAACGTGCAGCCGCTTATCACTCATAGTTAAGATAAAAGATTTGATGGGAGGAAAATCCTGGCAGAAACTTCTTTTTTTTTGTTTGTTTTACTTGCTTGAAGGACTATTGCCCTACTGTCTTTTTTTAACTTTCACTGTTTGCAGCAAAGTCAATCGGTTGCCTTTCTTGAGTGTAATATTTCACTTTCATGGTGCTGCTAATTAGTATGATTTATAACTGATGTTTGGCAAAAAGCATCTTATCTCCTGATGGTGAGTTGTAAAGTACAGCTGCAAACCTCAGATCCTTCCTGAGCATGTTTTTAAAATTACTATTTTGCAAAGTTGTAACCACTGCATCATCCACTGAGGGAACTTTGGTCTGTTTCTGCCAGTACAGTGTACAAAGATCCACATTTACAATTTCCCTCTGGATTTATAAAGTATTCTATTTCTATTCTATTTATATCGGACCATCTAGATTAGAGCAATCCCAGGTTCTGCTAACAAGCAGGGTCAAACCAGACACCCTCTTGCTGTGAGGCCATAGTATAAACCACTGCTGCGTCATCTGGCCCAAGAGTTAAAAGAAATGGGAAAATTTAAAACATATGAGTATTTTACTGAAACTGTTTTTCATGGGAAAACATATTTTCTTAAGTGAAACTCTTTGAAGTGTGCTGCCCTATGAGATACTGTACATGCAAGTTTTAATTTATTGATTCAACAGTGATAAATAAGTTTGATTACCTATGTATGTTTATGTTTGATTTCTGTTGATGGATTGCACAGTGTTATTACCATGTCTGTGCTTGCTGTCTGTATACTTGATAAATTGTTGCTCTGGTGGTTTCGCTCAAAGCCATTTTGCAGAGTAGCAGCTAAATGTGTCAGAAAGGATGAGTCACTTACTGAAATGTTGAGTGTGGGACATTTGCCGCTGCAAAAACTGGAGGTTTTCTAGTTGACTGAAAGAGGCCGTGATAGTCAATAAACGTTAAGGGAGTTTATTTTTTCAAAAAGATGAAGTTTTCTTCTGGCCAAAGGATTTACTGGTACAAGCTTCAGACGAGTGTTGGTTTTCTAAATTTAAGCATATTTTGGATTTTCTGCAGCTTGAAGTGACAGAGACATTTTCCAGGAACTGTGCTTTCCCCTTGAAGAAGCAGGGTGATGCTTTTTAAATAATTTTGCCACTAAGTTTTTGAAACTTCTTTGAGGTTACTGTAAACATTTTGGAAATATATTAAAAAATACCGACAAAATATGTTCTCAAGTAGAAAAATCCTGAAGTCCTCTTTTGTTTATTCTCAGTGGGAAAAAAAAAAAGCTTAAAAAAAATGAGAGGCAGTTCGAGGCCACATTATTACAATCACCTGGAAAGTAAAAACAATCACATGGATTCAGGATGTTTACACAAAGGATTTTTTTTTCATTTGCATTCATCCCTAAAAGGACCTGTATTACTGTCCTATAGGACAAACATGTTATTATAGCAAAACGGGAGAAATTTTAAGCTGTTACGTCAAAAGTTTAATTTGTACTACGTTCCCTCCAGTGTCTTGTTTACGTTCTTCAACAGTTTATAGTAATCATAAAAAAAGCAAAAAAGAAACCTGAAACGATGGCACTCGTGGTATTATGTAGTGCTATGTTTGAAAAGCAGAATTGGGCTGAGGGGGACCAGCGAATGTCTGCTGATATTGAGGGATCATAACGTCTCAGCATCTCTGGGAATGTCTGTTTTCCAATGTCCGGGACGATGTGGATTCCTTCCTGATGGTGGAACAATGGCCCAGCTTGTCACACTCAGTTATTGAGAGGACAGAAGAGCTTAAATGGACTTCCACATTTGATATTTTGAAGATCTTCAAGTAAAGTAGTTCATTGATATTCTGTTGTTTGCACTGAATTCGATTTACATTCTTATCTGTACACAAAAGACGCATCAGACCCGGTATAATGGAGCAATTCATGCCCTCACAGAGATCTTTGTGAAAGGGGAAAAAGGTGGCAGTCAGTCAGCAATAGATTCCACTGAGCCAAACCACCGTAAACTATGTGGATAAAAATTGTATCTAAGGAGTTCTTGTGTTCTCTGACAACAGCTTTGCATAAAATCAATAGTCCTGCTTTCTGTTGGTGTGTCCTGGAGGGAACTATCTTTGAAATCCCTTTTCATTTCAGCAGTGAAACAGTTTTCCAACCTGGGTGAACAATGGTTTAGGAATTAATAGCTTATTTATAAAAGCCAAGAAAAAAAAAAAAAAGGTAAATCCAGTCCTGAAAAAACTTTTTATTCGGGTTTATGATATTTATAAACAAGATGTTTCCTGAAAACACCCATGATTATCCTCAAATGTAAGAAAGTTAAACGCATGTGTCGCTGCAGCTATCTTGGACTTGAATGGTACCTAAATCTGCTTTCTTGGCTCTGCTGCTATTGTGTATTGTTGAGTGTAGCTTCAGCAATCCCTGCTGGAACAATAACAACTATTGTTTGTATGCAAATGTACAGTAATTCCAACCAATCCCAGTGGAAGCGGTTGTTCATATAGCCTACACTGACCTATATAAGTGCTTGTTCCTCAAGCTTAGACAAAGGCCGAGGCCTCCTCCCATTATACATTATCCTCATTAATGTCAGTGTATAATTGTCCTGCTTTGGGAACAGCTCATTGCATACATTGACACCATGCAGACTCTATTAGCAGTGTAATGTTGCATGAATTCACCAAAGCGCTCATGTGGTCCCTCGATGTTCTACGAGCCCCTTATTGCCGTCGGTCCCTGCAGCGACTGTAGTTTGTCTTCAAAGAGAGCGGGACAGCTAATTGGAGCGCTAACAGTTCCGAAACCTTCAGCTTCATTTGCACCAGTAGCTGAATGGAGCATCAATGACCTCAAGGTCTGCTTTTTTTAAACTTTATTTTTAGATAGAACAGATAAAAGACATAATCATTGATGGTTTTCTGTTGCTGTTAATGATGTGTACAGATGTATTGTCCTTTTGGCTTTAATCAGTGTGGTGATGAACAAAGACTTTGTGTATCTTTTCCGTTTTTGTTTGTTTAAAAAGTAGCTGTGTATGCATTTGTATATTGGCGTGCTTCATTACGTTTTCACATGCAGGAGCTCATTAACTCTTATTAATTCAAGTATATTGCTGTATTTTAATTAATCGACACCATGAAATTCGCAGCAAGTCGTGTGTGATGTAATCAGATGGGGATTAATTTAACATTTGCAGAAAACTAGCTTACACAACTTTTATTGAAGTAAAGTATTATGTTTGTTGACAAGCCTGACTCCCATTCAAATTACAAAGGAACATAACCAGATTGACAAAACCTCTGCGCATCTTGATTTTACCAAACCCAATTTTTTTTTTCAAGCGTGTCTCTAAGGCCGAAGAAGACACTCGACATGTGGGGCGAATGCACGCATGCCAGTTCTGAGGCAACACTTGTGCTCCCGGTGTACTTTGGCCACTGCTGTGACTCTACAATCATTCTGGAGACATACAAAAATTTGTTGTCTCTTTTCAAACATGTTGGTTTCACTGAAAATGTGAGACATCATCATCTTTAGTAATCCTGTTTTTATTACCATCTCATTTCACACTTTGTCACATCTCTTTTGGAGCTGTGGGTGTATTAATGAAATTAAAATTGCACACGGAAGTAATAGCAGAAGACCTACAGCCCACAAACACTACTTTGGTGTACTTGATGATCCTGACAGTTTTTCCATATTGGCAGTGATTGTTCATTTCTGTGACTCATATGCAAATAGATCAAGACTGGTACTGCAAATTACAGAGTTAGAAATGTTTGGGATAATTTAGGGAAATTAGCCATTCAAGGCTTGAGTTTTATAATTAAAAAATAGTTGGGTTCAGACTTGAAGTGACAGCCTGACGGGTTTCTTTTTTGTACATTTGAAGCCCTTGAGGTGAGTTTTTCTCCAGAGAACTGGCTCAGCTGGGAGACTCGCATCCAGAACCTTTCATGTTTGACATGACCTGAAACTCACCTCTGTTTGTGTGACAGTGACAAGTTTGACCTGAGCGTGATACTGAATACACACCGAATGATCGATAGCACAATACTTTAACAAATTAGATGTTTTGCAGCAGATGATGAATGCCTGTGCGCGCGTTCACTCTCGTTCCTGCGAAGTGTTTCGTCTTTTCCACTTTCTCTCTGTTTTCTGTTTTCCCAAAACGTTAAGGGAAGTCAGTGTGTCATTGTCAGATGTATTTCTGGAGAACTTGAACCTGATATTTTTGAGCTCAATTGCAAAAACAAAAAGAAAAAAATGCACATCTTTAAAAATGTTGTCTAATTTTTGCCTCTCATTTTATTAAATATGTTGAAGCTAGACTCCAGTATTTAGAGAAATCATCGGCTGGGATATTTCTCCTTTGCCACTGAGAGCGAGTGTCTCTGGAAAATAGTGACTTCCCAATAATAGAAAGTGTCACTACTGCCATCATGAAGATGATAATAACCCACTGTTTTGTAAATGAATATGACAAAAAGTCACCTCAGGTATTTTTTTAATTTATTTTTTGTTCTGTCTTGTCCTTCAAAGGGAGCAGCCCATCTTCAGCGCCAGAGCCCATGTCTTCCAGATCGACCCGGCTACGAAGCGTAACTGGCTGCCGGCCAGCAAGCATGCAGTCACCGTGTCCTTCTTCTACGACGCCAGCCGCAGCGTCTACCGCATCATTAGCGTGGGCGGGACCAAGGTGGGGACGCAACACGTTGACACACACACACACACACATCTGTTAGTGAGATAAAGTTGTGGTGACATGTTTCACGCAAAGATATGATATTACACAGCTGTAGTGGCCATTGTGGGAAATACCCAGAGAGATAAGTGTTCATCAGCGGGTGCTCATGTGTGTATGTGTGTATTTAGGTCTCCATGAGGGAAATCATTCCGTTTTGAAACGGAGACATGGTTTATGATTAGGCTTAAAATAATGTTGGGATTAGTCAAGTGGTAGTTATGAACATGATGAGGCTACAGGTAATGAATATTTAAAATTAGATAAAAACGTGTAAAAAAAAGGTCAATGTCATAGAAACATAACGAGTGCTTGTGTGTGAATTATCATAATCAGGGCAGGACATAAACCCAATTATATACACTGAGCCATAAGGATGCATTTTGCTTTACAGACCAAAAGAAATAAATAATTTTTAGGTTACGTTTACAAAAGAGTTTGACTAAAGGCTAGACACAACAAAACAGGTACTCATTTCTTCTGTAGTGAGTTTACAAAAAGTCTCTCTTTTTTCGTTTATTGATGATTTGACTCATGTTTTGTTTAAATATTGAATTGATTTGTGAGTGTTGATGCAGCTATACACACTTCTAAGATTTGCTACAAATCTAGATTTCTTTACCATATTTAAATTGCAAGAACAAACCAAATGAATACTAAGCCTAATAAAAAGTAAAAAAAAAAGTTCAGTGATCCAAAGATCAGCAACAAATGAATGTTGTGTAATATGAGAGAGTCTTATGCATTATGTAGCTGTATGCTTTGCAGCACTTTGATTTTGTTGTACTCCACTTGTATTACTCCACTTGCTCTCCAAAGAGATTGCACTGCCGCATAACGGTCTTATAAGGCAGTGTATTGTTATTGTTTTGGGGAATAAAATAAAGTCACTTTAAATTGAGGGTTGGGATTGGATTTTGACAAGTCTTTTTTTATGATTACATGAGTTCTTGGCTCACTTTTGTCTTGTGAGATTCCTTACATCAGTGAAAAAAAAAAATAGATGTGTTTTCTGTTTGGCTGCCGTGAGTGAAAATCCATTAGTCAAATGTTCACGCTGTCTGTAGAATATTTATAACACGCCCACGTCAGTAATGCTGCAGCAACATTTAAGCAACTGGAACTCCCAAAACTAACAAGATATACTGTTGAATGAAACTCCCCTCAAAAAATATGCTCTTTGTTATTATAAACCACTCGTGCCAATTTGCCGCACAGAGACTGAGGTTTTTGGAGAAGGGACTAAAGAAATCCTTTGACAACAAATCCATTTTATCAGGTTGTTCACTGGAGAATATTACTGAACAGATCATCGCACACCACAACAAGCTTTTCCACTTAGTTTTCCCACTGTCTCCCGGGTGTTAAGTTATTTTGTCTTTTTTGCTCACGTTCTTCTCCAGCGGTTTCCCATTATAGTGGATGTTTGACTGAGAGCTGTAAAACGTCACATGCTGTAAATCCCCCTTTATTCCAACAGTGTAGTGTTAAAGAATGGCAGCAGGGGTGCCACCACCAAGTACCTTTAAAAACACTCAAGATCACTATAGGCATAACTGGTGCAACAATGTGAAGATGTCGGCACCATTGGATGGGTCCTGGAAGCATGTCGCACTTCCTGCCCATCTACCAGGCGGCGTTATAGAGTTGATGAGAGCTTCACTGTGATCACACAAGTTTCAGTACAATTGAAGCACGAAGAGCAGAGTTCCTGTTTCCAGCAGGTGGCGCGATAGCCGATGGTCATTATAGTCATACTGATGAGATCAGATACAGACTCCGATGCAAAGTGTAAAGTTTGAGGCGGATTGGACCATGTTCAGGGTTTTTACACTGCACTTCTTGTTTCATGGCAAAACGTCAAACTTCTTGGCGTCGCCAGGGCTACACCCTCTAGATTCAAGGTTTTGATATCTTCTGCTCACCAACCTCTTTTCTGTGAACAAGGCAAATCAGAGGTCATTTTCAATTACGCTCTAGGACAAGTTCACTCCAGAAAATGTGTAAATTCCGGCCAAAATCTTCCCATCTTTTTTAAAACAGCCAGTTGCCTTTGAGTTTCCGTGACACACACCCCGGACTTTTTGTGCATCTTGCAGTGTTACATGTGTACTGAATTTCATAGGTGTAGGTGAAACAGGATACTTAATGTTGTAAATTTTGCAGGTGGCGCCATTGAGGCCCTTTGCCAGTCATGTGTTATATGTATCCCAAAATACCTCAATACTCATTGGTTCTTATGTGTTTCATTCAAGTTTGGTAACTTTTCAAGTATGTATAGCCCTCAAAAACGTGTTTGTTTGCTGGGAGAATTTTTCTGAGCTATTCCAAGAAGATCCTTCTTTGGTGTTCTTGGACTCAAATCCTCAAAAAATAAATTTAAGAGTTTGTAACAGATCAACAATATTCAGCATGAATAGCCCTGGTTAATAAGATGTTGGGTGAGAGGGAATCCCTAAGGAAGTGGGACAAGTGGCTGAAGAATTTGGACCCTGCTGTGGTCAGTAACACATTTGTCCTGTTTTCAGTTGTGTCTTAAGGGATAAAATAAATAAATAAATAAATAAATAAAAAACATTTTATTGCTTTTCTTCACTGTGTTGTTAGGCCATCATCAACAGCACCATCACCCCTAACATGACATTCACCAAAACCTCCCAGAAGTTCGGCCAGTGGGCCGACAGCCGGGCCAACACCGTCTACGGCCTGGGCTTTTCCACAGAGCAGCAGCTGCAGCAGGTAACACGGCGGACACACACACACACACACCACACACACACACACACACACACACACACACACACACACACACACACACACACACACACACACACACTGCGGCAAAACTCAAAGAAGGATCTTCAGAGAGCTTGTGGTTCATTACAGAATGAAAGAAAATGATAAAGGGGGGCATGTAGAGGACAGGAAATGGATCAAAGTACTTTTCTCACTTTGATTAGCATGTCTTGTATCTACAACTGAAGCATTTAGAATATATTCATTCACATTTCACTCACAATGTGTCCTAAAGTAATATTTCACCTTTACTGTTGTACATTCATTACACTCTTCCTACCTGTAAGAGAAGCTTTTATTCAACACAAGCCTCAGCAGCACAGTGAGCTTAGAATATTGAATCTAAGATAAACAAGCATTCCAGGGGAGCTTGGTTTGATTAAAACCTGCTTTTGTGCGTTTGTGGTGGAAATTTGTTGACATATTAAAAGCTGTTATAATCATGAGTGAAACAAATTACAACACCCTATTTGTAATTTGGTATTCAAAGATCTGTTAACCTTTTAAACCACTCATCTTGTACAGCTCAGAGATTCAGACCAGGATCCTGTGAGATACAGGATTCTGTTGTATTCATATAATCTCAACACAGTTTGCCTCCAATGAAACCTGAACACACAGTGAACACTATATGCCTGACTGGACCACCCATGCTATGTATACACACCAACACCAGCACAATGCAGCACCCCCGCCCCCCTGTTTTTTTTTTTTTCTTTTTTCTTTTTAATCATGCATCATTTTGCTTTACGGCAGATTGCCATCAGTGTGTGTGAAACAGAAATTAGTTTCTGTGGTTTAAATCCTGCTTGTCTAAAAAAAGTTTTAAACTGTTTAAAGTACCACCGCAATTTAGTTCAGAAAAAAGCTTTTTTTTGAAACATGCAAGTCTTGATCCGTAACTGTCACTGATATGTGCACTCTGCAGCCCATGCCGATTTTTAAAAAAGGACCATTTGAATTCAGAATTAACCTCACTTGAAAATAAGTTTTTTTCTCTGCTTTGGTCAAGACCAGTGAACCTCCACCCAAGACTGAAAGCAATTATAAAACATTACCAGATTTTGTACGGCTGCTCATTGACACAGTGGGGAGCAGTTGTCTAGCCTTGTAGTGAAAATACTCATGATTCAAGTCCGTGCTGTGCTTAAAAGGTTTACTGTGTGAAGTTTGCATGTTCTCCCTGTGCATCGGTTTTCTGGTGATGCTCCGGTTTCCTCCCACAGTCCAAAAATATGCATTTGTGGCTGATGGATGGATCAGTCAATGGATTAATCTGACATCCTATCCCCCGAGAAATAAATTGTTAAGCTACCCCTGCTGCTAGTCTGGATTTGAGAAGCAGCATTACACTGAGGATACATATATGTTAGAAATAAAGAGAGGAGAAGCATCACAGTGCATGTTTCCTGCTGCATTAAGCGAGTAGGTTTTCCTCAGAGGCAGTGAGCATGACTTCCCTCTCTTCTTTTTCTTCTCCTGCAGTTTGCGGAGCAGTTTAAGGAGGTTAAGGAGGCTGCCCGTCTGGCCAGGGAGAAGTCCCAGGAGAGGTTTGAACTGGCCAATCCTGCGCTCAACATCGCTGCTCCACAGGTGAGACATTGCTGCTCTGTTTTATACCCTAATTAAAGAGGTTTCTGTGTGTGTGTGTGTGTGTGTGTGTGTGTGTGTGTGTGTGTGTGTGTGTGTGTGTGTGTGTGTGTGTGTGTGTGTGTGTGTGTGTGTGTGTGTGTGTGTGTGTGTGTGTGTGTGTGTGTGTGTGTGTGTGTGTGTGTGTGTGTGTGTGTGTGTGTGTGTGTGTGACAAAATCTGGAAGTTTTTTTTTTTTTTTCTTTTCATCGTTCTGATCAGGACTGAGGTCACCACAAGATTTTTACCTCAGAAAAAGTGTTAGTTTGTACTGTTTTTATAGCAGTTTTATGAAATTCACATTTTTGTCCTTAATACATTAAGAGTAGTAAATTTTCAATTTGATGCAACAAAAAAATTATGACATGTAAAAGTCAGTATTTTTATTAAATCATTGCAAATCCTTGACTGATTAAAAAAAAAAAAGTGAGAAGGTTGTAGATTTTAGGTTTACTTGCCCTCTCTTTGGGAAACAGTGGTTGCTGTAACGCTGATATGATAACAGAACAGTTTTATTTCTACCAAATACAGCAGCCTTTATTTCTATTTTAATCATATACAATCATAAATTCATCAGGGATTAGATGGATCCCAATCCATTATTCTCCCATCGGTTCAGTCCATTAAAAGATTTCATGCATGACAAATGGAGCTGAGAGGCGAAAAAAGAATGTCTGTGCTGAAGGTGTTTAGAGGGGCGGTAATAGCTTGGACTGAGAGAAGAAAGAGGGATCAGGAGAGTAAGATTGGAGAATAAGGAAAGCAGGAGAGCTGAATCATTTATAATTGAAGGAAATCTGGCTGCTGCTGAAAACACAATGGAAAACTTTTATTCTGCAAAGTTTGGAGATTTCTTAGTGAAGTTTCTGAGTCCAAGGATCAAGCATAGAGAGGAGGGTTTCTACAGAACTTAAAATATATATTTCTTCTTAGAGAGACAAACATTTTGACTTCAGCCCTAAGTTGAAGAAACTAGTACAGAAGATCGATGAACGGTTGGTTTTTTTAAATTACGTTTGTAGTTACTACAAACTATAGGGAGCATGTTTAAGATTTAATTGATTTTATCATCAGGCAGTAGAAATGAATGTTTACACACCTCACAGAGAAGGAGCCCAGACTTACAGCTGTTGCAGCTGCACCGAAGACAACTGCAGAGCAACAAATGCAATTTTTATTGGATGCAGCATTAGAAAACACCCTCGAGTGCAGAATGAATCTCCACACATTTTATACTGTTTTACCAGAAGAAAAAAACAGGGAAATTATTTTTAAGTATATATTTTCCCATACAGATCAAATTTGTTCATAACATAAGATTAAAACGGGTTTGTTTTATTTCTCATTTTATGTGACGTTTACCATGGCTGCATGGCGCTATAGAGGTTTTAGCATTCTTGCCTGAGTTTCTCTCTCTGCGCTGTGATGGACTGGTGACCTGTACAGACTGTGCCTTGCCTTCGCCCATAGTTAGCTGGGATTGGCTCCAGCACCCTGCAACCCCAAGTTTAATAAAACTGGATTAAAGGAGTAAATGGGGTCTTCACAGGCGCATGCCAGACTGTGGTATTCAAACTGTATCGAACATCACAGCACAGCACGTACACATCTTATCAAATGCTTCTCCAAAAGGGGGCGAAGTGCTTCTCTGTGTGTGGCACTGGGTGTGAATGTGGGGCGTGAGAGAATCCTCACTAAAAGCCACTCACCAGGTCTGGGAAACTGCAAAGTCACGCTGCTAACTGCGACCTTAAGCTCTGACAAACTCAGATAAGAGCTGATGGAGTGTCCTATCTGCTTATTTTAGCGAGGCTTAGAGAGAACACTCCAGGATATAACAAAAGTGAACATCCGCCCTGAGAAGGTCACGTAAAAAAGATGTCAGAGAATAAACTGAATGATAAAAATCACACAGTAAGACATTGTTTTAAATGCTTTCGTGGGATTTTTCTAATGAAGGGGTCTTGCTCAACTGTGCAGCAGCGACAGAATCCCCCCCATCAGAATATCAGCTCAAAGTGTGGCTGCATTTTAATTTCAAGCCAGTATTAAGCTGTTCCAGGGGAAGTTGTATGATTATTGAAATTTAAAATTGATTTCCAGAATAGATTTTGTGATTTGGCCCTTTCTCAGAAATACTGAAAAAGATAAATTGTTCACATTCACAAATTTGTAGTTGCTGTCTGCTATTTTGATATTACAGTGAAGCACACAGACAATAACAAAAACGGCAAAGATGGCCTTGCTCAGGGTGCAGTGTCTTTAATTTTCAGTTTGTCATTCTCAACCCCTTTTACATCCACATGGTGTTCTAAAAAGCACTCAAAAAAAAAAAACTCAGTTTGATCAGAAAAATAAATTTGAGAGTGTTTTCATATCTGAGGTTTTTGCTCAAAATGTTGAGCAAAGTCATTTTCAGTTTTTGGTATTGGAGTCTTTGTAATTTCTGTAGTACACTTCAGGAGGTCATGGAAGCAAAACATTTCTCTCCGTGCCTCTAAATAGGCACAATAATAAAGGGAAATACTATTAAAAACTCCCCAAAAAAATCACAAGCAGCCATTAGTACAGCAGATACTCAGGGGAGGAGTCCACATTGCTGCGAGCGCTCGGCCTCAGAGAGAGGAGAAAGGAGCTTCCACAAACCTCTGCAAAAAGTTGCAAACACAGCAGACACTAACAGCACACTCACAGGGGTCCTCCACGGTTCCCCATTACTCATGTCCGTCTCTCGGATGAAGCATAAAACCAGCCAGTGAGAGCTTAGAGGGGTTTCTGTGTTTTAACGGGGCTGCGATTTGTGGTGGTTGAAGTCAAAGCAGTTCCGTAGCTCCCCTCTGTTGATCTCTTTCCACCGCTCATCATTCTGACCTATCAAGCCTGCAGTGAATGCATTTGAGGTATCTGACAGTCTGGAGCTCCAGGAGAGGATGAAATGACTTCCATCTTGACATTTGTTGTTAATCCTACAAAAAAAAGACAATAAAACTGCACAGAAAACACAAGTAACCTGGATGTTAACTATATTATTACTCACATAGCAAACACTTTGTTCAATATTTCAGAGGTCACGCTCAACCAAGTGCACCAAGAGGTCATTTCATAACTTGGCAGCTGCAAAAAAGAAAATAAAAACTCAGTTTAGTTTATTATCTAAATAAAAGAACGTGCTGCATTAATTTTGTTATGTCACTGGAATAGTTCAAGGTTGAATCGGGCCGATGATCCAGACTGATAGGAAATAATCATCCAGTCATTCTGCTCATGCTCTTTGCAGTCCTGCAGGTACATGTGTAGTTTAAACGCTCTGATAATTCAGACCTCGTGCATGTTCGTTATGAAGTTTTTGTTTTGTTGATCTTCAGACTCAAAACACTCGATGTTCGAGAAAAATAATTTAACAACTTTGAGCAGTGGCCGATCTGAGGAACGCGTGAATGTCTGTCAACCTAATACCAACTGGTGTGCCAAATGGCTGCTCGGGATGAGGCGTAATCAGATTTGTCTCACAAAGTCTCTTTCCAATATCAATATCCTCAAGCTGAAGTACTGAGAACAAAACATTTGCAGAAGTGCATACAATCATTCAACTGCAGCAACATGATTAAAAGAGACAGTTTCTACTGTAATGTTAACACAACAATTAATTTCACTTGTAGTGACTTTCACAAAAATTGGGTGTTTATTCAGATCTGCAAATGACAGGATTTCAAATTCAGAATTTTCTCCAAATATGAAATATTTAGTATCAAAGATCCTTTGAGTGAATTCCTGCCGTTGTAATGTAGGCTGGTTAAGCTGAAAGTATAATTAATGTTATAGCTCTATTAGGAGCAAACAGGGAAAATAAACAAGATTGTGGATATTTTTCATGCAAATTTTAAACAATCAAATACCTGTGAACCAGTCTGTAAACAGTTCAGAGAGGAGAGAAGATGAATCTAGCGATGAGCTGTGGTCACATTGCAACTTTTGTGAATCGATTTTATTTGCTGTGATGAGAAGAGAAACAATGCAGAAAGGACAAGCAAAGAACACTGAGATACAGTTCAGTGCAGTTCAAGAAGCTTTGTGAAAAGAGAAAGTAAATTATCGTGTTTGCACATGTTCTCTGTGTCAATATCACAGTTCTGGCACGTTCACCTGCGTGAATTGGAATTCTTGCTTCTGCATGTTACTCTGCCGCCTGGTCAGTTTTTCTGCAGGTTTTACATCATATCGTGCACAGACCATTGCTACAGGAACACCACCATGTCCCTGACATGTAAAAATCCATCCTCTATATTGTTTTATCCCAGTCATTGTTGTGCAGGATGGGAGCTGATCCCAGCTGAATATGGTGAAGGCAGGGTAGACCCCAGACAGGCCGCTCGTTCATCACCGAGCAAACACAGAGAGACAGGCAACCGCACACACTCACATTCACACTGACAGTCAATTTGTACACACCATGAACACCATGCATGTTTTCAGATTGTGACTGGAACCAGAGTGCCCAAAGAAACACAAGAACAAAGCATGAAGTAACAGAAAAGACCCTAAACACACAATCAAACCAGAAGTGTTTTTAGTGAGACTAGGGTGCAAAAACATGTCGCATCTGAGAAAAAGTGGTATGTATAAAATTGCTGAGCAGAGAAAATTATATAACGGGTTAAAGGGTATAAAAACAAAACAATTGGACTCCCAAAGGAGTAAAAACCTACCAACAGCTTTTGTTTGTTTCTTTAATTGTGCTGTGGCTAAACTGTTAATAGAAGATGTAAACTCTTGCATTTGATATCCAGGAGCAAACACAATGCAGGGGTGAAAGGTCAGGGGTCAGTGACATGCCAACAAGTAGAGGTGCTATATGCTGTTGCCATGGCAACGAGAGACTTGCTTCGATTGTAGAATAGGAAAATGAAAGGCTTCATGCGGGAATATGCTGCACTAATTCTTGGACATAAAAGACAACATGGTTAATCAATTTGTAAACCTCACTGACACACACACACACACACACACACACACACACACACACACACACACACACAGATACACATGGACAGAGCTGCAAGGTCACAAGCGAGTGAGCAACCTCCACTGATTCCTGGATAAGACAGCATCCATTGATTTTGTGCCGGGCAATGAAGGCAGAGGTGTTGTTGTCGTTATTATCACATCTCCTCAACCCTGGCTCGCTCCTGCACGCTGTAAAACACACTCTGCTACCGCCTGAGCCCTTGTAATAGCGAAATAATATCCAATCAAAGATCCTGCTGGCTTCGAGTACATGAGCCAGATGCATATTTGATGTACAGCCAAGAATCAAATGACAGCCTGAGCCTGAATGTTCACCACTTAAGAGCTTCATTAGAACTGTCAAGCTTTAATAAACATTTTCCAGTTTTTGAGAACTATTGAACATTTTCTACAAACAGGTGGTCATATTCCACCTGAGAGTTAATCACTTACGCAGCATCAAGGTAGTAAGCAAAATGCAATGCTTCAGTCTACGTAGTGTTGAGCAGAAAACAAAATATTCTGACAAACTTTCAGCTGCTGGTGGTTGATACGCTCATAGAGAGAGCCTGCAGTTTCTCCCCAGTCTGTCAGTAGGTTTTGCAACACCTCCACTTCACTGGTCAGTAACAGTCTACAGTGTTGCAGAGCTGTATCTTGGCAGCCTTGGGCTGTACAGAGCACATATTCTGCCTCTGATATGTGGATGGCAGCAGGGGATCTGCATGCAGTAAAGCTTCAGCTTTCAGGCTTATTTGCAGAGCTCAAAGATAAGATGAAGCAGGAGATTGTGAAGTCGGTGAGATAAGGCTGAAGAATGATAAACAGATCCCACTATAGAGGTATCAAGTGCTGAGAAAATAAACAGACTCGTGCAGCACATTGAAAGCCATGAAAATGTATTTCAGGGTGCTTAATTCAAGGCGACCACAACCACAGTAAAGCCTTTAGCGGTTTCTGTGAGAGGATGTTCTGCACAGCATAACATAATGTAACTTCACTAAGTATTCTCAAATGTGAGGGAGACCATTAGTAGAGAATTAATATGTCAAAATGGAGACTCTCTACAACGTCAACATTTTCCCCTTTACCTTTAATTTCTATGACAACTAAATCAGCAATCAGTTGGTGCAGTTTTTATTTATCTAAATAACAGCTCCCACTCACACTTCAGTCTTTGCCAAATTCATAAACGGTTACTGGCCATCAGTATTTTTTTGGTTAAAATGTATTTTTATTTTTATCTTTATTATTATTATTATTATTATTATTATTATTATTATTATTATTGTTATTGTTTTTGTGGCATTTGTGCACTTAAATTTGTGCTCTATACATAAAATTAAAAAAATCATGCAGGGAAAAGGCATCCTCTTGACTCCCAGATTTTGGCTGCTGCTCTGCCCCCACCTGAAGCTCTCTGGCGCCCCCAAGAGGAAGTGTGCCACCCATTTTTGTAACACCACTATTGGAAAGATAATGCTTTTATGTTATATTTCTGAATTGTATATCACAGACTCACTCAAATAGCTTCATGAGTAGTTGCAAAGTTGCTCTTTGCATTTTTTGTCCCAGAAGACTTTCCATTACCAACGCTGATGGCAGGATTGATTGAATCGGCCTCGAGAGTTCAAATATATTGGATATGTCCTGTCAAACAGCATTCACTCATCTTCTACAGCCAAATCCCCGGAAACAATATGCAAGGTTTTGCGGTTGATGAGTCCATCACAGAGCAGACAGTCTCACAATAAACAGTGTCTGCACTTAGTGTCATATGAATGTTTTTTCTACTGACAAACTGAACCGAATTGGCTGAAGAAAACCCCGGCACAGCCAGGGTAGTCATTCTTCCTCCACATCCAGAAAGGTTTGGTACAGACTTGGCCCAGCATTCTTCTTAACCTTAACTGCCAAGTTTCCCCTGGGTTGAGTTGAGAGGTCACTGTGTGGGACTGCGAGCAGCAGCAGCTCCGAAGTTCAAACCCTGCTCTGTTTTCTCCAGGCAAGACAATGAAATATTTCCTCTTTTAAATAAGGAGTCGGCATTGTGTTTCCTGAGATGCATTTCACTTTGGATGAAGGCATTTTTATGAATAAAACACTTTAATTTAGTTGAGACTCAGTGTGTGTGACTCCTGATGTGTTTGACTTCATCTGAAAGGGCAGCGTGGTTTCCAGAGAGTGAGCGGCTGGGAACCATAGAACTACACAGTGAACGGAAATGAACAAACATTAAGAAATTACCTCCCTGTCAATAAATGAGCTGAAATCACAGCGGGACGCAGGAGCGGTTTCCTCCTCTCACAGAATAACAGCTGCCGTTTGCTTGCACCTGCTGATTGGAGCTTTCTGCCTTCGCAGCCTCCTCCATGCATGATATTTTCTGCAGAGACAGACAGAGAGGCACACTGAAATGCAAAACCATCAATATCTGACAGTGTGTAGTTTACTTGGTAGGACAGATACTTGAAGAGAAGCCTCAGCGTACACCTGAGCGGTATGGACACATGAATAAATGAAGCAGGTTTTTGGTTTCAATGAAACACTGAGAGTAGAAACAGGAGCTTTACAAAGCTAAAAGAGCAAATGGACTGATGCTGTGATAAATAAGTAAACAGCATAGATGTACTTAAGAAAAACAGTGCTGCAGTCATCAAGAGTAAAGCTCTCAGGAAAGCCGTTTAATATTTTAACTATCTGGAAATCCATTGATTGTAAAGAGAGGCTTCCCTCACAACCCTGAACAGTATTTAAGTTGTAGATACGGGGTGGTTAACAGCCCTTGTTGAAATACAACACGTGCAGATGCTCACATTTGCTCACACATTACACATGCTTTTGCTTTATTTTTTTTAAATGTTTAAACTTTTAAATGATGAAGGATGAGAAAACAATTGTAACTGTCTCTTATTTTTGTTGCTAAGCTTATTATTAAGTTTCTCGGCAAAGATCAAACATTACAAGTGAATGGAAAAATTGTCATGAAAATACACAGGATGTTCAAGTTATTCTCATAATTTAATGTCAATGTTTTTCTCTTCTTTTTCTTCCTATGTCTGATGTGTCATGCTACGCGTTGATCCGCCGCAGCTCTCACAGGTGAGTGAATACACTCCACTCACCACCGACGGAAACAAAATACAAAAATAAGTATCTTGCCGAGCGTGAGAGGCCTTGCTTCGTGTTACACAGCATATTGTTCTTAATAATTTATCCAGAGTCTGATCAAAGTTGACTTCACAGCAAATTTAGCCTCAGAACTCAGCCGCTGTTCGCTACAAAAGAGAAAAAGCTTTGTTAAGAACGGCATCAACAACACCAAATGAAATCGATTCTGTATATTTTATTTAGATTGTATAGGAACATTCCGCCACTCCGCTAACTATCATCCTTTGCGTGATCTCCGCAGTCATGTTCCTCACTGATATCGCACGTCTCTATAGGGCAGAAGACTCACAACTCCTTCTAAAAGAGAAATATCTTTTGAACTCAAGCTCATTAGCCATTGGTCGTTCGCAGGTTCTTGTTCCAATGTCTCTGGCTTGTTTCTGCTCGTCCTGTTAGTGAACAACACGCCATAAAAAAAACTGCTGTAAATTTGTAATCCCATTTATGACTTAAACATGATCCACTCTATGAATTATTCAGGGTTACACTCAGCCGATCCGTTGGCTTTGGGGCCAAACTGGAGTTGTATTTGCTTTGATTTTTCCTGCTCTCTGGTTCCTTCCTCTGGACACAGAGCTCATTCCATGAGCCGGCAGAGTCTCTTATTTTCATATCCATCCATAAGAACGGGCCGAGAGCTGTTGGGCTATATATGATAAACCGTTGTCCTCAAGAGAATACAGTCAGACTCACTGAAATTATTAATAAAGGCTCTTTCAGCGGTAAGTGCAGGGTTGTAATGCTTCAACAAGGGACTTGGTCATTCAAGTTCAGGCTCATGTTTCCCTGCAGAAAGAAGAAGAAGAAAAGAGGCAATGGCTGATGCACAAATACTGCTGAGCTAATTCATGAGCATGCTTTTAAAAATGAGACGGAGCGGCCTTTTAGCCCACAGCTTCAGACTGAGGAAAATGGTTCACAAAGCTGTGTGACGAGAAGCTTGAGCCCTTCTCCTGGCAGACGGCAAGAAAAATATAAAAACAGACTGGATAAACCCGGCAGAAGTCAAGCCATCTGTGTGTACTAATACTGAGTTCAAAGTCTTTTTTTTTCACCTGGGAACGGAATAGATATTTAAGTTAAAAATATCCTTTTCAATAGTATTTTTTTTAATATAGGCAATCACTAGTCACTGCTTACTACAATCAGTGACGGCTATAGTGTGAAAAGCCCATCAGTTCTGCTCACAAACACAAAGATAACAGTGAAAGGATAACAGTTTATATCCAGTTCAGTTCCCAGTGCACTTTTTGCAAAGTTAATTCTGTGAATGGAGGAAAGAAACATAACAAAATGTAAAATCTAATAATATAAAAAATACACATGTAATTCATCATGAGATCTTCAAAAGCAGGCATTGATGCTATTGAAAAATGTTGAGTAACATAAAATAGAAACATCCAAATTACATTTTTATGAGAGATAAGAAAAGTGAACACTTGTAAATATTGTAAATATGTTTTAATGGTTAACGACAGTATTGGCCTAGAGAGGTTAAAGCAACAAGGCAGCGCCTTGAAAGTCAGGGTTTGAATTCCATTTGCCTGTGAATCCCTCTGAAAGTTAGATCAGGAAGGGCATCTGCCATAAAACTTGTGCCAAATCAAACATGCAAATCACAATCTGCTGTGGTGACCCTGTAAGCCACCAAAAGATGATCATCAGCATCAACACTTGAAAGCAAACCAAGAGCCTGATGATTAGATCTCTTTTAGCAGTTTGTTCCAAAGACCTTGGAAAATTAATTGAATGGTTTTAATGTGTTGATTTGTTGCTTACTTTACAAGAAATCCAAAAGAATATTGAAAATGAACCTGTTATGGTATAATATAATTGTTTATATAGTTAAGCTATCCTTGTCTTTATATGTTGAGGCTGATAGGACGATAAAGCGAACTAAAGAAATAAAAAAATGTTGGTATGAACATCTGCTGATCCATTACATTTGATTAAACTGCATCTGCAGATGAAGATCAAGTCTGAGCGTTGAAGAAAAACAGCTTCCTTTTATTTACTTGTGTCAACAAATACATGCAATTAACAGTAATTCATTTTGTCAAAGCTTTAGCATTCAAAGATTTGCCTGAGGCAAATTTAAAAAACAACCGAATCCCTGTTTAGTTCTATATTGAGCTGCAGCACTTCCTGGCCTTTGGTACAATGGTTCTCATAGAACTGGTGAGGGTTCGGGTCTCCCCTGGGGGGCACCGGAGAGCTTTGGGGTTACACAGCAAAAGAGGAAAATTTGTGGGTCAGGGGAATACTTTGGCCCAAGTTTTTTTTTGTTTTTTCCTTTTTTCATTTTTGAAAAGAAATTTAAGAGAGGCGTGGAGAGTAAAGGTTTTAGTTTCTATTCATACGCACATTTTTAAAACTAAATGTTTTATAAATGCAGCTTACATTTAGGAATTGTGACACAAAGCATGTGTGGCGGGAGAGGAGAGTCGTGTCATGTGAGTGGGAGCCTTCTTCTGATACTTTGAAAACGCCTGTTCCTGGACAGATGTGTAATGTATGTAATTTCTCAACAGATGGACCCTGCATGGTGATAGCAGCATGTGCGTAATTTGTATGCACATGTAAACACCAGATGAAGCCTTGGAACATGTAGCTGTGTTTCAGTCATTTCCTGTTGATTCAGAGTCCACTCAGATCTCAGAGGCTGCACAAAAACAAGGGAACTGTGCTTCGCTCACGACTGCTCGCTCTGCATGGAGCCTGTTTACAGGAGCCCAGATGGGACATATCAAGCGCTGGCAGGTTGGGCTGCCGATACCTCTGTGTCTTTTCCATTTTATTCTGGAGAGAGGCATTAATGTGGAGATTCTAATAGACCAGTCATCAGGCCTCTAAGACAAAATCACAAAGATCAATTCAATTATTTGTGCGGAGTCTTGTATAAAAACCCCAGTCACTTAATTCTGACCATGGGTATTCGTGCAAATAAATGCCACTTAGTACATCAGCTCTGAAAGAAATCACGCGGTGCAGACAGTGTACTCATTCCACGCTGTGCTCATGTCCTCCAATCAGGCAATTTCCGTTGAAGGACTTCTGTCATCCTGTATGAGACCTGCAGCGCAGCTCTCAAAGACTCTCAGTGAATTCCCAGAGAGTTTTTTTTCCTCTTTATTGGCTTTTGAGAAACACCACTCACAGATTAGCTGCTGATTTCATGTTGCCTGTGGAACAAAGCTCACATCCTGTCTATGTTGCTATCCCCGATTCGCTCCCGTGTTTAGGAGCTGTCGGAGGAACGTCATTCTCCACCACTGCTCACGGTCAACGGGCCTGGAGAAGAAAAGCTGTTTCGCAGCAAGAGCGCTGAAGTGGAACTGACAGTGGAGAAAGAAAGAGTCAAGAAGATGCTGTCTGAAGGGTAATGACTCGCTCTGCTCTGCTGCTTCATAAGGTTGTTTGTGCTCGTGCTCAATCCTGCAAAGTATGGGTTTTTTTTTTAGTGCAATTTGGATAATTGCATCATTTTGTAATCAAAAGCCCAAAAAGTCACAGTGTGAAGCTTCACAGATGATTTTCTTTGTTGTCGATGATTCTTAGGTGTCCTTTAAAAACATCTTTGAGTTTTGTCTCTGTCAGTCAGGTAAACAAACACTTTGAACATTTCACTCTGGTCCAAAGTTGTTGTTGTTTTTTGTTTTTTTTTATATTTGTGCTAATTTGAGCCTGGGCAGTTATGAAAATAGTGAGCTGAGAGCTAATGAGCAGGAGCTGAAATTCTTCCTCTTCTTTCTACTTTTTTCTTTCTTACTGCGTTTACGTTTCATGAAGCGAACGATCAATGAATTATTTACGAATGATGCCTCCTTTATTACTTCAATTTTCTGAGATAATGAAGTCAGTGTTGTGTGCATTCAAATATAACTGAGAGAAGAGTTTTCACTTATGACTTCAGTTATTTTTAAATTTCATCTAGCAAATTTTATTATCAGGAAACTATCCACAGATTGCACAAGTGCTTTTCTAACACTGAGTGAGGAAGATAACATTTTGATTTGATTTGTTGATTTTTCTTTTTTTCCCCCCACAAAAGGATAATCACTACTTTGGAATAAAATATACCTGTTAAAAAGTAACATCATGTTCTGGCTTATAAAATTCTACGACTCTTTTTATTTTATAGTGTCCTTGCAATGTCCAGAGTTTCACTGCTGTCAGATAAAAGAGGCTCTTTGAAGGTTTTGTTGTGGTCCTAAAAACGTTTTTAACTGCTATCTGTGTTTTTATCTTCCTGCGACTTAAACAGCGTTGTCGGCCATTCAGGGTGAATGTGAATTTGTGGACATGCAAAAGAGGAAGGAGACGTCCTAATTTGAATCAGAAGACACTTGGAAAAGTTGCATCTCAGATCACTTTCACGCTTGTTCAGAAACATGTTTCTACATATACATGAGTGGCTTTGTGAAAATGTGTTACTTTTTCTTTTCCTCAGTTCTGTATAGACTCAAGAAAAGATTTCAGAATATAATTCTTCACCTAAGTACAGCGGTTTCAAGCTTTCCATGAAATCAAAACAATTTGATCCGACAAACCGCCAGTCATATTACCTGAGTACATTTAATGGACTGAGGCGCTGAATTCAGATCCTGTTGTGAAAAATGTTTGAACAGTTTTCAGTTTTCTATTTTCATCATATAAGATCTTAGATCTTGTAAGCTTGATAAAATCAGAACAAAAAAATTGAAAAAAAAAAGGGAAAAAATTGTGCTTTTAATTAAAAAAGCTCTCCTTCAAAATGACATGGATTTTAAGTTTATAACCTCATGAACAAAACAAAACAAAAAGAAAAAGAAAAAAACATGACCCCATTGACATGTAAAGTTTTTTCAGTTATAGCTTTGTGGATTTACTCTAAAAACAACTTATCCTGTTATCCATCCAGGAACCTGACCTGGTGCCGACAACGACAACCAAAGTGTTTCTTTCTCTCTTCAGAGCAGCTGCTTGACAAACTAACATCAGAAAGGGAAACAAATTCTTGATACAGACTCATTTTCACTCGGTAATTTCAGGTGTTTTTTTAGGGCATCATCCTAAAAGTAATAAATGATTATTATCAAAACTTTAAAGATGATCAGTTTCTCCTGAAATTATTCACTGGAAGTGATGCAGACATATCCAGACACATGCTATGTCGATAGATTTTAGCAGCGGTCTAATCTTGTTATTGATCTTGGCCCATTCGATATAAGCAGGTGTGATTCTTGAGCCTGTTGACAAAAGCAATAAATTCAGGGACTACGTTGTCAGATTAAAATAGGATGTTTTTAGTCTATAAACTTCAAGAAACATAATATGAATAAATACAATTAAAATGACACGATTTTCAGAAATTAGATTAAAATTTGCAACGAATTTCAAACATAAAGTCTACTGGACACAGACAGCGATATGAATGGACGACAGATTTTGTTTAAACACGGGAAATCATTAGGAACCCCCTGAGTTGATGAATGGACGGCTGAGCTTGGAAAGGTTGCTGCACATGAAAAAATGTCTTTCAGGATGATTGATAAGTGACATAAATATGAAAAGAAGTGGGGCAGATACATCTCAATCATCAGTACATGAGAAAAGTGCAGAGGTGTAAATACATCTGTGTGAAACATGACACACACTAATGTGCATATTCTTGTTAAATAAGTTTACATGTTCTCTGTTTTTTTTTCTTCCTATTTTATTCTTGTATGCTTTCAAGCAGCAAAGTCATAGGGCTTGAGTTAATGGTCTCCATTTGTTTTTGTGGGTAGGGGGTGTGGTCTGGGGTGTTAAATGTTCATACAATTAATTGATATTTATATATAATTGTATTATGTTAATGGAAAAATAATAAAAAAAGAAAAAGTCTCCAAAAAGGAGAAATCAGATGAGAAGGAACAGTGTTGTTCACAGTGGAGGGTTGGAAACGATCAATGTAGGTGGTTTGAAGAAAAAAAAACTAAATTAAAAAACAAATTAAAAGAGGCACAACTGAGGGCAGAGGAAATCCTCTCAACCACCTTCATAATTACGCCCTGAAAAAAAAAAAAAACATCTGAAAAGGATACACCAGCGATAGTGGTAAATATAATAATACATGAAACATGTCCACACACGTCACAGATCCAGCACTCGTACGTGATGCCAGGAATTCCGGTGAATATATATTTTAATGCATTTGATGAATTGAACATTTTTTGTACATCTGAAGGAGTGGTAAACCTTAAACAAGTTTACTCTAGGGCATCACATTACATTAGTCCAGGCCTGGAAAAGAATGTTTTGCTTTCCTGGTGAAATACTGGTTCTGCGCAGCACATTTCTCAGCTTCTCTTCTTTTACAAGCTCCAGGCCAGCTGGATCAGGTGTATTCAGCCAATCACATGTTAACTGGGTCAAGTCAGATCGCTTTTATTTATGTAACCTCAAATCACAAGTTTGCCTCCAAGGCTTTTACAATCTGTGCAACACCTTCTGTCCTTCAGACTGGAGAGACATGTCATGTACGGGAAATATACGCAGAACAGCTCCAGTGGTGTTCAAGTTTGAGGTAACATTTAATTTAGAACAAGCAGCTGACACATGGAGTGCTGATGCCTCAGATCAGAAATATTAAAGCTTCCTTTTAGGAGATGTACATCTGTTGTCATTCCAGTTGAATATCTCAGATGTATAGTCAGTGTTAAGCATGAATTTGAGGTAGCAATTAGAATATTTCAGGGAAAATTAAAAACATTTCTATATTTTAAATGAGTAATATTTCACATTCACAAGCCTGCTAATGTTTTAAAAAAAACAGGCCTTAAAATATTATTTTCAAAAACCTGATGGGAACAAGCTTGAGAACCTGCATCTGATTGTTCTTTTTCTGTTGAGATTTCAGAAGGCAAAACTGGGCATTGGTGTGACAAAAAGTGGTGGAGTGAATGAGAAATAATTGTGGAGAATAAAACCGATCTCAAGTACCGAGCATGAATAATGCACAAGTAAATACGTGCATTTACTTTTGAGCAGCTTCAAAATGTCCTTGGTGAACGGATATAAAGAAGAAGAACAATTGTTGGGGGATACAATGCTATAAATCATGGAAAATATGGAATCAGAGATGGGCATCTGCTGATTTTGCTTTGGGATGGTGAATAGAAATCATTAAGTACTGTATATTTCTTCAGAGAGGAAAAGAACAGTCACTCTTAAGCTTCCTCTCATGTTTCTTTGTCAAAAGCAATCACATTAACTGGCACAGTCACAAAGCTAGAAGAGTTCGTTTTCAGTTCTTAAAAAAAACATAACAGATGATTAACCAGAAAAGCAGTGATGACTCACTCTAAAAGCCTTTTCGCACAAAGCAATAAGTGTGTTCTGCCTTAAAATCAAACCACAGGTGGACGTTTCATTTTAGAGTATGCAGCAGACCTTTCAGAAACATTTTCAGGCTCTTGAGTCATAGTCCAGGCTTTTGACTTTGCCGTTGTTAAATCTGTACGTATACATGCTTTAGTGAGCATGTGGGACCGGAGTGGCACTGTATTTAGTAGCTCATAATTGTCTTCACATTATGGCTGCCATTATTGATCACTCAAGCCACCATTTGAGATCAGGGAGCGGAAAACACAATCCTCGGCTGCTTCACAGCCGATTATCCTAATAATTTTGCTTTATGGTCGTTGTACCCTTACGCAGACTTTTCTCTCTTGTTGCTATGGTGAGCGGTTCTATGGCTGCAGAGCTGGCGTTGTCGTCTTGGTATAGACTCTGCTTCCTAAACTCCGTCTTCTCGGCGGAAAGGTTTCTGGTTTATGAAGCAGCCTTACTGCATCCTGACCTTTTCCTGTTGCACAGGGCCTGATTTATGCTCCCCAAGAGTGAATAAAGCCGAGTATCTCACTGTGCTGATGCATTTATCACATTGTACCCAGTGTGATCATGTTGCAGTGTTTCTGCAGGTTAGATGCTAAATTTTATACAAATAGAAAAAGAAACACTCAAAAACTTAATTTGATGACTAATTAGGGTGTATTATATTGGGAGATTATGCAGTCTGACTATCATGGTAATTATTGCACTTAGCAGTGTACTTTAATGTCAAAGGACAGAGACAACAGTACGCTCCTCTCCAGTAAGTGGAAGTGTTTGTTCAGGGAAGCATTGTGAGGCTCTTCTGAAAGGTTCAAGCAACAGAAAGGGGATGAATCACAATATTTCACCAATAAACTGAAGCTATCCAGAGAGGCACTGACAGTTTGTAAACCTCTCCGACACTCAGTTATACAAAGGCTCCATGTTCAATAGCTTAATTCAAACGGTGGTTGCAACACCACATGAATACGGTTTTTACACTATTTTCCACAGTAGCACAGCGTCTTTGTTGCTGTCCTTATGTGTCATACTAATTTCTATTACAGAAGCAAAACTTAATGGTTTTCCTGTGTGGAGCCCTTCATGTCTTTAGGCTAATTTTTATTTGGTGCCAATGAAAATTCATCGAGCAGCAAACTCAGTTTTTGTTTCAGTGTGTGGAGCGCAAACAAACTACAACAAATATAAAAATCTTTTCAGTGATTTTTTTTTTTTTTTTCTCCCCAACTTTTCCTCAGGTCCATGTGTGAGATAAACTTGGAGGCTGAACTCTTCACTCTGCAGGACAGCAATGCCAAGCTGGTGGCAGCGCTGCAGGAGGCAAACAGCAGCGTGGAACAGTGGAAGAAACAGCTGGCTGAGTATCAGGAGGAGACCGACCGCCTCAGAGACCAGGTGACCACAGCTAGACGCTACTCGGCGAAGCAGCACGGCGTGTTGTCAAAATGTGCTGCGTTACCAGCTTTCACCGTGTCGGTGAATAATGAATGAGGAGGAGATGATTCTATTATGTTCTTGTTTGGTCGGTCACTTCTGTCATGGCTCTCCTCCAAATATTTGTGGTCAGGATTGTCAACAATGAAACAGAGATCAGTGCTGTTGCTATAGATACCTGGCGTTTGTCATGTCTTCATCAGAACTGAGGATCTGATTGAGGATGTCTTCATGTTGTTTTTCTTTAGTGAAAGGCAAATTGTAATCATAAGACTGTCACAGAAATAAATGAGAAGAATAAGTAAAATATGGCATTTCAACAGTTGAAGACTGTTTATAAAGACTTAGTAGGAGTTTCAAATAAAAATCATCCAACTTCCATAGGAAGAATTAAAAATAATTAAAGAAAAAATCGCTACTTGATGGGAGACAAAGTATATGTAACGTGAGAGGTGGGACAAGCAGAGGCGGCCCTCTAATTGAGCTCATCTTCTCTTTCCATAGTGGTCAGGATTGGAAAATTCAGACAGCAACATTGCGATGCCTTTTTTTTCCCCCCATAAATTCATTCATACATAAAGTATCACAATAAAATCCCCTGGAGGACCACAGCAATCTGCAGATGCATTTTTCATCCAGCCCATCCTTTCCTGGGATATTTCTGTTGACAGGATCCCCTGATAATCACAGGGCCCAAATGCAGACATTTCAAATTTAATTTAAAGAGAGAAAAATTATGCCCTTGGTCAGGCTTAACAAAGCCTCCTCAGTGCGACAAATTTAAATGCTGCCGCAACCTGGTCTGCAGCAGAAACCATTATCGTGAGTGACAGAAAGCCAGCCATTTATTTTTAGCTCAAATTGGGCTTTCTTCTGTTTCATCTATCTGCATGAGACCAGGTGAAGGTTACTCCGCTGACTACAAATGCACACATCGAGCTGCATGCACGCTGTAGCAAAGTCAACCAGGTGGCTGTAAGTAGAACAGGCCTCCAGGGTTTGAGGGTTTGGCAGTGGGGTGTTTTTTTTTTTTTTTTTAGGGGGTGGGGAGGGGGCACAGGACACCCTACACTGCCCACCTCCTCTCTTTCCTCCTCTCTCTGTCCTCCTCTCTCTGCCCCACTTAGAGGAAGAAGATAAATCACTGTAGGAGCAGAAGGAGAGAAGTTGGCTGGCTTTCCCTCCCCTGTCACACTGTCAGCTGCAGCCATGTTTGTGTTCATCCACTGCAGAAAGGCTCGGGGTTCATTTTCTGGGTCTCCGCTTTGACTGTGAACTCCGTTCAGGTTTAATAACAGCTGCCAGACCCATCGGCCCATGTACTGAATTAAGCTGCAGCGTATCTGCGATAGTTTGCGTTTTGTTTTGTAGCTTTATCGGCCAAATCTTTGACGTTGTTTCTGTGAAAAGGACAAGGTTTATAAGAAATTGTGAGACTGCAAACAACCTGATGAAAACCAGAGTACATCATGAACAAATGTAGTCAGAAAATTGTCTGTTTGCGGAGTACTAGTTGATAAAATAGTTTTTCACATGATAGCTGTAAGCGCTTGTGAGCGTAGCTTGCTACATGTAGCATTGCTACACAGGTTGTTGTAAAAATACACTATTTTTAGGCACATAATTACTTAGAACAAAAACATTAAAGGTGACCAAGTGGCAGAAAAACTTCAACAAATAAATGAAACCTTCAACATGTGCAAGAATGATTTTGTTGGTGAGTACCATGAATTCAACAAGGAAACAAATCTTTCCGCTCTTCACAGGTTTTACTTTATAGTGTAGACGAGTACACATTTTCAACTAAAGTGAGATTCGTAATGTGTGATTTTGTGTGTTCTTGCTGCTTCAGTTGCCACATATATAACCATTATCATAAGCAGATTTTCCTATTGGGAGATGAAAATCATCCTGGAAACATTTGTTTTGAAAACCTTTTCCATTGTCATCTGGCTTTCTCTGTTCATACATATTTATGTGGAGTTGGTAGAAATGGGGCTGCTGCCTCTGGGGAAAGTGGCTCTCACACAGAGTGGATGATACAAAGAGGCTCAGTCCTCTGGGACGCTGTGGACTTAAACCTTCTCCCCTCAATCTGGGGCTGTTTTCTTAAGATCAGTTTGAATACAGCAAAGACCAGGGTACAATATCTGAAGTACTTCTTTTAAAATGTTTATTGAACAAGTAAATTAGTAGAGGGAAAGAAATGGAAATAAATACTGTCCTGGAAATTTTTTTTTTTTATATAATCATTGCACTGACATTTACATTTCATAATGTCAGCTCCTGCATTCATTTACAGTTGTACTAAATCCACAAAGCTGGGAGCAAGAATGGAAGTAACTGTTCAGGGACGAGATGAGAAGATCAGATAGCGAAGGCCTTATTCTCGTAATACATACACCTGTAAATTAAAATAGGTTTTGCTCCATCAGAAATTGGCTTAATAATACAGAAGAAGAATTTCCAAGTGACTTCTTAATAGTTACTAATGATATTGAAATAAAAAGAGAGGACATATGATCCATAACATCAGTTCAAATGGCTGCAAGGATTAAAAAGTGGGATTTAAAATTATTGGGGTACCTGCTTTGCACTTTGATTATTTTTCACTTGTGTATTGTGGAAAACATTGATATTATAATAATTATTTAAATATATTGAGCGTGTTCATGGTCAAATCATTAGTGTATGAATTTATCTGAATGTACTGGAATGCTGTAAAAAGCTCCTGCCAATCAAGTATTGTCTATTCAAGGACAAGCAGCAACATTTTTGAAGTCTTCAACATATTTAAAAACTAGAAATTTGCTATAATTCAAAATTCAACTAAATTTCATAAGCTGCATGAAAATCAAATCAAACATCACCTGTGTTTTGCGTGTGGGACATGTACATTTAATTTTATCTTCAGCTTATGTGACTTTTCAGTTTTTTCCTCGACTTTTCCTCCTAACTAATTTCATTTGTGCATTTGATATTTTTTCTTAAATTGCAATCTTTTTTTCAGTGCTCTCTTTCCTTTGTGTTGTTAATTTTATATCATAATGTTTAGTGTGTTTGAATATCAGTTTGATCCAGCTTCAGGCATCAGCTTTACCTTTCCTTCTCACAGCATGATTTTTACTGAAATTCTGTGTGCTTCAAATATCGTTTTGTCTGGTTGCTAACATCGGTAATTTAATCTCATGCTGGCCGTGACCTTTCTGTGTGGAGTTTGCATGTTCTCTGTGTGGGTGGGTGGGTTTCCTTCCTCTGAGCTCTCCGCCTTCCTCCCACAATCCAACTGTCCACATGCGAGTGAGGTTAACTGGTGACTCGTACACGTTTTCAATCTTTGTTTGGACTGCAGTTCCGATTTGAAACACAGGGTGTCAATGCTACTGTACTTACTGTGGGATTTCTTCCTAAAGAAGTATGTTCACTTAAAAACTGCAAAAAAACAAAAAAAAAAAAAACTAAATTCATGTCTTCAACCATTTATTTGACATTTACATGAACATTTATTTTATGATTTAATCCACTTCAGGTAAACAAGATTTAAAGAGAAAATTGAACTGTCTTGTGAACATATGCAGACAGGTGTGTCAATTTATAAACTGTATAAAATGATATGCAGCACCATTGTTCAAACAAGGTGGTCTTGTGGCTTCAGGCTTTATAAACACTGGGGACACAGTTAAATCATTTTTCACCTGATTATTGATGCAGCATACGAAACACTGCACTCATCTGATGTTCTGACGTGAGGCTGTCCTGGAGGGGATTGAACCTTTCATAACAATCATCACAACAATCGTAAATTTTATTTGTAAAGCACTTTATATTTCACAGTCTCAAAGTGCTACAATGCACAGACTTAAAACCTTCAGAGTATTTAATTAAAAAGCCTTTTTGAACGGTAGGTTTAACGCTGTCTCTTTTAGTGCTTTGCTCTGACTGAACGAACGCAGTGACGGCTCTTGCAAAGTGAACCCCAAACTTTAAAACCCATCGTGTTCAGACTCCAGATGCTAAACAGTTTGTCCTTGTTTCATCAAACTGTCACTCACACTCAAGTCTTCGACTTTTCTATTAATATGTTAACTGTGGGGAGGAAGTGGGTCAGATTGAGGGAAAAATATTTTTCATCAAAATCTTTTGCAAGGTCACATCCCTCCATCAATCAAAAAATAAAATCTCCAGGGCGAGCGGGTTCAGGACTGTGCCTGCTGGCAGTCAAACCTTTTTTCCACAGAGGCATTGTGAGTGCACATTCTGTTTACACGCTCATGATATGGGAAACTTCCAGTTTAATGAGGACAAAATGAAATCAGATAACCATTAAGGAGAAAGTGGAGATAAAGATTAGGGTTGGGTGAGACTGACTCCTCAGATTAGGCGACAAATTTAGTAATTATGGCTGATTTCACATCAGGCCTGTCTGTATGCAATAGTCAAAAGTGTGTGTGTGTGTGTGTGTGTCTGTGTGTGTCTGTCTGTCTGTGACTGTGTGTGTGTCTGTGTGTGTGTGAAGGGAATGTCCTTGATGAATTTGTTCATCTTCAGGGCAACCAATGCTGCTAAAAACTCAGCAAGCCTCGACTAAATAGTCTTTTGTCAGTTATGAATAGGTGATAATGTGCAGGTGGGATGGTGGTGAACCTCTGTTGCTTCTCCCTTATTTGCATCAATAGCAATTAATCATGTGTGTACTTTGTGCATTTGCCGTTTCAGTTTTGTGTACATGCATACGTGCATGTGTGTGTGCATCTCTGTCCAGTGTCTGAGTTGCTGCATTTGTGTCTATGTAGTACATTTGGGTTTTTTCACTGCCTGTTCTCGGCTCCGGTAAATGGTTCATCATTGTTCTGTGGATTTGAGACCTTTAACGTGTCCATTCGATTTCCACTACAATGAAACACATTCTTCCCACTAACATAATTTTTGCATGCTGTTTCTTTGATACCTTTTGAATATCAAGTTTCTCGTGTTTCGCTATCAGCACGATGATTCAAAAAATGTGTGTGGCACCATGAGACCTACACTGTTCATACTAGTCATATTTCACTGAAAGTGAATCACACAAAAGCTCCGGAGATCAGTTTAATAGAAATATCAAGGGCACTGTTGCAATTTAGTGGTTTTCATATATTTAGTCTGCTGCTAAATTTAATGAAAAAAACCTTCAATTTGAAGCCTTTTGAAAGGAAGTTTTTGAAGTTTTTAAGAGCAGCTCTTTTATATTAGTCTCTATTATATTTTGTTATATTAGTTTTATTAGAATACGAATAATGTTACTATTTTCAATATGATATTTTACATTGTATTATTCCTCTCCATCTTTCACTCAATCTGTTTTTGAAAGACAAATACTAAACCTGTTAAGATAGCGCTTCAATATGTCAGATCTCTGAAGCATACGCAGCTCTAGTGTCATCTCCGAATCATAATTTGATTCCTATCTCTGCTTATGTGTGCTGAAGCAGCCTTTTGCAAAAAACTGAACCTCCGATAGTTCCCAAAATTAAGTGAGTGCCACGTGGGCCAGGCTTCGCCATTTTTATATGAATGAGTGAATGCAGTTATTTCCAGACAGCTGAGAGGCACAGATGCCACGCATCCCAGAACTGGGTAAAATGGTCTAGAAAATGATAGATGGATGAATCTGTAATGCCAGCAATGAACAGTGAATTATAACACTTTTTTTCTTTTCGTTTTTTTTAAATCCTTACTCTTTTCATGTTCATCGGGACTCCCGGTTCGATTCCTGATCCTGACCTGTCCGTGTGTTGTTAATGTTTCAGGTGGCTGAACTGGAGGCCCAGCTGGGGCATCCTGCTGCTGGTCAGGCTGGTAAAGAGGATCTGAGTCGATCAGTGGAGGAGCTGGAAGCCCTGCTGAGCACTAAAGACCAGGCAAGACACAGAGCTCCCACACGGCACTGAGCACACGCTACATTTATTTTGAAGCAAACTTTATCCCAATTTAACCCAAAGAAAAACTACATATGTAGTATATTGCCGGAAAAAATCCTCCAAATATTATGTGATAATTATGCAAAATACAGTAAAAAAAAGTTGAGGTGTCAGCTTCTCTAAATCACGCTTTAGGTTTTGTCATGAATTATTTATAGTTGAGTAATGTTTTTTTCTGCTTTACCCTAAACAATATAACTTGACAAAATGTCAAAAAATACAAACAGAACTGAAGAATTGTTATTTTACAAGACCTGTTTTACACACTTCATTCAAACTGAAGTGTTTCAGTCCACAACCACAGACGAATGTCACAATAGATGTCTTTATGTAGGGATGTCTTTGTAATTCTTTTGTATTTAAATGTATTTTTTCAGGAAATCCACAGTCTACAGAGCAAAAAGACAGATGTGAGTGAGTTAGAGCGGGAGCGAGAGGAGGCTATGCAGAGACTGCAGGTGAGAGAGTAACCATTATTGACAATGTGCTTTTCTTAGAAGTTGTACATGACTGCTCTGAGTTGTCAGATAGTTTGCACAGAACAAGAGCAATGTAGTTTTCACTTTTCAATACATACTTGTGTTATAAGGAAATGTCATTCAGATAGATTTTTGGTTGTTTTAATTTATCAAATTTTAGATTTAGAGCTCTTTATTTACAACACAACTCTAAATTATTTTTATTTTTTGCCAAGTACAATATTTTTGATTGATTGATATGAGTTACTGAGTTACTATTGTTTCTTCATTATGAGAGACTTTTGCTGCTGTTGTTTGCATCCGTGTTGAAGAACAAGGTAACCTTTTTCATTTTAGTTAACTGCTTTGAATTTTAAATTTCATGAAAGTATTTATACACAGTCTTCAGCTGTTGGAAGTGTGAAACAGATCATTTTACTCTCAAGATTATTTATCATTTTAATTTAGTTTGTAATTATCAGGTTTACTCTCCTCTAATTGTCATTTTATCAAAGCTTTTTTTAAGAAAAAATAAAGAGGTGGTCTCTGGCACACACTGGTCTGCTGTTGGTAATGAAATATTGATTTATATTGATAGACTTGATATGATGCATTTTATTAAGTCCCATGTTGAGGTCTCTTGCAGTTTGAAGGATCTAGCTTGTGTCATAAATATAAACTTGACCTACACTTCTTTCAGTAGCAGAAATCTTTATTTACCTGCTTGTCCAACTGGTTAATAATCATTGAATGAGATCCTACAGTTCAAATGTGAAGCGTTGAATCAGTGAAGGTAGGTTGTGGACTTCAAGGAGAAACCAAACTCTTATTAATGCCAGATATTATACCTGATGCATATTGCATAACTTCTATTAGACTATCCATCAGTTATAGCAAGTGTGTCGACTGTGAATTATGTATATCCACATATAACCTTTGTTGTCCTTGTGTTCATTCTATAAAGAATTCATAGGTGTGTTTTGTGTACAAAATTACCAAATAAAATACAAATCTTCTCATTTAAATTTCCCATACAGTTATTTGGAAACAAATAACCCTGAGAAGTGTTTCTGAGAGAATTTTGTTGCCGTCTAAATCCCGCTTAAAAACTAAGCAGCCCTCTCAGTGCAGATGAGATTCTTCATAGTTGAACGTGCCTCCCTCCTGCAGATCTTTAATCCTGCCTCTGCTGCAGTTTCATTGTGTTCTGTTTTACAGTCCGTTTAAAATTTCAGTTTGCAAAACAGAGAAACAGAACCATGCTACGCAGAAAACATGTAGACATGATTTGAAGATCTCATCACTGAACTTGCTTTAGAAAATATGAACATTTGTGGAGAATTCCCTGATTTCGGTGGCTTGAGTATCTTGTGCATTTTTAGCATTGGAATGGAATGGAATGCTCTTTATTGTCATCGCAACAAGTTACAGAAGTTACAAGTTGGATGCATTGGTTGCATTGTGGATGCAGAATTGATCAGTGGGTTATTCGCAGATGTCCTCTCCGTAGTCTTCCACTGACAGTGTTTCAGTTTCTTAAGTTGAACATGGGAAATACATGAAATTTGAAATTTGGCTAGCCATGCTCACCAAGCATTTTGCAAACACGTTCACTCCCCTTAATCGGCTTTATCCAAGCCACACTCACTAGTCACTGGAGTCTTCTGCAGCTGACTTTGAGCAATCTGAAAGTTTCATCCTGATCAGCAAGCCGGCCCATCACCCCACAAACAAACAGAGACAAGCAATAATATGCACCTACAGGCACAATTTCAAACTAACAATTATGTCTTTCAACTGTGGAAGGGGCGAGAAAACCCATCAGGACAAAAAACCATGCATAAACTCTGCCAGTCGGTTCAGACCTGAACTCGATAGCTGTGAGGCCACGGAAATGGACCTAATTGGTTATAATAGCAGATGGAAGTATTTTAATAATTGCTTCTCGTCTGCAGGATGTGGAGAGACGAAACACCGAGCTGGAGGATCGGATTCAGATTGCTGAAAAGACGCTGGCCTCCAACCGAGAGGAGCAGGCACAGGCGGAGAACGAGGTCCGACAAGTCATTGAAGCTCTCGACGACAAAATCTCCGACCTGAACAACCTGAGAGCGAGCCTGGCAAAACTGGTGGATAAGTAGCTGGAGCAGGTGTTGAGGTGCATCTCCATAGCCGGGCCTCATTTCCCCCACGCCGCCTTGGTTTGTCTTCAGCCGATGTAACAATTCTGATATCGAAGCAACGTGGAAGGAAACTCTCTGGAGTTTATGTTAATTTGAAGCTTTATTTTCAGTGAATCTTTGGAGACAATATCATCATACCAACACATACTTACACAAAAGGTTGGGCGAAATCAAAAAAGGCTTAATTTGAGGAACTTTTGAAAGTGATATATTGATTCGTGAAGCTGAACACAGGCGTATAGGAAAAAAAAAATCTTTTGTGATTTGTTGCTCCACCATATATTTCGACAAACTGAGCTTTAAGTTAAATTGTTCTTGTAGAGGAGGACCCTCTTTCTCTGTTTGAAGACAGAGCAATTGAAAGACCCCCTTAAAAAACAGTAAACAGAAGCTACCAGCTTTTCATCTTTCAGTGATCATGAAGTACATATATCTAAGGGTTCTGAAAGGGTGGTGTTATTATTATTTTGACACGAATGATGGTATCGACACTCTGTTAGCAGTTAAGCTATGAATAAATAAATTGCTCGTGTTTCACCACTCTGTTCGTTTTTCTGTAGAGTTTAAATTCTCAACCAGTCAAACTTGTCTGACCACAGACTTTAAAAACTGCTATAAAATTAAGACACATAATTGACCTGTGCTGCTGGAAAGCTGTTGAGAAGTGAACATAAACCAACCAGAGCCAGAGTGAGTTAGAAAATGACTTCATCTTTAATGGATAGAAAAAAACAATAGCAGTAAATAAGTGATTTTTTTTTTCCAGCCCGGTGTCCATCAAACTAAAAGCCAGAAATGTCCATGTAAAAACACTGTTGAAGTAGTAAAGTTTTCAAATTTAAGTTTTTGGAGGTCTACCCCGTCGTGATAATTAAAACATCAAACTACTGCACTTTGTGATCCTTCCTATTTCTTTTCTTCTTCTTTTTTTTTTTTTCTAACACTATGGAGATGCACCCTTTAGGGTCAAGGTCAGGTTAAGGACATATGCAGGCAAAGACCCTGAGTAAAGTCAGCTCCAGATCGCCACCATCACCTGGACTGGCTTCACTCATGCAAGAACACAAACCAACTCAGAGATGCAACAACCTGCTCCCATTCTGTCGTCTGAGAGTTGCCAGTCTACAGTCATTTCTGTTCGGGCCTTAGGAAGACCACTCTTTCTGACCACTTAGTCTATTATTTGTGCTCATGGATAGGTTATTCATCTGTAGGATGGGAAATAAACAACGCATTTCAGACGTAAATGCTGCAAATTTCATCCTGGGGTTGTTGAGTTTGCACTCTCCAATGTTGTCTGATATGCAGGAGAATCAGCAGCGGAGAGAAAATACGCAACATGTCTTTGTGGTTTGTGAATGGAGCTGCTGCTTTTCCATCCTAATGTTGCTGAGATTACACTTAATAATGTTTGTGCCAAGTTTGATTTTGTTTACATTTTGTCATGATTCACACATACAAAAAAAAGCAAAAAAATCCAGCTTGTTATTTGCTTCTTTTTTGGTTAAAAAAAAATAGAAGTAACAACCCAAGAGAGAAGCTGCAGAGCAAAAATCACTACAAGGGCACTGCATGAGCTCTGCAGGGCCCCCGTGTGTGTGTGTGTGTGTGTGTGTGTGTGTGTGTGTGTGTGTGTGTGTGTGTGTGTGTGTGTGTGTGTGTGTGTGTGTGTGTGTGTGTGTGTGTGTGTGTGTGTGTGTGTGTGTGTGTGTGTGTGTGTGTGTGTGTGTGTGTGTGTGTGTGTGTGCGCGCGCGCGCACACTTTTCAAGTTAAAAAGCACAAGTGTGAGGTAGTTCTAGTAAATTGGTACTTAATTGACTTGTCCGCCTGCTTTGTATGTTAAGTTCTAATGCACAATATCTATTGATCTTTGCTTCACGCCCCTTCATGAGTTATTGATTTCTCCATATGACAGTAATTTAGGTACAAATAAGGTGCAGCTCTTTGCAGCTGATGATGCAGTTGCTACCAGAATTGTAATAGCAGTTCAAAATGTGAAATATTGTCATGTAATACACTGCATTATAATGTATTGGCAACTCCATTTATTGCCTTGTAAGGGTTGTAATATGTTTAGCTAATTGTGTTTACATTATATGCATCATATAAACAGCACAAAAAGTAAGATTTGTGTTCGGTAATTTATTCTTCTTTTTTTTTTTTTCAAAAATGCTTCTTGGCAATAATCTCAAATGTTGGATAGGCTGTTTATTTTTTCTTTAAAATGGTGTGACATTTGTGGGATGAGCAGAGCTGAGCATGTGGACACCCATTAAAATGTTCTTAGAAATATTTTCTACTTATTACCAGCTTATTCTGTGACTATATTTTTCCTTGTTTCAGTGGCTTGTATGAATCCTCACTAATGAATAAATAAAAAACAGTTTTCACCTAACCACAAGATCCCTGGTGGTGTGCGGACGAACCCATGCAGTCACATCAGCCTGTCACAAACCGGGGCATTGTAGGGCTTTTGGGCAACAAGCAACCCTTTGGTTGTTTGTGGCCATCCTGCAGGAGGTCAATGAGAAATAAGTAAAAATTTTCTATACATAATTTAATATCAGTGTTTTGCTTGTATGTTGAAGCTATCTATTTATCAATTGATGTTTTGTTTTTGTTGGCCAACAGAGGCTATTGTTACAATACACACCAGTAGGGTCATTTATGGTAAGAAAAACAAATCCCATGTAGAATCTGGAATATTTACAGAGAAACAGGCTTGTGCATACTTCTTCAGAAATTCAAAGGTAATTTTTAACCATTTATTGTTCCCCATAATTGAAATGTAAGCGGGCTTTACTAGTTGGAACACACTGAGAAATGTAAAAGGAACTATAGGTTCTCAGAATAACAAACTACTTTCCAATAAGAAAATTTTATTATATAAAACTGAAGTGAACCTGAGGACTGTCATTTGTAGTCTGTTAAGTTGCTACTCTACAAAGTTAATTGCCAACATCTGGCCAACCTCTTCATCCTCACCTCTTCCACAATAGGATGACGTCCGATTCTTCATCCAGCACTTGTTGCAAGACACATGCAGTTCTTCTTCTCATCCCACAAATGCATGTCCCTTATAGATGTCTTACATTTTAAACTGGAAATAAGTACGTTTTCTCATGCAAATGATATGACCAGACATACCAAGGAATGTCCTACTGTTTCTGCTTTGCTTAGTTGAAGTTTGGGTTACCTTATTTTGAAATTTCAACATAGGCATCCAACTAATTACCCAAGCAGCTTTAACAATATAGTGATGATATTTTAGATTTTGATACTCTCAGAACTCAGCCCCTGTACTGTCTGGTGGTTGACATCAACTGCTACAAGCAAGTATCACTAGGTGAGCAATAACTTTTCTAGCATGAATGCCTGTTAATAGTTAATGCAAGTCATGTGTAGATATCGGAATCTTAGCAAAGTCTGCTGCTTGACATTTTTGTCATGGCTCCACGAGATTACAATAGATCACTAACATTTACTGACCTTGAGGAAAACGGAAGCTTCTCTGCACCAGCTTCACATGGTTGATATCAGGAACACTTTGCTTTACAGTAGTCTTATTCCAGTGTTTGATAACTGCACAATGACAGTGTGAGTGCTGGACCATCCAGAGATGGCCACTTTCTTTCCCCAAGACTGATTTATTGTGCTACATTACAAACTGAAGGCACACATTGTGTTGTAACTGTATGAAGAATGTGAATTTAGCTCGTATTATTGTTCAGCAAAAACAGATTAAACAAGAAATGCACCTCTCATTTCAGACTATTTGTATACATACTGGTGAAATTTGTTTTCTTGCCTTCATTTGTGTTGGGAGGATAATTATTTGCAGCTAGTCACAAGTTTGGACTCAATGCTTTATTTTCCTGTTGAGTTTGTGATAAGCTTCAGTTTTTATTTGGGAATTATCAAAGTAAAATTTGAGAAATCTCAAGTAAAGCAAGAGTAGTCATGAATGACTGAAGGACCTTGCTCATGTCTCAGAAAATTTTAATATCCTTTAAAAGCTTTCCTTACATTTCACTGGAAAAAGGACATCTGTTGTTGCTTGCTGTGAGAAAACAGTACCAAAGATGCACCACCGTCAGGCTGAAACCACATAACTGGAATAAATACCCTGGACAGGATGTCACTATATTTTAATGTCATTTTGTCAATTATATCTGCTCATTCATCAGCATCCAAAACATTCGACCTTTCAGTACCACTCAAAATACCTCAGAATACTTGAGTTTGTTCAGGTTAGTTTCAGTCAAAAATGTAGGTCCTGAGTAAAGGTTGACTGGTGTTTTACAAGAGTTCTTGAATCAGTGGTCAGCAGCTGCTCTTGTGGGGTTTGACAATGTGAGATGAGTTGCTTGTATTTGTATAGAATTGTTTCAAACAATAAAACTCAGTCACACAAAGCCACTGTTTGGTTCTTGTCTAACAATGAAACACTATGGGCTTCTGTTGCTCATTACATTTTTAAAAAAGTTAGATTTAGTAGGAATATTGATGAAAGACCTCAGATATTTAAGTAGCAAATGGCCGTTGTTCCACCTTTTGATATTTTTAAGAAATGTGACTGTACTTCAATGCAACTACAACCTGTCAGTTTAACCAACCAGCTACAAAGGGAGAGAAACTGAAACCAGCAAAGCTGAATCAATTTTGGAGAACAGCTTATTTTCAATTACATGTTTGCTGTGGCATCTTGTAACTTAAAAGGCACATGTCCAAAGCCACCTGATGCCAATTTTTAGTTTTCATTGAGCAACATTTTTCAAACACTAACAAAAAAGATAATCTTGTGCTTTGGGAGCTAAAAGGCTTACCACTCTGTCCTATTAAGAGATTATAAATTAACACCTCACACACACAAAAGACAAGCAGCATGTTTTTCTTACATTTATTTTAACACAACATGACACCAAGTGTCACCCAGCCAAAATGTTTACTTCAGCTTCTTCTTGGGGCGGAGGTTATTGGTGTGGCCACACTTCTTCTTGCGGCAGTTGACAGCACGTGGGTGCAGACGGGCATAGCACCTGCAAAACAAATGTTTGGTTATGAAAGTTAACACAGCACAAATACAACCAATCTTAAAAATTTAAATTCTGAAACTGATTTTAAGAGGCGATGAATCTTGAAAATACTTTATTTTTATGTTGGACATGAGATAAATTATATAAAGGAGGAATAAAAACGATTTAGTTAAATTTAAGTCCAAGCTTGAAAGTGAAGTGTGATTTTGACCACAATCCTCTTTAACCAGACGTTTATTCAAATATGAAAATCATACAGTTCATTATTTGCTTTAACCCCTTGTGGGCAGACCACACTTCCCCTGTGAGCTATCAAAGACGGCCCAAATTTCACGTCATCAGCACAGCTACATCAAACGGTCTCTTTGAATGGACATACTTGCGGCAGATCATCTTGTCGCAGTTGTATTTCTGGGCCAGCTGCCTGAGAGAAGGCTCAATGATGCCACCACGGAGACGCAGCACCAGATGAAGAGTGGACTCTGGTGGCAAGACAAATTATCTCTTTGTTAATATCTAGTCAACATATTCATACTGGAAACACCAGAAGTCTGTTAGTCGAACCTAATTTCTACTCAACATGCTGCACAACGAAGAGCCATTACAACACTGATAGCAAGCAAAAAATACTGCTGAACAAACACATTAATTGGTACAAAACATTAAAAGACTACTAAAGCGTTTGTGAAAAGTATTTATACATATGGAGGTGTCACTCCTTCAATAAAACAACAAATTGTCATCAGTTCTTCAAAAAGTACATCTGACCCCTTAAAATATGCTGCTTACCTTTCTGGATATTGTAGTCGGACAGAGTGCGCCCATCTTCCAGCTGTTTGCCAGCAAAGATCAGACGCTGCTGATCAGGGGGAATTCCTACAAACAAAAAGCCCGTTTTTAATTGTACTAAACCAAAACATGACATATTCTACAAAGTCTTCCGTCTTTACGGATGTGCTGCTCTTAACAAAAGTAAATGTCTTTCTGACTGGCCAAATGATACATTAAGGATCCAGACAAAAGATCAAGTTGTGTAGCTACAGTGACACTAAACACCTTGGCAGCTCTCCAGATTGTTCAATTAATTCGCTTTCCACAAACACCTAAGAATTGCCTCAAAAAAATATGTGACTTAATTTAATTGAAGAACACACAGCAGGTAAGGACAGAGAACGTGAAAGAAATCTAACAGTGAGGCATTAGCGATAAACTTTTGAAATTATAGCCCTAGGGAACAAATACTGTCGTTCCGGTTTAATGCTGCCTCTTACAAGTAAAGACCTTAATTTAACTTTGGCATGAGCGTTCTGATCGAGACGAACATAGTTAAACAGGAACTCGTAGCTAAGGTGAGTTTTGATCGAGTTAATTGTTTTTTGTTTTACGCCAGCAAATACATTCCGAACACAACAGCTTACCTTCCTTGTCCTGGATCTTGGCCTTGACATTTTCGATGGTGTCGCTGGGCTCAACCTCGAGGGTGATGGTTTTCCCCGTCAGAGTCTTCACGAAGATCTGCATTTTTGCAGGCTGGGGATAAGAAAATGGAATTAGCTTCCAGCGGCTAGCGCGCTAACTGACCGCACAACACGCACATCATCAAGTCGAGTCACCGGAACAACCCCCGCCACAGAAACAAAAAAATTCGTAAGTCATACACTGGTTTGGACTGTATTTCCTAAAAATATGTAAAGAGATGACAGTATTTTATACTTGTCGACGGGTAACTTTACAGCGGATAATGCTAAATAGTGGTCTCGGCTCGGGGCCTGGCCACATGCGTGTCTTTAACGCGGCACTACATCGCATTAAACTACTCTTACTGGAACCCAAGTTAGCTACCAACACACGACTGAAACAAGGTGCTGCTACACTACTAACATGCAACAGTTTAACGCGCATATAGGTAGTTGTCTTATTTAATTGAATTAGTTCGGGGTCTGGACGGAGCGCGATACCCACCGTGCTGCTCGCTGAGCCTCAGAGAAAAGAGAACGGAAGACGGTGACGCCATCTGACGTCACTTCCATCCCGCCCAGCATCGAAAAAATGATAAAGTTCAAACACTTTCTCAACCCAACGTTTGATAAGAAAGTATAAGTGAAAATAAGATTTGTTTATCTTCCAAATACCCATTCTTTAACTGTACCCTCTTATTATTTGACCTCGAACAGTGTAAAAAAAACGCTAATAAAAATAAATGAATAAATAAATAAATAAAAAACGCTAATTTAAAACAAATGTGGATAATAAAACTCTGCATGTAATTATAATTTAATTATCCTTTCTCTGACAATGTCTTATTGGGACGATACTTGTCGAATTAGTGAGTCACATTTCCAGTTTTGAGGAGCAGCTAAATAGATGACGAGAACACTTCCCATTCGAAATGGTGCTTGACTGACACCTGCTGTTGAGAAAGTGGCAGCAGCTTAGTTTTTCACTTGGCGTCAAGTGAAGTTCGTCTTGATGTTGAGAGTGGGAGTGAGCTGTATCTTAGGCGTTGGAAGGATGTAAATCTCAGGACACATCAGCAGTAGTGTACTTTTGAATCAGGGTGTTTTGGTCTATCAACATTCGACACCCTCAAAGATGGCCAGCTGCAAGGAGACCAAGGCTGAAGTTGTGCCCCATGCCAAATCATGAGAATTTCCTAGTATTAAATGTCACAACCCACAGGGCTATGCAAAACAGGGGGCATCCTTTTCCCTGACTCAAACTGAAGGACTGAGGTTCTCAAGTGTGGGTTGGGGGATTAGTAAGCTCATCATGTTCGTGATCTCTGAGCTCAACCAGGTCCTTCCCTTTGGTTCATGTCTACTGGCTTCTTCTTTCGGCCACATCAGAGATCACAGATACTATCCGGATTCCAAGATCTTTATGTAGCTTGATGGTGGATAAAGCCAAAAAAACCTCTGTATCCCACTTTAATCAGACAGACTTTTGCATTCCAGCCTCATAGGTTGAGTTCTCATCATTGGTGGAGTTGTTTTCTCTAGCTGAGCCTTCTCCCTGCCAGGCCTTCTCACCTCGTCCTTTATCCTTGCTTGGCAAGGGAGACAGCCTTTGCACCTCTTTGTATGATGTTGTGACCTTATGCCAGATTGAATTATTTTGCTATAAGGCCAAAGCCACCTCTTTCCAGCTGGACATGCCTCACAATGTCAGTGTGCCTCAGGGTTGATGCAGCCTGCTGCACAGCATCAGATGGTATCCATTTCTGTCCAGTTTGAAGTCACCTGAAATCTCACTTTAGAACGCTCATGCTCTTCACTGAGACTCATGAAGGGAAGGTCAAGCATTCTTTTGACCTAGAGACTGATGTTAATGAGACAGAGTGGGACTCCGAGCCATTTTTTCACAAATCATGGTTCATGCCATCTTCTCCACAGTTGCTATTGGGACTCCATTGATTGTTAGTGGCAACATTACCCAAGGGAGAAGTCCATGTTGCAGACACCATAGCTTGAGCTTCCCTGGAAGTTGGGTCTTGTTGATAATTTCCAGACCATTGGTGATATTCTGCCTTTGGTGCTGTACTTGGTCATTCTTATACCATCTACTGAGGCTTTTGACAGGTTACTCAGACACTGTTGGTATTGGCTTGTCATCCTCGGAGGGCTTCCATTTTTTTTTAGCTCTCCCTTATATTGAGATGCTCCATGACTTGTTCAGTTTGATTGCCAGCTGGGCTCACTTGATGTTTTGCAAATAGCCAAATGTTGCATGCTGCGGTTGCAGTCTGAGTGGTCATGTCATCCATTTGTGCTCGGATAGGCGGACGGTGGATCCCATTCTTAGTTTGTTCACCCCCCACCACCCATCTTGAGGCCCTGTTGATAATCTCGATAACCATTGTAAGAGCCACTGTAACATATTCAGTTCGGTGCTTGTTGCATCGTTTAGGTATTGGATTGATCTTATAGTTTAAATGAACATGTAAGTGTGGAGGCAATATTTTATGTTAATCTGGTGTCCTGCCTCTAGCAATCAGCTTGATTCTCCACAGGTTGCTGCTGCCTGCAAGGCCCGCAGAGGGGCAGGCTGAAAGCTTATTTGTTAAGGTGCTGGATTGGAGGAGGAGTTCAGTTGAAAAAAGTTTTTGACCGTGCAGCACGAGCTTGGAAAGAGAGCTTACCTTAAGGTGATTGTGGATTCAGACAAGGGAATATTTTGGATCTGGTAGTGGACCGGAAACATTTTGATTTTTTGTAAAGCCTTAAGTTGTTCGTTTTTGATCTGAATAAACCTTCTGTCAAGCTCAATCATCTCATCTGGATTTCTGGAAGCACGCGTCTAAAAACACGACCCCCTCCCTCTATGTGGCCGTAAACAAGATTTTGGAAAAACCTCAGGGAACGGCCACAACAACCATTGTGGATTTCAAGGTTGAAAATTGTACAGCCTGACATGGTGTGTATTTCTACATGGTGCACAGATGTTGCAAAGTCGGTTGCTGTAAAGCAAATTTACAGGTACAGTAGGGTTTTACTAGAGAAGTGATAGATGATCAAACATGGAAGAAGTTGAAGAGTTCCCAGAGGAGGTCATGGGGAACTGATCCTAAAGGCATTAGCCAGACAAAGAAAGATGACATAGAGGTCCCTTTTGTGACTTGGATTTGGTGCCAGATGATACTGCAATGCTCCAAGCAACCAGAGAACCCAGGAATGACTATGTTCTATGGCTGTATCCACATACTTGTTCTTCTCCAGGTTGGTAAACAGTTTCTGTGTTATCATACTGAAAAAGAATGAAAAAGCCAGATGGGAATCAGGTGCTCCTGCATCAAGAATGATTCTCCGACCCTCCTGCCACTTGCACTGTCCTTGCTCCTGCTCAGTCAGCCTTCCCATCCCTTCCAGGCACGAGTAGTTCCAGAGCTCTGATCCTGGGTGAGAACCAGTTAGACTGCATTCTGGAGGAACTGTTGCGGGTGAGAGCTGCACTTCAGGCTCCGATCCTCCAGGCTCCTGCCTGTAGTCTCCGCCTCTGCCTCCACAGACTCAAACTGGTTCCCGTTCAGTCGATCAGCTTCTCAGCAGCTCTGACGGGGCCTATAGGATTGCTGTTGAAGCCTGCCTTTCAGCGGCTCCAAGGGGGCCCAGGACGATGGCTGCAGCCCATCTTACAGCAGTTCAGAGGGGGTCCCAAACGATGTTGGTTTGCTGCACCCCCTAAGTAAGAGGCCTCTGTTTCATCAGGGTTGCCCCTATATCCAACTTTCGGAGGTGTCCTGTCTTTACAGAAAGAGTCCCACACAAAGCAAACCCTGCAGTGCCTTATATTAAAAATTCACAAACATATGTATCTAGTCTCACAAGATGTATGAATAAGAATTATGCACTAAGTATTACAGAGAGACCTTGTTCTCCTGTGTTAGTTTCTGTGCTATGTTCCTTCATCACATTTCTTCACATCACAGTTAATTTAAGATCAACACTCATTTAATAAATTAAAGCAGTACTGGACAGAGGGCAGAAATTACAGACAATTAGTGTTCATGTACAACTGTAACATGACTGTGCTTGAATTCCATTCAGTTACAACAGATAAAAGTACAGTTGGTGAAAACATGCTTAAGTCCAACTTAACTGTTCTACTTCTTACTTATTGATGCATTAGTTACTTTTAGATTTTGGATATTTTGTTGCACTGTCAATATCAAGTATTTTGACTAAGTTTACTTGGATAAAATATCTACCTTTACCTTTCTCAGCAAAATAATAAACTGTAACAACTACAATAACATCAGTAACAACAAAGCAGAGCTGTTCATACACAGGGCATGCACAATAGCAATTTATGAATTTAATGGACCAAAAAAAGATCACATTGAGTAACGGGTGTTATACTTGAAATGCTATTTACAATAATACACAATTTGTTACTTTCATCATTGCTAAAGATGAAATTCATCTTGTCTGCTTCATCCTTACTTTTTTTGGAGACTATATCCATCCATCCATCCATCCATTTATATTTGCATCTTTAATAATGATTCTTCAGAGAAGTGTTCAAATAATATCTTGTTTTTTGTTATGCTTCTACTTTTTTTGTCTTGTATCATGCCAGCAGGGAGCATTAATTAATCATAGTGTGCTAGATGCCTTGTCATTGCGATTAGGTCTACTGTGGAAATGTCAAATGCAGGTACTAGAAGGAGTTTAGCCGACAGTGTGAGGCAGTTACAGTTTCATCATCACCATATGCCACCAAACAGAGGCTACCATGGTGATACACTGTAACATTCAGCTGTAGCCTGAGACAAAGACAGATTTTTTAAAGAGAAAAGGTAATGCAAGGAGGCCACAGGTGCTATCCAGTATGACTGCAGTTTGTGATGTGGGAAAAGAACCTCTCCATTGCCTCTATCCAGCCAATAGTGGCCACAAAGATGAAAAGAATTCAGAAAGCATAACTAAAGTGTCATTTATCTCTGATCAGAGCTGCCCTCCAGCAGCTTCAAAGTTAAACTTTCACTTGTATCAGTTTTAACAAAATTGAAACATTTTCTGTTAAAGTATGGATTCACATTCAAATGATTTGAATGTTCTCTATTCAAAATCCTTTTAATGTATTGAAAACAGTGAAAGGATCTACGAGAGAACCCTGAAGAATAACATACAGAAAAACTGAAAGTTACTTATTTTTCTCTAGAAGAAGGGGAAAGACATCATAGCAGCATCTGCTCTCCTATCACAACAATGCGATTCAAGAAGCATTTGTCCAGAGCAGTGCAATCTGTGAAAAAAAAGTAGTTCACCTTCAGTTGTTTCTGTAGGTCATGAGCCATTGTGATTTTTGCAGTTGAAAAAAAAAAACAGCTGTGAAATGAGTATGTGTACATATATATATATATATATATATATATATATATATATATATATATATATATATATATATATATATATATATATATATATATATATATATATATATGTGTGTGTGTGTGTGTGTGTGTGTGTGTGTGTGTGTGTGTACACATACTCATTTCACAGCTGTTTTTTTTTTCAACTGCAAAAATCACAATGGCTCATGACCTACAGAAACAACTGAAGGTGAACTACTTTTTTTTCACAGATTGCACTGCTCTGGACAAATGCTTATTTATATATATATATGTATGTATATATATATATATATATATATATATATATATATATATATATATATATATATATATATATATATATATATATATATATATATATATATATATATATTCTGGGGGGAAACTACTATCATTAGATGAATAGATTTGCTGTTCAATGTTGTATAAAGAAGCACTTGAACACTGATATTTTTAATTTATTTAATTTGATAAAGGGCAACAACAAACTGCTCAATGTAAGAGTACCTGCTACTCAATACTGCCACCCAGAGGAAACATATGGCAATGCATATAGTATTAGTTCTGAACTCCAGTCCAGACTAACAGGGAGGGTTGATATGAGGAAATTGGTGCAAAAGTTTTTTCAGTTTAAATATATCAATCACAAATATTCCACTTATACTAAACAGGCCCAGAGGTCAGTTGAGCTGAGAGTAGAAACAGCTTTTGAAGGTTATGGGGTAGATGTGCTGTGTTTACAGGACATTCAGGTGGATGGAAAGTGAGGCTTGGATGTGTTTATGAGCTGTTCTAACATGGAACAGAAAGCAAAGAAAGTGGGCTCAGGATTGCCAAAAAGTATGACCTTGTCAAGAGTGTTTTAAAGGTGAAGAGAATTTTAGATTGTAGTGAATGAGGTCAGTATATAGTGTATGCTCCAAAGACTGGGTCTGAGAAAGTAGAGCAAAACATAAAACAAACAATAACAATACATGTATTCAGGTGCCTCAGCACACAAACAGTGGAAATGTGGAAATGTTTTGTGGAGATGGCAGACCAGCTTTGTCAAAGTTTTCACACAGTTTAAACTCAGACCCTGCATGAAAGTGTGGTGTGGGCAAATTGTGAGTGTCCAGAATAGAGAAGTAATGAACAAATCTTTTTGAAGGTTTGAAACTCTTCTCAATATTCTACTACCTCAAACATGCATTACATTAAACTCTTCTGGTTAGCTGATTTAATGTAGATTATCATCCAAATAAACTTTCTGTGGAAAGACTGTGGAATGAAATCTGAATTGACGAGCATCAGTGTACCTTTTGAAGAATGCTGCTTAAACCAGGTGTATCATCTACTTCAGCGTCTGACTGTGGAGACTGGTCTGGTTTATCTGCCACCCTGCTGTTCACTGTACGGGTGGTCATCTGAAAACACAAGTTTTACATTGACGTTTGAGAATATCAAATTGGAGAAAATAAATGATCAGTTTGATGATAACACTGAAAAACATGCAAACTGTGTGAAAGGGCAAAGTCCTGAAGAGAAAGGTATACCAGTGTAAACCAGGCTGCAGAGAAAAGCATCTAGAGTCATTTTCAAAACATTTTTCCCACCCCAGCCAAGATCTGTCAGATACCTCGATTGTCATTTAACTTACGGGTATGGTCGAAGGAGGAACAGAACATTCAACAGTATTCAAAAAACCATTTCAGAAGACAGCTCACCTAAAACGTAGATCCAATTGGACATCTGCCAATCAAATACTTGCTAATAAAGAATAATTCTATACTACCTGCACTAAAACCTGGCAATACCAACTGTATGCAAACCACACCTCTGTGATTTGCAAGAATTTGCATTTCTCCAGATGGCCTAGCTTCTAGTCACCCTACCTAACACGCAGAACTTGGTAAACAGGAATAAATTGAACAGTGTAAATCAGAACATTGAGGAAATCCAGCATCACTGGAGTGTCAATCCAGAATCAGCTTGTGAGATTAGATACTAGAAGATACTAGACTGATCGGGGCTAGTATGGAAGAAGAACACTTTATATCTGAAGGGGTCATGGAGAAGAACATTTGAGACACCAATACCTCCTTCTCTCTGTCGCAAACCCATAAAGGCAGAGAGAGAGACTTTTTTACACAAAGCACATGTGCTTCCTGGTGTTATTTTCTTTTTACTGAATGTGTGTGCTTGTATTTTTAGTCATAGTATGAATTTAGGTTCATGGAGCTTAAAGACTACAGTCCATTCTATGTATTTATTCTATCCTGTCCCTCCAACTGGAACAGCAGAAAGCCGCCACCTCTGAGCCTGGTTCTGCAAAGGTTCCTTCCTTTTGAAAATTAGTTTTTCTTTTCCACAATCACTTGCTCATGTGGAACTGTTTTTCTCTGTAAAAGTGCCAAGAAATTACTGCGTTGTCCCTTGGCGCTGTATAAATGAAGCTGAATTAAATTGAATTATTCTTATGTTTACACCTTTTATTACCTCAGGAACCATATGAGATAAACAAATTATGTTTGGTGACACATCAGTCACATATTCAGTTGTATTATCGATCTGTGGTCACCATAGATATTTAACAATTAGATTTATTCATTTAAGAAATCACCTCAAAATCAAATTCTAAATGTATTTAGCCTCTGGTCTCTCCCAGACAGTGAAATTCAACACCACTCCTTGAAAAGAACACAATCATGAACACATCACTTGAACTAAAACAAAGACTAAGATTTCGTTCTTCTTTGATGGCTAAAAGAAATGCATTAACTTGATATTTGTTTTCCTGTGTTTACTTAAAGTTAGACCTCTGCAGTCACTTTAACAATAGGATAGCGCAAATATTTTCTGTACAAGTATGAGTTTCGACTCTGTGGAGTCTTTTTTTTTGTTATATTTAGTTATAACTTATATTTAGTGATTTTCAAGATGTTTATGATATGACAATGATAAGACCGGTTTTGCAAACAAAAAGTTTCTAAAGTTTAGATTTAGTTTGTCATACTAAAACATTTGACCGTGCAGGATTACTACTGCAGCAACACATCATCAGTAGAGTAAAACTAACCTGTCTCACGACGGCCTAATCCGAGCTCACGTTCCCTATTAGTGGGTGAACAATCCAACGCTTGGTGAATTCTGCTTCACGATGATAGGAAGAGCCGACATTGAAGGATCAAAAAGCGACGTCGCCACAAGCCAGTTATTTCTGTGGTAACTTTTCTGACACCTCCTACTAAAAATCCCAAAAGTCAGAAGGATCGTGAGGTCAGGCCTTTCACGGTCTGTACTCATACTGAAAATCAAGATCAAACGAGCTTTTGCCCTTCTGCTCTGTCTGATGGTAATACAGTGGAACGACACTCAGCATCAAGCTCTGACACACCTGACCTGCTGACAAAAAGCTACCGCTCCATCAAATCATCATTTCTCAACCACAGCGAAGAGCAGTACTGCAAGAAAGATGGAGAAAGGATCAGATCAGTCAAACAGTTGTCAGGAAACATTTTAGGAGGATGAGGTGATGGACTGGTCTCACACAGCAAATTTTCCAGTGTTGAATTAACTCTGAAAGTGTTAAGAGTGGTCTCATATATACACTGTTGTAGTGTTAAATGTAAGTGTTAAAATATACACTTTAAAGTGTTCATTCTAAGAATTAACACTGTATAGAGTTAAATAGGAACACTGGTCAACAGAGAGGAATATTAATATAACTCTACAGAGTGTCCGCATTAGAAAATTAACACTGGTCAGTGTTGAGATTTTAACACTACAAAAGTGTATATATGAGACCACTCGTTAACACTTTCAGAGTTAATTCAACACTAGAACATTTGCTGTGCAGATCATGGCTCAAGATCATTTTAGCACCACCCATGCCTAAAAGTACATACACGGTTAAACATTTGAGCATGCAGCACCCGCATGGCAACCAGTTTTTGTCTTGTTTTTGTATGGATTTTATGAAAGTTTGTGATTTGGATTGTGTTGCATTGAATTGGATTGTGTAATTGTAGATTCCAAATTAACATGGACCAGTCACATAAATTACATGTTGCAGAAAATGGGTAGAAGTATGGGCATGATTAAACACTGTAGAAAATGGATTCCACAATATTTGGCCGAACAACTAGTTCAGTCATTAGTACTTTCTCAAATGGATTATGCATCTGTTGTGTGGTCAAATACAAGTGAAAATAATTTGCACAGGTTACAAGTTGCCCAGAATAAAGCAGCACGCATTGTGTTGGGTTGCCCTTACAGAACCAGTGTAACATTAATACACAGTGAGCTTGCCTGGTTGATGGTAAAGAGTCAGCTGAAATATCATTTGTTGACACTAATTAGAAATCTTATTATAACCAAAACACCAGAAATTATTTATCGTAAATTATCATTCTTTTCTAATGTTCATAATTATGCAACTCGTCAAAGTAGTAATGTGAGAGGCTTGCTCCCTGTGTGTAGAAGCAGTCAAATGCAGCGCACTGTTGTTTATCGGGCAATGGTTGCATTACCTCTTTTCTTATTGTCGGAAACAAGCAAAATATTATTTCAGAAAAAGTTTAAACTTTTCCTATTTACACAATGATCTGATTAATTTTGTTATTGTTATGTATTTTGCTTAGCGCTACATGTATGTATTTCCATTACATATTTAAAATGAGCTGTATTATGTTTTGTACTTGATGTTTTATGTTTTATATTGTGTGTCCATAGAGTTGGAAAATAATGGGATCAGGATTTACATTGGGCTTTCATATTCTGTGTGTGTGTGTGTGTGTGTGTGTGTGTGTGTGTGTGTGTGTTCTTGTATTTCTATCCTTGTCGGGGCCAAATGTCCCCACAAGGATAGCAAAACGTGGAACGACGTGCCTTGTGGGGACCTTTTTCCGGTCCTAAGTAGGAGAAACAGTGTTTTCTTGACCATGTTGTTGTTACTGAAAAAAGTAAAAGTGCAAAAACATTTCTTTAGGGTTAGGCTTTGTTGTGGTGTGGGTTAGGGTTAGGGTAAGGGTCAGGGTTAGGGGCTAGACATGAATGGGAGTCAATGGACGGTCCCCACAAGGATAGAAATACAAGACTGTGCGTGTGTGTGTGTGTGTGTGTGTGTGTGTGTGTGTGTGTGTGTGTGTGTGTGTGTGTGTGTGTGTGTGTGTGTGTGTGTGCGTGCCTATATTATAATTAAATGTATGTAATGAATTTGAAAAGACCCCAGGAAGAATAGCTACTGAGATTTCAGTGGCTAATGGGGATCTTAATAAATTAAACTAAACTAAACTAAACACGTTACATGTCAGATTTATGTAATTTTGCCTGACGGGACGCACTCGCTGAGATTTTTATTCCTAGCCTGTTTATTTCTGGTTAAATAAGGTTTAATGAGTAAGCCCACAAAACCTTATTGTCAAAAAGGTCTAAATGAAAAATTAAAATGTTTTTTGAATATGCTGCATATTTCACACATCTGATATTTATGCTGGTTCTTGATTATTTTCTCTGAGACTTCATACTCCTTGTCACTGTGTGGCCTTTGCAACCCTTAAAGTACCATGTCTCATGTAATTTTAAAGTAATTCATTGACGAAATGCATCAAATAAAAAAAATTACATGTCAATCATTATCACAAACACTTGACATTGACAAAATCCACTTTACATAACAATTTTGCCAACATTCACAATTTTACTTGTCAAATCCATTTTCAAACTTCTGCATTCATGTCTTTCAAGAGGAAACATACAGCATGTTTCCTTAATGTCACAAGTTTTGACATTATTCTCAGGGTAAAATAAAGCAATCTGAAATTTAAAAAACACTTTTATTTTTACAGTTCAACTATCTTATTAATCAGTCACACAGACTGTCCTCTAAAGATGATTTAAAAAGTAAAACTGAGAACTCTTTGTACAAGTGAACAAATACGGACAAGGTTTGTTGTGTAATTTATTTGTGGACCTTTGGCGTGTCTTCCAGCTCTTTAATTCATTGAATTTTAACAAAATTAATTTCAGCTGTCCAGTATGCATTCAGGAAAAGCCACCATGTCATCTGTCGTATCTTCTCTGTGTGCAATTTATACAAATGTTTACCCTGAGCAGTGTGAAATGTTGAAGCTGTGTGCAAGTTCACATTTAGCGGTCAGGTGGCTTAAACATAAACTCCAAGCCTGGGACACCATCATTAGGTTGTAGAGGCCACCTTGAACTGAACTGCCCTACTTTCGCTTGCTTGTATTGCCAAGTGCCGGAGAAGGTTGGTATCTGTGCTACAAATTTTTTTCATTCATCCTTCAAGCATGAATTACCACAATCCTCCATAAAAACAGTCTATGTTGTAGCAATAACAGCCTTGACCCCAAGACACAGGCTCAGCTGATAAGAGTGTTGGCATCCAGGCAAGCAAATGTAAATAAACTGAATCTGGAGTTCACCAACCTGCTGAAACTGCAGCAGTCTGGGTTTGAGCTGGAATGTGAACAGAGCAACAACTTTGTTAATATTCATTTCATCTACAAAAGACACTATGTATTCATTGTTTATTGCACCTAGAGACAAGAAAATGCATTTGAAGCATACTCTTGAGCCATCTAAAATATAAATAGTTTTGGTCAAGAGATGCCCTTTGGGCTTCCAGTAGATAATAAACAAACTGCTTCCATTAATAAGTAAGCAAGCATTTTATGCACAAAATCATGTTTCTGCTGCACACCAATGACATTGCACATTTAAACAATGCTTTTATTTTTTTTGGGGGGGAGATTTCATTGCATTTTTCATTACAAAGGGTTGGTTGTTGGTTTTGCACCAACTTTTTGAGACAGTGAACTTCATTTAAGATTGAAATATACAAAATATGGCACAACCTGTAGACTGATAAAGTACTTCTACACTGAAACGTTTGTAGTTGCCATTTTTTTTATAGGTTGTTGAGCTATCCCTTCAGTCTGACCTCCTGCAGAAGAGCTGTATAGCCTTAAAAATATGGACAAATACTTGGGTCAAGGAACTTGAAATTTATAGTTGTGACAGGTGCCTACAAAAGTAATAAAAAATAAAATAAATTTATTTACTTTAGCATTGAAATGTAAACCATGATTATTAGTACAAGATCCAATACAGGCATGAACAGGTTGTGTTCATGATGAGATGAGATGAGATGAGATTTACAGTATTGTGCATGTTAAAAAAATAGAAGAAGAAGAAGAAGAAGAAGAAGAAGAAGAAGAAGAAGAAGAAGAACTTTAGTGAATGTAAAACTTCTGTGGGAACAATGACCTCTAGGTAGCCCGGTTCAGGGCGTCGTCTGCTCACTCCCCCTTCTCCTGTGTGATAAAGTAAAGGAGGCGGGCGTCACTCACGTGTGCCCCCCGTCGTTGGGGTAAAAGGCAGAGCCGTTGCGCCTCACGCGCTGCCTGCTGCCTCTGTTTACAAAGGCCGGGCTTTCATTGAGCAAACAGTCGGAGGGACGACGACGCAAAGCCGTTCCGTCTATAAACGACCACAACACAGGTGAGTTAAAGGCTTAAATAGCGACCAAAGCTAAAACGCTGGCCCGGATATTCCATCTCATTGCTTGTTACAGGATTATAGCATGTGTTCATAAACTGGCACACCTGAAAATAAAGTCAAACACATGACTTGCACAGCATGTGGATGCACGTGAAATATCAGCTACATGTACATGCTGTTTTATGTTTATTTTGCTTAGTTTAGTTTTTACTATTATTGTTATTGTTATTGTTATTACATTCTTGGCTGACAGTGGAGAGCCTCTCAGACCCTATGATAACAGCGAAAACTCTTCAAGATCTTTGTCTGGTCAGTTTAACTCACACTTCACATTCAAAGGTCATTGTACAGTACCACATGAAAGAGAGCTGAATAACCCACGTTTGTAATTAAACGCAATAAACTTAAGAAAACCTATAGTGTTTGCATTTTTGCTGTAAAGTGAATAATATGCTTGCATTTGCTCCTTGGTCTTATTGCGTTTCTTCCTGTTCTGTCTTTGTATGCAGCGATGGGCTCCATTAAATCTTTCACCCTGGAGCTGGATGGAGCAGGTCATGCAGTGTTCACCGAAGGGGAGGTGGTGTCCGGTTTAGTGGTCCTGGAGCTTCGCAGGGACACCAGAGTGCAGTCTATGAAGGTGCAGGGCAGAGGGGTGGCTACAGCACACTGGCTGGAGAACCGAGGCATGAACGCTGTTCATAATGACTACACCTCCAAAGTCATCTATTTGAGGAAGAGACAGCATCTCATCAGAGGTTGGTAATAAGAACTGCATATGATAATGGTCTGCTTGAATCATGCATTCAGTGTTTTGGTTTTAATCAAAACTGTTGTAACTGCAGTGTATATCATGTTTGACAATCTATACCACCATCACCACTTTTTCTTTTTTACATTAAGATTTTCAAACAAAATGTAGCTCTTTGCAGCTTTGAAACTACTGTATTATTGCATTGATTTAGCAGATGCAGGTGCTGGTAACCACTCACAAGACTATTTGATTGAGGGAATGTGTTTATCTTTTCACTTACTGCATCTGATTAAAATATACTTCTTTGTGTAGCTTTGTTACTTATACAGAAGCATAGGGACAGTATTTTGGGATGCACTGCAGCTGCAGAATGAAAATGGGTCACTGTTCTGAATGATGTGGTGTTAAACTGCTGATCACCACTTTTGTGTGCCAGCTGGTAGCTATTGTGTCTTGTATTCACTAGAGTTTGCAAAATGAAGTCACTTGGGCAAGACCTGTTGCATGGAAATCTTGGAGAATGATGAAATACATTGACACGAGACAACAACATATTACAATTAAACACAAAAACTTGATAGAAATTAACTTTAGATACATAACATATTGTTACCACTTCAGAAGTCTCAACTTGCAACATGCACATATTCACATCAGTATTAATGGCTGCCATGCAAGGTGCTCACACACCATCAGGTGGGGGGCTTGAGCTAACAGCTGTGGCTTTCAAAGATGAGTCTCTTGTCCTACTGAGCCACAGTGACCCAAGCTGCTTTACTCGGGGCAGTAAACTGAAATTCCTCCAGGGTAATTTTACCAGGGAGAATAGATTTAAGACCCAGGAATATGGGTCACGGCAGTTTAATAAGTCACCTATAGACTCTTTGGTACTGTTAATGTTTCATTGGATCCTTCGAAAACCTTTTTTGATTTGACTGATTTGCAAAAGTTCTTGAAGTTCAAAGCAGTGGAGTTTAAAATGCTGGTTCAATGTTGGTATATTTGTTTCTTTCATCTCAGATTACAAACTGATCTCTTCCAGGTATTTTCTCACCATGAAAACTGCAGATTGCACGTTTAATAGAAAAGCAAGCTGTTATGTATGGGAATATTAGTTTTTAGATAAGCCACACATAGCTTATGCCACAGGACATCAGAGTGGAACTAATAACATTTTTATTATTGTTGAATTCATGTATTTTTTGTGGGGGAAAAAAACGTAATGCACCAATTTACGCTGGCTCCATTTGCATGAGAGTTTTGATTCCCCATTAATTCAGAATATAAATGAAATACTCTTTCAAAAAAAATTAAATGAACTAGTGAACACCTAATTCCAAATGAAAATGACCATTCCAAATTAAACTGCAATTCAAAGTAAGTGGCTAGTTTCTTTTGATTTTAAGTCCAAATTGAATACTTCCTCCATCATGCCTTTTTGTCCAATTTAAATTAATTCTGGTTGTTATGGCCGTACATGTTTCAACGTCTCAGTACATATTTGCAAATGATTAAATTCTAGCTCAGTTTCCAAGTGAATCATGTTGATCTAAACTGGTGGATTGATTCTTGGTCTCATGGTTGTTCTAGCATGTCAGCATCATTTCATTGTATCAGCCATCACATGCAAAATCATCTGTTCAACTGCCTAAACCAGTCAAGAACATATTGCAATACCATCAATACCGTACATGAATCTGAGCGTCAGGGGCCGGACCAGGAGGGTGAGGGGGTTGACCAGTGAAGAAGTGAACTGTGAAAATCCAGCTTTATTTACAGCACTGCAGGCTCCATACAATTTTCCTCTGTTTTTGTTTGTGTTTATATCAAAGTATGTTGAACTCTGATGGATAAAAGTTACTTTTTGTGTGAAAAAGAATAATTACAATTTCCTTGGCAGAATGAGAGTAATATGTGAAACTTGAAGGTTTTTTTAAAATGCTTTTTTTTTTTTTTGCTTCCTCAGTTTCATATACAACATGTTTTCTGTTAGTTAACCCCCCCCCCCTCAAAAAAAAAAAAAGCACAGGAACCCTTGTGAATGAAGGACTGGACTCAGACTGAAAGGTTGAAAGGTACATGAGGGATATTTCAATGTTCTACTGCCTTAATGACAAGATATCTAAACATTTTGACTTGCAGAGCTCACACAATGCCAAACGGATGAAGCATTTTGAGGAAATTTGTTTGAGAAAGAACTTTTGGTTTTGACACCTGAGTGAGCAGTTTTGGAAGAGATATGAGCTTTAACAAGTGAACCGTGTAGTTTTGCTGAACCGTCCAGGTTGTTTTTGACAAAAGCACTAAGAGTGTTGAGAACATCCGATCTGTTTGGAGAAATGAGTCAAAGCTGTTGAAGCAGGGTCTTTGCATTTTGGTGGCACTGACTATTTGTATGGGAAAGAAAACTTTCAAACATGAATGAACAGTTTTGGGAGGGATACGATCTTTTGTAAGTGAACTATGGTGTTGTGAAGAACTGTAAAACTGTTTTGCCAAATGATGAGAGTTTTGAAAATGGAATTTCTGTTTCAGGAAATGACTGGAGAAAAAGTGAAAAGATTAATATAATGAAAAGAGTTTAAGGATGGAAGCATAAAAATGTGTACCTTTTTTTAAGCTGTAGCATCAAAGTTAATCAAGAAAGAAAAAAAGAAAATAGCAGAAACTGAAGTTGTTTTCTTCTGGTAGATGCAATTAGGTCACGTCCACCCTGGCATTGTCAAAAATTTATCTACTGGCCTGGGCTTGTCCCGAAAAGAGAGGTTGTTCTTGTTCACAATTTGAGATTGACATCAGCTGATAAACAAGAACTTGATGTCATTATTGGGGATGTTTGAGACACGGTTGTGTGAGAGTTCCTATCTATGAAACATGTTGACATTTAACAGTACGTTTTTTAAACTTGGGAAGCACATAACAATGACAACTCTGCGTATTGTTGATATGTTGTCTCCTTTGCTCATATTACTGTAATAACAATGATACTAGGCTAGCTCCTTCAAATACTATTCCCATGTAAATGTGAAGGAGAAAATACTTTAATTCCAAATAATACAATTCTGAATAATTACTATAGAATTTAAAAACATCATGTAATCATGGCCAGTGTTAGAATTTCTTTTATCTTTATTTTATTTTTAATGAAATAAATGAAAAGGTTAAGCTGTGTTTCCTCTCTTTGGCTCAACGAACAGTTCAAGAAGTAAAGATATGTAGATAAATAAAGGAGCAAATAAGTTAAGTCAAACAAAAATGTTCAGATGTTTTTGGATTTTTGGATGATAACTTCATTCTTGCAGCACTGAATGATACAAAGCAAACAATGTTAACATCTGACAATTTTTAACTTGGTGACGATATGCTGTGACAATCTTCAGACTTAGCAAACAATTGTAAAAGATATACTTTAAATGTTTTGGCTCAATCATTAATGTACGTATATATTGTTTAAACTATTAGAAATATAAATATGAATCTGCTGTAGAGCTGTGGGCTTTACATGCTTATGTATGTGTATGCTTCAGTGTTATCTTTAGGATCGGTCCATGAAATAAAGGTGCTAAATGCTTTTGCAAGATGTGAATCTGCTGATATACTTCCCACATTCTTTCCAGTGTCACCCCACTCCACCCATCCTTGAAGTGACAGAGCCTGTCTGCTATTATAAATGTTAAAAATTAAACATAAAGTTATGTTGACTTGGAACAGTGGCAGCAGAAAATTAGGTGGACAAAGGAAAAGGGAAAGATGGGGAAAAGAGAGGGTGGGGGTGTATTGGTTAGGGTGTCTGTTTTAAAAAATGCAGGCCACATCACCATGGCAATGGAAAAAACAAGGCATGGCTGACCCTCCCCTTCCCAGCTTCCCTCTATACCAATGCTGCCAGCTGCTGCTTCGTTCATTCAGCAATATTTGGCCATTTTTCTACTTGGCTGTTTGTTCTCAGCAGTAGTATTTATTTATCTATTTATTTATTTTAACCAGTTTTATGGTTTTATTATTGTTCTTTCTTTTTTGCGGGGGTGGGTGCCCTCTGGCTTGTAAAGCTAATGTGGTTGCTGTAGGCTTTAAACCTTGGGGAAAGGTTTGTCTTTCCACAGAAAGACCACTCTTTGTTCAATTTTATTTGCTCTTTGTATTAATATTTGGGCTAGTTGTGTACTCAGCAGCTCACTGGCTAAACCACAAAGGTCACGCAGAATGATGAATGTGTGTACTTCAGTCTGCAGCAGTGGCGAATATGTTTTCAAACACGACCGTGTTAATAAAACAGCCATGTGCACAGAGGACGTGATTATCAGGCCCACCATACTTCGCAGAAACCCTCATCATCCTCTTATCAGTGTGGATGCAGAAAGCAATTGAGCTGCTGGGGCGCTGCTCCGATTTACCAGCAGGTGGCGAGCTGAGCTTTGCCTCATACAGACCAGCATTTCTGGAGGATATTGGAAGTAAACAGAAGAAGGTGATACATTTTCCCAATGTACAAATTCAGCCAAGGCGTTTCATTGACGTTTAAGTTGATAATGCTCTGAGCCCTCCCGTTCCTGTCTTGTTTTGTACACTTTTCAGCATCAGAGTTTTTCTAAAGTTTCACAAACACCTCTAACAAAAGTTCTGGCTGAAGGAGTATCTGATTAAAACTTGAGTTGACCCACTGGTGGCAGCATAGAGCCAATTCTCATCGAGGGTAACAAAGGAGTAAACAACTTTGTTTTTCCCAGAGCAGACTTGTATTTTGCCTGGTGTGTTTGAATGGGAAGTACCTCACCCAGCTTAGAAAAGAAGCAACGATCATTTTATTTGTCGACTGGTGCATAGTTTTGTGGAATCTTTTAGTTCATAAGTTGTTTAATGTCTCGAGAGAATATTAAAAGTGAGTTAAACCTGTGAAGAAAGGTTTATAAACAATTATGCACCATTCAGGTGATGCGGAGATTTCGCCGTGGTATCGCGATGGCGTTACTCCCCTTTTCAGTTGTTTTTCATAAGTTCATTTCTTGGGGTAAAACATTCACACACAGACAAAGCTGCATTTCCATATGTGGCTGAAACTGTGTAACGCAAAGTTCACGGCGACATATAAGCAGCGGAGTAAACAGCTTTATTCCAGAGTGAAACCTATTTTCCCCTGACCTGTGCACGCAGGATCTCTGCCACACCGAAGCATGCTCAGTAAGCCTGTTTTCCTCTAAGAACCTGTAACCATCAATCATCTGCTGTTTTCCTCTGCGCTGTCTCCACACCCAGCATGCGTGTTTATTATGTTGCTTTCAGGTTCAGTCCGGATACTTGAGTGCTGTCGAGAACAACCTCACACCAGAAAACAAAACAAAAATGATACAGTGAGCTGACAAAGTTTAGTTTTGCATAATAAACAGGATGACAGTGTAACCATTATACTATAATGAACCCACGTTTTTATTTGAGTTTTTTTCTTTTAAACTAGACTGTGACACAGTCATCTGGTGTTAATTTGACTCGCCATGTCTTAATATTTTAACATCCAATACTTGGATTTGCCCTTGAGCTTATACACAAGTAAAAGCCCAAGGGCAATGTGAGTAATTAACACAAAAAACACTGAATTGCAGTTTGTTTGTTTTTTTTGGTTGGAATATTGATACTCTTCACTGCTATGAGTACTGTGTCCAGTGTTCAGGTTCAATCCGGTAAACACTTGTTGCAGTTGCGGCTCTCTATCTGTCATCTTTAAAACCTATCTGATAACTTTTGGTGTGTGTGTGTGTGTGTGTGTGTGTGTGTGTGTGTGTGTGTGTGTGTGTGTGTGTGTGTGTGTGTGTGTGTGTTGAATATACGAAAAGCATCACTTCAGTGATATGAAGATGAGTGTTAAAAAGTCGGAGCCGGGGAGGGGTTCCTGAAGGCACCACCCCCCAGCCTTGAAACCTCTCCCGGTTCCTTACATAATAAATTCAGAAGCTCCGCCCACTTTCTCAGCCCAATAACAGGGACTCTCCGTCTACTCTCCATACTTTGAGCTTTAAACTGGTGAGGGAGACGTACCTGCCGCATTGAGATTCTTCTCCATCACTTGTCTACGCACTACGAGAATTAAGGAAACGCTTTGCCTTTGAGAGGACTCTGCCTAAAAACAAAACAGAAAATGATTTTCGACAAGTTGAAAAAGTTTGACATCGTCTTCGACTCCCCGGAGCTGGACTGTCCTCCAGTGTTCAGCAGCGGGGACGTGGTGTCCGGGCGGGTGGTGCTGGAGCTGTGCGGGGAGAGTCGGGTGGACTCTCTCAAGCTTCACGCCGAGGGCTTCGCTAAAGTGCATTGGACTGAGTCCCGGTCGGCAGGCTCCAGCACCGCGTACACCCAGAACTACAGCGACGAAGTGGAGTACCTGAACCGCAGAGAGGTGCTGCTGCAGGCAGGTCAGTCCGCTCTGCAGGCCGGTGATGGGACAGGGGGCTTTGTTTCTGTGAGACCTCCGTCCTTTCATTAACCAGCTCCCGAGCGACTGAAACGATTGTTTTAAAGTGGGACGATTTGTCGGGCTGGTTGTTGGTTTGTTGTTTTGATACAGCACTGGAGACATAGTCGTCCAGATTTATTAACTCAGACCTTAACTTGATTTTGAAAGTAGTCTTTAAGCTGCTTGTTTTTTTCCCTCACATTTGACTGGAACTACTTGTAACCTACAGTTTCATTTTAGAGGCATACATGTAAGTGTTCTAAACTTTATTGCTTCACTTATCTTTTTATATACTTTACCCAAGCATTACCTTGCAAACACCCACTCGTTAATTTACAAAAATGCTCTACAGGGCCCTGTCACTTGAACTTGTTTGGCTTTACCAAATGACAAATTATAATATTAGTTATAAGACTTTTAAACTTGTAAAAATATATGTCAACTCCTTAAGAAAGGGAGGGAAAATGCTATTTACATAGGACATTCCCAGCATCTGCCCCAGGAAACATTACTGACACCCACCTCTCTTCTATGAAGCAATTCCTGGGTTGTTTTTCTCCTCTGGTGTGGGGGAGCCTCAGGTTCTCTGTCTTCATTCATTGGGCAGTGAGCTGTTTTGGTTCTCAAGAGCAGACCGGAAACTCACAGTCAGGGCTTTGTCAATTTCCATCTGCAACTAGCTTTCACTTGGTCATCTGTTTGCAACTAACCTTATACAAACATGGCCCAAAAATGCCTATTGACTAGTTCTGTGGAGTTTGCATAAAATCATGTGCATTAAAAATGCGCTTGACCTACAAAGAAGGTTTGACAGTGTTGCTATTGTTTGGATGAAATTGGAACATCCAGCTCGCTTAAGAGTAACTCAACAAACGAAGTCTGTTAAACACAAACATATGTTAGTGGACCTGTGCAACAGGGGAGTGAGAAAAACAGAGCAGCTGAGACGGGCTCCATAACATCGCTTGAGCAAAACATGTTCTCAGTCAGCACAATGGAGCAGGAGCCGCCCCTCTGAGTAAGCACTGAAGCCATGTGATTGCAAGTGAAAGAGAAGTTTCTACCTGAGCAGCATCCACGTTTGAAAAGTTTATCTCTCCCAAATCAAGACTTGAGATTTGCATGGGTTTTTTAACTTTTTGGCAGGATTTATTGACGGTGTCAATAAATTTGTCAGTTGATCACTCAGTTTGTCAGGTAATCAGTTCACTGACAAATCCACTGTCTCACTGTGTTCCATTCATCGCTTGATATGGCTCCTCTACAGTCTTACGGATTGGGCTTTTTCTCAACTTGATGTGAAAAATAGATAAACATTTAACTAACATTTTTACATTTGTTTCCCTTCTTGTTTCTCAGATAATGGAGAAGTGACTGTCCTTCCAGCAGGCAGACATGAATTTCCCTTCAGCTTTCAGCTGCCAGAAGAGACGCTGGTCACCTCCTTCGAGGGAAAACATGGCAGTATCCGTTACTGGGTCAAAGTGAAGCTGCACAGACCTTGGGCCACTGTTAAGAAAATCAAGAAGGAGTTTACAGTCATTGAGCCCATTGATATCAACACACCTGCTTTGTTGGTGAGAAGCCTAACAGTAATGTTTTGTGACTATTGTACATTTGTCGATGATTTTCAAATGTTTTAAGTTGCGTATCTTATTTGACTTCAATTTATAGGCACCACAGGCTGGTACAAAAGATAAGATGGCACGAGCATGGTACCGCAACTTTGGACAAGTGTCTCTAACTGCAAAGATTGACCGCAAAGGCTACACACCCGGTAAGTGTCCAGTTTCTCTGACTTAATCTCTAAAGACAGTTTGTTTTTCTTTAGTGTTGATGTTATACTGGAAGTGTTTATGTTATACAGGAAGCGTTTGCCATTCTTATCATGTTTTTTTTTTTTTTTTCCTTTTGCAGGTGAGGTGATACCAGTCTTTGCAGAGTTTGACAACTCTACGTCCAGGTCAATTGTGCCCAAAGCATTCATAACTCAGACGCAGACATTCATTGCCCGTGGTACCATGAAGCAGAAGCGCTCAGTTGTGGCCACACTGAATGGCGACTATGTTGGTGCCAGATGTAGAGAGACCTGGCACGGTCGAGCCATCAAAATCCCACCTGTGGGTCCATCCATCCTGCAGTGCCGCATCATTAAAGTAGAGTACACCCTCAAGGTATGTTTAATAAACAGCTACTCCTTTGTCAAGCAACTGGATTATTCATTGATTATTCTCCTTATAACACTGCATCAATAATCACAAATAACAGTAATTGTGACAGAAGTTCTCCTTGCCTTCCACCAGGTTTGTGTTGATGTTCCTGGAACGTCCAAGCTCTGCCTTGAACTCCCTCTTGTCATTGGCACCATCCCTCTACATCCGTTTGGCAGCCGTACCTCCAGCGTCAGCAGCCAGTACAGCGTCAACCTGGAGTGGCTTCGCATGGCCATCCCTGAGCAGCCGGAGCGTAAGTGTCCTCTCACACCGCTTTAAGTGTGAAGTTAACATCTCAACAAGAAACCTCATAAGTATTTTGTCATAAACGTTTCAGAGAGACTGTTTTTGCTATTGATGTTCCTTTGTGTTAGATTTTTGGTTAATTTTGAATTTCTTACTGCTACATTACCAAATAAAACTTTTTGTTTAATAGAAACTCATGACAAATGAAACAGTTGTCCATAGTTCAAAAGCTGTAAAATGTGTTATGTGGGAGGGTAAAGAGTTTTACTGGCACCGGTGACTCAGCTGTTTAGTGTTTGGACCTGTACGGCTCTGCTGATTCGGGCCAGAAATCTAATCCTGCCTGTTTCCCTGCAGCTCCTCCAGAGTACAGCTCTGTGGTGACAGAGGAGGAGGCTGAACAGCGCAACAACGCTATGGTCCCGCAGCCAGCTGAAGACCTGAGTGGGATCATGGAGCGACCCCTCATGGCGTTTGTCCAGGAGTTTCGCTTCCGACCTCCACCAGTTTACAGCGAGGTGAGTCAACAAATACTGGAAACAACCCTTGCTTCTTTCTTCTGATTACTGAGTTTGATTGGCACATCAAACTTCTCTTTTGTTGAGATATTTTTTTAAAAAAACTCTTAAATTACTGGGTTTTTTTTGCTGAAAACGAAAGAATATAACTGAGTTGTATAATAGGATGTACCTAAGAACAAATCATATTAGTTTCTGCTTGGCGAAGGACTGAATTATCTCGTCTCCTCACCTTCATCTCATGTGTTTTTTTTCCTTCCTCTCTACAGATTGACCCCAACCCTCAGCCTCTCAACATCCGACCTCGCTGCATGACGTATTGAACCATGAAGCCTGCCTGAGCGTCAAGCGGATCAATGAAAGAAATGAAGAGATTTGTCTTTTTCTGGATAACATCTCTCTGATAAATAGCACCTGGTTCCGGCCAGTGTTGTTGAGATGGACTGGAGCACCACAGAGAGGCCGGAAGACGGAGCTCACAGGAACTGGATGATAGCGGAGGAGCTGCCATTTAGATTCTAGTTCAGAAAAGTGGACACTTTCCTGTACTGCAGAAACAGAGAGAGAGAAGCAACTTCTCTGCATCAGTTCCTGTCCTCCTCAAGTGATTTTTGGCTCCCACCAAAGCGAGCTGCATATACCTCCCAATCAACAATTCCCTGTCTGGAGAGATTTTTGAAATGTAAGGACTTTGTGACTTACTGCAAGGTGGGGGTTAGGATCACTTGATATTTATCAGGTAGAGAGTAGGAGTTGTACCTGGTATTTAAATGTTAAAAAAAACAAATATATATGCCCTTGACAAGCTGACATGTTCAGAAGAACATTGTCACCTTTGACTGGCATATAGAGAAAAGTGCAATTATTGTCTGCAGTTATCAACTTTCCTTTGTCTGGCAACGGAGTAGATTTTACCAGCCTACATTGTTATGCAATTGTTATAGCTCAACAGCAATGTGCCTGTCATGATTTCTACTGTTACTTAAGCACATACTGTATCTAAAGTTGTCATGGTGGAACAAATGGGTCAAATAAGTTTTTTATGCATGCAGGTAACAATAAGTAAAAGGGAAAACAAGTATGCCTTAACTATCTGCAGTTGAAGATTTCACGAGGGTTTAAAGTCTTCTCTCAGAGAGCTGCATGGAGCTGAATGTATTCTGACAGCAAAAACGGATTGTTTGTGTGGATTAATTCCAAGAGTGGTGTTGTGTTATTTCAAGGCTCAAGGCACTGAAATGTAAGACAGCTGATTTTCACCAAAATGACTAAGTATGTTGCAGTGTGATGATGGAGCTACACAGGCCCCGTGGATCAGCTCTCCCAGCTGATTAAACAAAAGGAGGAGATGACGAGAACCTTTTGAGCCGAATGGACTGATGCTTTCGATAGGGGCCAGGTGCCTTGGTGCTGTGAGGTCAAGCCTTAAAGCTGAAGATGCCACTGAAATGTAGGGACAAAGAACATTCCAATAAAACTGACCTGAGGATAATTTTTTCTCCTCAACTTCCAAAAAATCTTCAGGAGTATCAAAGTCTTCAGGGTCAGATGTGCAACGTTAGTGGCACGCACTGAGAAAAAAAGAAAAGATAAAAAAAGAATGTATTTTTATACAAATGCAGTTGATGATTCACAATCTTGCCAAAGTTTTGTAAATGTCTTTTTCTAATTAAATAAAACAAATGAATGTTATTCTCCTCTCATGTTTCCTTCAAACTTGATAAGCATGCCACCTAAGCATTAATTCATCTATCAGTTTAGCAATTCATACACACACACACACACACACACACACACACACACACACACACACGTACAGTCAATTTAGTGTCATTAGTCTAATCTCAAGTACACAGTACTAAGTTCAACTGTAATTCTCTCCACAACTGATATGTGATCTGTTTTCCATATATCTGTTTGTTACATGAACGACGGTTCTAGATATTCTCGTGCTAATGAGATTTAGAACTGCTTAGTCCAAAACAAGTGTATGTTTTGCTGTTTGAGAATCGGTCTTTGTACAGGTGTAGAACCAGGCAGTTTCTAATCATATTTGCCACTGTGTTGTCCGTAAGCTCCAAGTGTTATGAGGGAAACAAAAGAGGGCCTCTGCAAAGCATATTGCATGCCAGTGGATTGGTCTATTGTGTTTGCAAGTGATAGTCAAAACAATCTCCCTTGATGAGGGCAGGATTCACTGAAAAACAGGCAGAGCTCAGCAGACCCAAACAGCAATTACAGTGCTAGTATCTTGCACTTACACAATAAAGTTGATTTCAATGGTTGATCACAAAAAGGAAAATCAAAATCTAAATGTCACATTGACTGCTACTGATCAGTTTCTCGAGTACTGTCTTGTACTTCCTGAGATGACTATTCAACAAGGATGGGAGGAAAGAAACAGTGAAATGCTCTGCTGCACAAAGCTGCAACCCTTCCTGAACGTCAAGCTGAACAAACTGAGATAATTTAGCAAACTGTGCTGATGCAGAGTGGAGAAGCATGGAGAGTAAAGTATTGGCTTCTGGATAAACATTTAATTCTTGCTTTATAGTACTTATGCTAAGAATTAAGCTGTGTTTCAGTGGAGAAGACCACAGAAGTTACACTGTAGGGACAACCACACCAAGGGGAAATTTAGAGTTACTAATTAACCCCACTTGCATGTTTTTGGATCGTGTGAGGAAACTTGAGTACCCAGAGAAAATCCAGCCACATATACAGGGGGAACATGCAAATTCCACACAGAGTGGCCCAGCCAGCATTTGAACCCAGACCTTCTTACTGTGAAGTGAGAGCGGGAACTACTGCGCCACCTTGTACCCCGAACCCAAATCCCTCACAGTGAACGTATGGGTGCCATTCTGATTGTACCCAGTGTGAGTCTGAGCTTGAGAGTTTATTTCAAAATGAAGTTTGTTCCCTTTGAGAACAAAGGTTTTCCTTCAGGTAGTTCGATTTCCTCACATGCGGGAAAGACCTTCATTCAAGACCAGCATGTGTAGTCCTGGGTACACAACATACAATGTTTTGGCACATTATTTTATCATGAATGCAGACATGTGAACGATTTCAAGCATGTCAGTGAAATAAAAGAGAGGAAACCAAAGAAAATTGAGCTTTTGTACAACATATTCACATGCATTTATATTTCAAATCCAAATTCTTGAACGACTGAAGCTTTCCCTGAACGCTTAATGTAGCATGTGGTCATTTGCGGTGTGAAGTCTGAAAATGAGAACATGAGAGAATGGTCCTCTTTGTTTCTTTCACAGACTGAAAATAGTACTGCAACTCAGCCTTCAACCAAGAGCACATTCTCTGTTAAACGTCGTCAGTCGTTCTCAACTGGTCTGACATTGGGACCCATCATCCCCCTCCACTGATAATACACATTCGAGTCACTGCCACTGGTTAAGGATCAATGTTCTAATGATATGAGGTGCAACATCTGAAGAGAGCAGCTGTGCAATTTTTAACATTGGGAGAAAATCAAATATATTTTTTGTCGTATTGACTTTTTGTCACTAAGTCCATAACTCCTTGACATTAAGATTTCAGGTTTTCACTAACATTAACAACAACACCAACAACAAATCATCGATATTTACAATCAAACAAGACACATGCTATACTTCAGTGTTCCATTTTTACGAACAGGAACATTGCTTTGACTAAATTCAGTGAACTTTTTACATCATTAGTGTAACTGAACATAACATTCGTTGTCATTAAGGAAGTAAAAATTCTGACTTAATTTAGAACAACATAATAAATATAGTTGTTCAGCTTCTCTCAGCATTAAGTAATGGGTGCATTTTTTTTTATCAATCTGAAGTGGGGCAGCACAAATGTCTTCCTACATTAGATGAAAGTCAGATTAAATAAAGCTGAGTGAGTACTGAAATAAGACATTTAACACTGATGTCTTCTGGATGTTGGCTTCAGTGACCTTAAAGTAACCCTGTGTTTTTTTAACTCTTCCAAACACAAAGAACAAAGCTTTAGGATGTTTGACATCACACACACACACACACACACACACACACACACACACACACACACACACACACACACACACACACACACACACACAAACACACACACACACCTGTGTTGTTAAAATCCCGTTAAAAACATATTCATTAGCTAGCTTGTTTACCATACCACACAACAAAGTTGTGAACCATTACCTTTGAGTGATTCAAAATGTAATCATATACCTTCACCAGCCACAGCTTAATCCAAAAGGTTTTACAAAGGAAAATGCTGGTCTCCACTTGGCACATGTGATTATGACAAAGTTGTTTAAAGCAAATGAAATAAACAGTTGCAGCCCAAGAACCTTTTGTTTGGTAAAAGTAGACTCTGGGCACAGTGTTGACCTACTTATTTCAGTTGACTGTTACTGCAGTAAAAGACTGCTTACAAAATTATTTGAATTATTATCACACATCCCGTGTCCTGTATTTTTCATAATTAGAATATAAAAGTGGATTATTGTGCTATTATTACAGTGGATTTATATACAGGATCTATGGTTCCATGAAAGTGAGTAATTGGAAACATTTAATACTTGTGCCTGTGAAATGTAGTGGTGTTGCCTTACAAATAGAAAGCAAGACACTTGTTTGGGAAGTAACTATTGTGCTACTTCAAATAGTCCTCCTCACAAAGTCTCTCTGAATAATGTGCAGTTTGACTTTTTCCCTGCAGTGTTGCTGTGTGTATTAACTGGGCTGTTGTGGGTCACTCTGTTGACTGATTTTCTCAACGATTTAACTGAAGTTACATCATTAGCTAGGGGAAGAAACTAGTCTATAATATAGATATTGGTGAGCTCTAAAAATGATTCATGAAACAATGAAATAGAAGTGATACAGAACAAAATATGTAAATGGAACTAGAAACATGTATGCAGCAACAGACACCCTTAATAAAGATGAGCTTATGTGGATTGTTTTATAGGTATTAGGAGATTAAGGATGCATGCTAACATTAATGTTACTGACAGTTTTCTTGTTACTGACATATTGTTTCATGCTGCTTTAAGGAAGACAGGGCTGTCCTGGAACAGGAACTGTGAAGACGACAGGGTTTTTTTTTATTGCTGAGGCTAACCATTTACTTGGTGATGAGGACAGAAAGAAATGATGACACTGCAGCTCTGCAACTGCTGTCAGAGAGATAGAGACATCAAACACTTAAGTAAACGTACCTTTGTTAGTATTTTCTAAGACGCAACCAGTTATTGATTCATTACTACCAAAAATGTGTTGTAATGTAATGATGAGTTCTTTCTTAACAAAAATTTTGAAACATTGTCCATAATCAGGTAAAAAAAAAAAAAACCAGAAGTGCCTAAAGACCTGTTCTGCATGTCTGACTTAAAATCTAGGCCACAAGACACCTAAAGGCAAGTCTGGAAGTGTGCAGGTCACAATGTGTGAACGTGCCGTGACTATTGCTTCTTTTATGGCACAACTTGATGATCTTCATGAGAAAAATGTATAACAGCAACTGTACATAACTAAGAGAACAAAGAAGAAATCCAAGGCAAAACAGACAATGATGTCTAAATTCAAATACGGGGATATGCTTGACAGTGTTTTGAAAAAAAAAAAAAAAAAAAAAACCCAGACAGAAAAGACTTAAATGTGTTTCAGAAACTTCAATATTTACGATGAGCTGACTTAACAGTTTGGAGGCAGCAATGTACACGTTCACCATCATATATATTATTTATGTTTAACTGAAATCACTTGCTGCTATTCTTACATACTCATTAAAATATAAGTTCCTAAAATGCTCAAAAGTCTGAAAGAGACTGAGAGTGCAGTAAAAAACATTTTCCATGCTGCTGTAACAGACCGGCTGTGTTAGTTTTCTCAGTGGTGGATGCTCTTTTGATACTTGGCAGTGTGGATCATTACTCGACCAGTCAGGGCTGTTTGTTGTTGTGAATGTAACGTGAAACTTCAGTATTCGTAACTCCTTTTTTTTTTTTTTTTGGTTTAGGATTCTACCATTTTTATTAGCAATTTTGATAAATTTAAAGGGATACTTCAACATTTTGGCAAATTGGCCCATTTAGCACAATTCCTTAGTTATTTCAACAGCATACTTACTTTTTTTGTGAGGGCGACCTGTTGTTTATTCAGAGGTGAGTACACAATGGAAGTGGATGGTATTTTTGTTCCCCCTCGTCAAACTCATCAAATACACAATCCAACAACCCCAAAACACTTTGGTGGACACGTTATAATCCGCACATTCACTACGCTGTGGAACACCAACAAATAATATTGTACCGTTATGACACTGAAGCAAATACTGGGAACTACTTTTTCTTTTGAAATCACTACGCCCAGACGCCATATTTAGTAAGTAGTTCCGTCTTAGCAATCTTCGCATAAACAACTCAATCTCGTAATTTTGCATTAATATTTCACAGCTTAGTGAATGGGGGAAAACTGAGACGTGATAAATTATTAAAAGCAGATTCTTGCCAGGCTCAGCATGGCGGAGTAATGACTGCTGCTCTGACTTCACAATAGTCTCAAAGTTAATTTTTTGCTGGGGTCTTTCAGCTTGGAACGTGCACGCTGTTCTTGAGCCTCCTTGAGTTCTTTTTCAGCTACTCCAGCCTCTTGGCACAATCCTAACAACACGTGTTGTTTTATGCAAACGCGCATGTGTGTGTGTGTGTGTGTGTGTGTGTGTGTGTGTGTGTGTGTGTGTGTCACTGTCTTCCTGTGCTGAAAAAGCTATTTGTGCAGCAGAATAGCTGGTGCGAGAGATTCCAGTTCCTGGAATTGTAATTTTGTTGAAGTGGATACTGACGATGCATGATTGAACAGAGTCAACTAATGAGCAAAAGATGTGTTTATTTCATTTTAGGGAGTCCTGTTTCTACTGACAGCAAGTCTTTAAGTTAAACCAGTTATCTGAATCAAAATACACTTTTTCCCACAAGTCATTTTAATGAGGCAAATCTTGTCATTTGAAAACGAACAATACGGTAAATAAAAATATTTTATGTAGTTCTGTTAATCAGCACATAATTGCTCAATAAAACCGACAAAAGCAAACATTAGTGAAATACGAGTTGGCATGCCACGTAGTTGGCATGCCACGTCACAGAGTTAAAAACATTTGCTTTTAATAAAGCTGTTTGGGAAAGTTAGTTTTATAATAAGAGCTCTGTCACAAATTTTAATTTTTTCTATAATAATATTCTGAAAAGCAACTTGATAAAACAATATAGTAATATAGTGATATACTCAGTAGCCCCCCCAAAAAAACAACAACAACAAAAACAACAACAAACAAGCAATCAAAAGAAGAAGAAAAAAACTAAATTAAGCAATTTCTGATGCAGAAAAAAAGCATATAAACAATAAAGTATACTTGTGTAATAAAACAGGTTGGCTTTATTTCTACAAAATTTGCCAGAAAATGACTCACAGAAAAGTAGATGATGCAGCTTTCACATTGTTGAAGAAGGTGATGAGGAAGTGCATCATATGTAGTAAGTCCAAAGACGTCAATTTGTGTTCCTCTTTCTGAGGGTCAAATTGTTTCCCAGCTTCCTGATGCGAAAATCCGCCCTCATGAAGCACATCGAATCATTTCAGGTCGGACAGTTTTTTTAGGAGCGAAATAAAAAGTTCAAAGAACTTATGAAGTTCACATAGTCAAAATCAGTTTTGTTTGTACACCGCAGTCCTACTAAGAGCTCTCCTAATCAATCCAATCCCCCTCAACACACACACACACACACACACACACACACACACACACACACACACACACACACACACACACACACACACACACACACACCTGTGTTGTTAAATTCCCGCTCAGCTGATAAATGGATTGTGAGGGAACAACAACAACAACAACAACAACAACAACACAATTTCACCTTGAAAATCACAGTCAAAATTGAGGCATGTGAAGAATGTTGCAAAACATATGGCATCTGTGACTTCAGACTTTCTTTTGTAACTGAAAATATTGATTCTTTCTTATGCTGACAGTTGTCTTATACAACTAGAATGTATGTGGTTGTTTACAGAAACACCAAAAGTACACTGTGAAATATTAAGTTAAAAACCAATCAAAAGAGATTTGAAAAAATTGTTTAAAATATTCTCAACGATTGAAATCGAAATCATGTTTGACGACTTTCTTTTTCATTTCATAGTAAAAGCAGTGTGTGTTTCTAGGGCACCTTAGCTTTGCAATGAAAAGAATGATGGGTTATGTGGATTGAGGAAGATTGGATTTCCAGTCATTCAAGTCTCACAACTCTGGCTCCATACTGTTCAGTGGAATATGAAAACATCATCGTCCTCTTCATAGGTGATTTCCAACATCTCATTAGCAGCTGATGTTGTTGTTTCCTGAACCATATAATAAATGTGATTCAAAACAGGAGAAATGTGTTATAAAGAGAAATATAAAGACAACAAGGATTCCAAGGATTTTTATCTCAGCTATTGTGTTTCCCCTGTAAGAAAAAATTTAAGTATACACACATTTAAAGTTTAATTAAAGTGCAATATTCATTGGACATGGATATAATCTATTATGTGACTGTATTATTGAAGATTGTTTATGATGCCTTAATAGAAACTTGTAACTTTTGCATGTTCCTCAAATTTACTTTTTTTTTCTTTTTTTGATGATTTCCATGGTGTCATTTGTAACTGTGATGGCTTGTTTTGAGACAGTGAGGTGAACAGAACACCTCACGTCAGTCTTCATCTCAGGTATTTCCTATCCACAGGTAATTGTGCAATGAGAAATGTGAAATAACATAGCGATGTGTCAGACACTTTCGGTATCAGCTGCTTTCATATGCTAATGACACAGAATGAAAAGAAAATCAGAATATGTCTGGGCAAAGACCACACGTTAAAATACCCAGCGGGAAGTAAGTCATCCCGATGGTTTGTCTGTGGGTGTGCGTTTGTGTGTGTGTGTGTGTGTGTGTGTGTGTGTGTGTGTGTGTGTGTGTGTGTGTGTGTGTGTTCTCGTATTTCTATCCTTGTTGGGGCCAAATGTCCCCACAAGGATAGCAAAACGTGAAACGACGTGCCTTGTGGGGACCTTTTTCCGGTCCTAAGTAGGAGAAACAGTGTTTTCTTGACCATGTTGTTGTTACTGAAAAAAGTAAAAGTGCAAAAACATTTCTTTAGGGTTAGGCTTTGTTGTGGTGTGGGTTAGGGTTAGGGTAAGGGTCAGGGTTAGGGGCTAGACATAAATGGGAGTCAATGGACGGTCCCCACAAGGATAGAAATACAAGACTGCGCGTGTGTGTGTGTGTGTGTGCATTTCATTTTTTCTTTACACTCCATTTAGGATCAGTCTTGACCTACATTCTTGACAAAACACAATAGAACGTGTTTTGAGTGGCAGCAGACAAACCAAAACAGAGCAGGATTGATTTTCCTTCAGCTCTGAATGTCTGACTCTGACTGAAACGATCTATTGTCATCTTGTTTGCTTTGATCAACAGGGAAGAAACGCTGACCTCCTATCTCCTGGTTGCAGCAGTTGTCAAATAGTCGGACGTACCAAAATGTTATTATACACGGGATGTGATGCATTAGTGACAGTTTTCACTTGAATCACATCGAATCAGGATACTTTATGTACACATGTTACACCAGTGTCACACAACTAATGCATGAATGCTGAAAATTCCTTGAGAAATTTGTGACATTCCGAGTTTGTTAGAGCCCAGGACTTCCGTCCGTCTCCACCCAGTTCTTTGATTCTATACTTGATATGAAAAATGCCAAAACACCTGACTTCAGGTTAATCTAAGTATAGCCAGATGTAATGTTCAGCGTGCTGAACCTTAGGGAAAAACACACAGGACGGTCCCCTGAGTATTTCGCCCCGAAAGGATCCCAATCATTCATGCAACAGACCTTTTGTTTCATGTTCCTCTGGGCTGGGCCTGCCCCAACAGATAGGTTGGGCTTCATTTGCAACTGGGCAATTTGGTGTTGATGTCAGCTGCCAACCGAGAGCTGATATCATTATCAAGGATATTTGAAACACTAGAGTGGGAGTGTTGGTATCTCTGGAACATGTTGATATGTTTACATGAATTTTAGCAGAACATCTTAAAAACTTGGTGCACTTGTCTCAGGGACAAGTGTCACAACAGCCTGATGTGCAGTTAATATCGCTGTTCCCTTTACGTCATCATGGCAGTGTGGTAATAAAAGTATATATCCAACACATGCATGTTGCATGGTACTTGTTAAAGATTTGTATCACCTCTATGAAAAGAATTTACAAATTTGTTGTGCTTGGAACTGATTTCACATCTCAAAATTGATGTGTGAATGCAGTATAACATTTGCAAGACAATGATGTGAGACAATTTTGATCTTACTAACACTGGGTTTCTGTCTGGTCCAGCATTCATTTTATCATTTGTTGAAAAAAAAAAATACAATAAGAGTTCAAAAAAGTGCTCAAGCTGCTGGATGAAATTCACATTGACAGGCTGAATGCCCCTTTAGTGGGGGAAAAAAAAAGAAAAAAAAGAGAAAGAACTGAGAATAATTTGATACCAGCACAGTGACTGCAGGATTGTTTTTGGATATGCAAAACAAATTGTTGATGTTCAGACTTTTTTAAGAGGACCTGCAAAATAAATAAGAATGGGTCCCTGTCTGAATGGTTTGACATGTTTTGTTTGCTCTTATGAAATTCATTTATAATTTGTTGTCCCTGAAAGAGACACAGAAGCTGTATAGTCACCAGAGTGAGTTTCATTTATAATTTCACACCTAACATCAGTAATGATACCAGGAAACACCAGCATAATTCGATGTACAGTAGCATAGACTTAAAGTGGTCCAATGATGCCTTGTTCTAAAAAACATATTTGCAAGCTGTGATGACCAATTTTACGCACAGCTTTAGCAAACACTGAAACATTGAAATAAATGTCAAACTTTAACATGATCAATTTTAATATTCACAGTTTAGTGTCTAGCTTCCAATCAGTCAATTCGTTACCTGCACAGAGAGAAGTGGATCAGCTTACAACTCCACCATTTACAGACCTCAAGCAAAATCAGAGTAGGTTCAGAGGGTTTAAGAGCAGAGAGCTGCGCATCAGCCTGCTCCCAAAAATATTCTGGAAGGGGAAAAGTACCATGCTGGAAACAAACAACATCCCCAAACAACGTGCTATGAGAGCGACTTTGTTTAAGCCCTCTCAGGCCCCGGGGCCGGACAGAGTGGAGTGAAATCAACTTGTTGCTTTGTGGTGATCATGATCTGTCTCTCTTTGTGTGAGCCCTCTACAAAGCTCTTTGTTTGTGAATCTTCCTCAGTACAAAGGATTCTCCACACTGAGCCAAAAAATGCCTGACGTGATGACTTTCAGCAAATAAATGCCCTATATTTTCATGCGCCATCAGTGCTGGCTGCAGCTGCCTTGTTGTGAAAAGGAGAGGAAAAGACTGATGATAGTCATGTTACACCTGGCATCTGTAAGACTGATAACACTCAGAAAAACTTTACACGCATGTTTTTTTCTACTTTTAGATGAATGGTTGTCCATAATTGAACGTGAGTGTGTGTGGCTGTCCGTTTCTCTGGGCTTGCCATTTAATGGAGTGGTGACCTCTCCAAGGTGTATTCTGCATTCGTCTATAGCTCGCTAGGCTCGGCTCCAGCGCCGCACGAATATGAACTCTATATGTGAAGTAGTGGTTAGCACTCTCACCACACAGCAAGAAGAAATATTCTGAAATAGGGTGAGTTTGCATGTGTTTACTACTCCAAATCTAATGGACTTGATTGATTGATTCCTTTCCTTTTGTAACCTCATTCCTCCTTCTCAGCTGTGAATTTTTTGATGCTTGTCGGAGTTTGTCCCATATATTCCATTTTTCATTGCACAGCAAATACAATTTAAAATACAGTTTTTAGTGACTATCAGCTCATATCTGCTGCCACCATTTCATGCACTGCTGAGTGACATTATTGTTGCCCTTAGAGCAAAAACGGGTGCTTAAAGACTTTATCAAAATTTGGTCCAAAATCTAGTATTTGTGCAAAATGCATGCTTATTGGCATGGGCGTACTTCCACTCTTGTCCTGTGCAGCAGCACATGTGGCCTGTCTGTTTGGTGGAGAGAGCATGAAAAGTGGTGCTCAGGAATGTATTTTTCTTGGAATGAGCACAAGATTAGCACGTACTGTAGCTCTCTCAGAGCTGCACAGGACGAAAACAATGGTGGGGGTAAGCTGGTGAGACGAGTAAGTTTTGACTTGAACGTATTACTCAATCGGCTTGCTTTCCACTTCACAAAGAACACTATGTGCCATAAAAAAAACGCACAAACAAGTCAGATGTAAACACTCCTCAAGTAGGACAAGTGTGTGTGGCAGAGCTGAGTCTGATATGGTGTTGAGATGTATAGAAGCAGGCAGTAACTTGAAGAGAGTTAAGTTAAAGTCGAACCACTCGCCCACACTCCTTTCCATTCTACAGTTGTTTACATTTACAGTTAGACATACACGCTTGATTATTTGTTTGATTTTTATTCTCACGCAACAAAATACTTGTTTGATCAACACTAGTTTGGATTCTATTAAACCAAACTGTTGAATCAACTCATCCTAAACAGCTGCTGAGATGCTCAGCAAGGCATCTAATCAAATTAACACTGTGGAGCTGGCCTCAGTCCCAGAGGGGCCAGGAGGTTTTTGTTTACCCACCATATCCTTGATTTGTTATTACAGTCATGTTGATGTAAGATTATTAATCCGACCACATTTTATTATTTCACGCTGTGAGCATTTGCTTTAACACAGCAGTGACACTGCCAGCTGCTGTTGTGGACAGTCATGGTGGATTGATTTTGATCTTTTTAATGATGGCTTGAGGTAATGTTTAGAGCTTTTAAGTGGATTTATGGGAACAACAAATGAAGTGATTCTGGTAGACATTAGGGCTTTTACTTCAATCAGGGGTAGTATCACAGAAATCAGCGATTCACACTACATCTTTATCATTTCAAAACAAAAAGGAAAAATTAAATCACTTGAAATGTTTTGGTTTGTCTTTTTTGATGAAATCTGAAGCAAGGTGAATCATTACAAAAAAATAAAAGCACAGTTTAGGGTAGCACTTTCAAAAGCAGGTACAGAGTAGTTCAAAAAGCAGATCCATGCTAAAACATAATCTTTCATCAGTCAATACAAGCTGAGCAAAACATTGGAGTAATTTTCAAGTGTATAAATAGAAATAGAATTACTACATTGTTCAGTGGCTCAGATGAAACACAGGGTGTATTGTGACATCCCTGTCATATGTTAGCAGGGCATTAGGGTGAAATGATTTCAAGATAGTGAGGGAGATCAGTGCTAAGTACCTTCTGCTCATTAATTGCACATTACTTGCAAAACACTCCCAACTGGAAACTTCCGAGATTGCACATCAGTGTTATACCATTATGCAGAGGAAAATTCTAACTATCTAATACTAGAAACCCTCATGTGAGAGGATCACGCAGCTTTCGGCCCTGACAGACACTGCCTGCCGAGGCGACTGTCCGGCCCGTCTGACGGACAGGCAAAATGCCGGCCCAACAAAACCCAGTGGCTAAGCTGGGGACCATGGCCAGGCAGGGTTCTGAAAAATCCTGCTGAGGGGTCATTCTGACATCTGGACAGACAGACATGCTGAAAACAATACATCCTCGCAAACACTCCTCCTGCTGTAATTAAAGCGTCTTCATGGAATTCACAGCATAATGCATCATGAAGACAACATGGACCAGGTTTTTCTTTTTGCTTTGTGGAAAACTTCTCAAACGTTTACCCCTTTATAGCAACATTAAAGTTTAATCTAACCCTGCTTTTGAAATGCCTTCACACTTCATGTCATGTTCACGCCAAGCTGCTTGAACAATTCCTCTGACGTTTTGATCCAAAATTCTGTAAAGTGAACCCTTGCTTCAGATACATTGCATGCACAGACAAAATGTAAAATTCCCATTACAACACCTCAAAACATGACTAATTAAATTGTGGCCTTCTAACTCTGTGGTGCAGGTTACTAAATACAGTGTGATTGCATTGTTGTGTGTGAGCAAACACTTTGCAATGATTTCAGATCATGAAATGACACGTGATCCTGGTGCGGAGATCCCGGTTTATCTTCCTAAAGGTACGCTGTGGGTGTGTTTGACAGCTATTTTTCATACTTTCCATCTTGATGCAACATTGACAGTTGTGCTTCTGGCACTTGAAGGCAGTCTGACTATTCCCTCTGGCCCACAGCATCAAGAAAGCATCTTCTGAGGTCTTGTGCTCACTCAATACTCTGCGTGAGAATTGCTGTGGAGCATGATATGATGATCAGCTCATCTGCCACAAACAACTGCACTTTGTTAAAAATCACCAAAATTGTGTCTTAGCCATATCTAGATAGCAATGTACAACCACGTGATTGGCTGATCTGATATTTGCATTAATAAAGCAGTTAATGGGTATCCCCAATGCTGAAGTTGGTGAGCTTTTTTGTGTGTCTGTGTCCATGACACTGTGTTGTTAAACACTGTCAGTCACCTTTTTTGTTTGTTTGGTTCAGATATCTACAGAAAAGGAGATATTCTTCAGTTGGATAACATGTCATGGTTTTGTACTTGAACATTTGCTGCACAGTCACCACATGTTCAAGTGATGCCAGAGTCCATTTATGTGAATTGGTGTAGCAGCTGTTGACATTCCTGTGAGAAATCAAAAACGGGTTCCTGATTTCATGCCCGAACATGCGAGCTATATAGTTTTCTGCCTCGTCTTGTACATTAAGTCTTCTTCGGCTTACTATAGAATTTTTCTCCAGTGTGCCTCAGGTTCTACGAGCCTCTGTAACTGCAAATTTCTCCATGGTGAGATAAATAAAGTCTATTCTATTCTATTCTATTCTATTCTATTCTATTCTATTCTATTCTATTCTATTCTATTCTATTCTATTAACTCTTCATTCAACTGTGTACTGGTTGTAAAACACATCTGGAAAAACAAGACAAGACACTGTTTCTCCGAATCATGTTTTTAATCATTTTCACATCTTAAAGTTCATCCTCCTTTGGCCGTCCCTTGAGAGGAAAGGCTATCCTGGGTTCTGACGTCAGGCTTCATGGGTAAGTAAACAGGGACTAATCGAGGGAAGAGCCTCCGCATAAACAGAGCTGTTGTTGGTGTCATTAAAAATTACAAGGGACAAATATGGACTAAGATCAAGTTTGGGGGTTTTAGAGAAAGATAGAAGAATTTGAACAAGTGCGTTAGTTAAGTATTTTGTTTATTGCTCCACTAAAAATGTATCAGTAGAAAGAAAAATCCTTTCATTTTTAAGCTTGTTCTTTTTTTTTAAGACAACATTGAATCATGTTCAAAAGCACTACATTACAGCAATGCCAGTTGTATTTACTTGCAGCAATTAAATCCTGGCGAGATGCTTTTATGAAACACTTTCACACTGATTCAATAGCATGAAAACTTTTGAAAAAACAAGTCAAAGAAATCAGTATGATTATGACACAGTCACAGCATTTATTGTACATTACTTAATCATGTTATAAAACTAAACATTTACATATATGGGTGATATAGAAAACATGGAAAGAAATAGTGCACTCCCTCCCCTGAGTGTTATGCTCCCTCAAGGAAATTATTTGCAGCACCAAAATTTCCATATGAAAGTCACACTCATTGTAAACAAACTGAAAATTACAAGGTTGGTTGCTATACTTACTTCTAATCTAATGTTTCCACTGGCACATTGTGCAACTCCTTATCAAATTGTGGGTCATTATCAAGAAGTCTTTGGATCAAACATGAGATCATGACTAATTTATCTAATGTTCTAAGTGGCTGATGTCCTAGCCATCCTGTACCTGCAGCAGTAAAACACTAACAACATGTTTTGGGACTATTCAGCAATATAAGTGATAGCTATGCATTCAAACAAATTACTAAGTCATTAGTCAAAAATCTATATTTACTACTGGAATGTGTTTGGACATCCCAGACTCCTGACTCAGTATGTTCATTTGGAGTTGTGAACTTGCCTACATGAGTGTGACTCTGCAGTGAAGTGTTGAGTGTGCAGACATATCAGCAGGTTTTACACTGCAAGCCTGAGGTGTTTGATCAAGCCTTTGTCCACAGTTTAGCCAAGGTGTTTTCTTGACATATAACTCTGCCTTATGGTGACACCCACACTCCGAGCCTCTCTTTGAAGACATGAACGCAAGTGTGACGGCGTGAATCCACCTTAATACAGTTTCTTGCAAAAAAAAAAAAAAAAGATTGATATGACTGTTTACATCTGGTATTAAGGTGCAGTCACTGGTGGAATAATGATTTAAATAAATGAGCTTTCAATAAGGAAAGATCAAGTGGAAAAATAAAGTCGAAGACAAAAGTTCAGCATTTATTGAATTTATTTTGAGGAGAGTCATTGCTGACAGCACCATGAACATGACCAAGAAAACAGTGGCACGATTAAGAACTCCCCGTTGGTGGTTGTGGATGACTGAAGAAAGAATCAACGGACTCTAGGTTTGACCTGACTGCCGACCTGTCCTGACTGCCGTGGGGAAAATGGGGCTTGTAATCAGACATAACACAGAGAGAAACAATACACGAAAACTGAAGGGTTCAGTGGCTCTTGATTTTACCCTTCTAAACTGCAGAAAGACTGTTAGATGAAGTTCAAGGTGATTGATAATGATATTTTATGGCCAGTGGAATGTTGGTGGGATTGATTGATGGGAAAGCAGAAAAGACCTTTGTTTCTGAAAATACTGTGAATTTATTTATGATGACTAAACATCTAAAACATGACATCCATTTAGGCTTTCAAACACTTGAGAAACAGTTGAGGTAAGAAAAGATCCTCTCTTGGTTATATATTTACCATCACTGTTACATTCCAGGCCAAACTGACCTGCTGGCATAGTTAAACAAATTCTGCCAAGCAAAATGTTTTTCTTTCTTTTAGTTTTATTTGCAAAACACATTTGCATAATACTGCTTGGCACATTTTGACAGAGACAAGAAAATTGGAGTTTACATGTTTCTTTTTGAAAATGAAGGTTTTCTTGGGGTACACTTGTGTGTTTAGATTTAGATTATTGGCTTTTCTTTCTCTTTAAAAAACTGTATTTTCATTGTTGTTGGGGATTATTTTACCATTTATGGCTGCTCTATTCTGCCCTTTGCACCATCCAAATTTTATCTTAGCTGCAAATGATGCAAAAAATATTCAACAGTATTAGTGTAGAGAACCTAGAAACCATTTCACTTACCTCTGTTTTTAACACTCACTATCTCAGGTGGTTTCCTCTTTGTGCGAGTCATGAAGCTTATAAACTCAACTGTAGAAAAGCTATAAAGTTGACTGGTCTGTGAAATTTAAACAACCCGTGGAAGGAGGAGAAGCAGAGAGATAAGGGAAGAAAAGAGTGATTTAAATGAGCCCTTTACGACTGCTGAAGCCTTGATGTCAAACACACTGTGTTTTTTATCATTACCAAACCACAAACCCTACTTTTGGTGAAAAGAGACATGCAAGCTGCAGCCCGACTCTGGATCTGGTCTGCAGTTTTATCATGTGAGCGGAGAAGGATGAAAGCAGTTGTTGGTTGTACATTTTGTTCTGCAACCACAGAATTTCAAAAGGAAGTACACAGTCACTTCACGCTGTGCTGCACAAAACTGACAAGAGCTGGCAATGAAAGAGACAGCTCTTTTTAAAAATGAACTTCACATGTATGTTTCTATTCTTAAAAAAGTAACATTTAAAAAAGACATAGAGGGCCTTCTCAACAAGAACTGTATTAAGGTATCCTCACAAATCTAAGCATTTTTATGTGGATTATAGCTGCCAGCCTCCTAAAATAATAAGAAAAACAGGTGTCCTAGAATGAGTGGTTCAGTGTTATTCTCACATGCCACAGCCTGAAGGTATTTGTGGATTACTTAACATCTTATCTTGAACAATCTCTCTGTCTGTCCCACATGCTGTTGGGATCCTCCGACCCTTTGCAGCTCCAGCAAAATTTACTTTATGTGGCTCAGAGATCTCATCCACTGTTTACTTATTTACAGCACCTCAGTACAGATGTGAAACTGAGACTCTGAGCTGAAAAATCCATTCATCAAAACATTAGCAGAGGGAGCCCAAGGAGGCCGATGACACGGCTGTCATGCTGCCCATACCAACTCTGAAGATTTAGTGGGCGCTTTCCATGAAAAACACAAGCTGGAAATAGATCCCAGATGATTTTATTCATAGAAGAACCGTCCTCTGAGTATTTGAATCACTGGCATGGCACATATGTTGCGTGTATATGTGCTTAAATTTAGAAATTATTGTGGGAGGAGATGCAGGAAGGATCCTGCATCATATCAAGCACAGCACAAATACAGTACAGAGTACAAACCTGTATATTTTTCCTTTTGGAGACTGCAGTCATTTGATATTCTTAGATGTGGGAAGCTCCTCATGGTGCTTTGCAAGCTTGACAAAAGTGAAACTGAAGGTATTTTCCATTCTCAATGTTGGCAGTGTATAGCAATAAAATTAGTCTGTGGTCAGAAGTTTCTCTAGGCGAATGGTTTGAGATCAATTGAATTGTGGGACGCCTTATATCCTGAGTCAAAGACACTGTCAGGAGATCTCTTGCTGTACGCAATAAGAGGAAAATAATGTATTTACTTTAAGTCTTTATTGGAACGTCTTGAGACCTGACTCTAAGATACGTCAGTCAGGTTAGGTTTTGATATGTTATCAGTGCTGTAACTCTGAGCACTGTGATAAGGTTAGTTATTGTGTGACTGGTTTAACCAGCACAATCTGAGGCTGTTCTCAGTGTTTTATGATTACTGTTGACAGTAACACATCACAGAAGTGAGGAATTACTTTTGCACCAATACTCGTAGGTAATTGAATACCGTTATTAGTACATCAATAGTTGGGCTAAAGAACTTAAGTTATTGAAGCTCACTTATGTTACTATTTCACTATACTCTTGTTTAGTGGAGGTAGACTCCTTTAATAATGTTAAACTAACTCAGTTTGTCTGACAATATGAAACATGTGAGGCACCATGGAAACAAATAATTCTGTATAGGGGACGTCATGGAAATGTGGTCATTACGGTGTAACGCATATGTAATTACACATTAAAATGCACGTAATTACGCTATAATGAATTAAATGTTAAAATGCATGTAATTACACTGATGCGCATGTAATTACGCTGTAAGATGTATATTATTACGCTGTAAAACGCATGTAATTACGCTTTAATGCATATGTCATTACATGTTAAAATGCATGTAATTATACTGATGCGCATGTAATTACATAGACGCATGTAAATATGCAGATGTATGTAATTGTGTGAATGCTGAAGGCATTCACACGATTACATTCCTCTTCTGACTTTTTCCGCCGTTTTTTGGCACGCTTCTCCTCCTACAAATTTTGTCCGATTTGAACCATTCAGATATCAAAATGTGCAGCTTTTTAAGGACATTCCGGCTATGTTCTGGCTTTTTAATATCTTTTAAACTTTTTGAAATATTTCAACTTTTGTGCAACTTTTTTCCCCATGTTAACGGATGGAGCTTTTTTCAAACTTTGGAACCTTATAACTTCTTCAAATCTTAACCGATTTTCACCATTCAACTTTTAAAATATTCAACTTTTTAAACCCTTTCTTCAACCTTTTTAAACTTGCTCAACTTTGTTCAACTTTTTGAAATATTTCAACTTTTTAAAATTATTTTTAACATGGAAGTGGATGGGAAAACCCTTCAATTGACCTTTGAACTCCTTCAACTTTGACCCCTTACAACTTTGTCATACTTTGACGTAGACAAGTCATTTTACTTGCAAAATGTAGGCATTTTTGTCCTCTATTCAGGTATGTTATATCATGTCCAGATCTTTTACCAAATTTAAACTGTGAGCTTTCAAGTACGGAGAGAATTTCAGCCATATTCGGAGTTTACAATGGGTGTGTATTGGAGAAGCTAGAGTGGGAGAGTGGCAGTTAGAGTGGGGGAAGCTCTCGATTTTGACCAAAAAAAAAATTCTTTTCTCGTCCGTACGGCCACATTTCTGTCTCAATCTGCACAATAACCCCTCAAAACGTAGGCATTTTTGTTATGACCCGTACAATTGAGTCACTTTGTCTCTATCTCAAATGGTTCTCTCTCCAGCTGCATTTGTTTGAGGAGAGTGCAGAATTTTCTCCCATCCGCTCCAATGCATTTTGGAGAGAGATTTTCTCGCTCAAATCCAAAACTTCACTCATGTTCGCACCATCGCCGTGGCTGAATGGATGATCCTACAGACATGATTCCTGCACCATTAAATTCACGAAAGACTTCTGAATCTGATTGTGTGAAAATCTTTTTCAATTTCACCTCTGGGTTCTCGAGGAATGACATTTCCTCAACCATGTGCACTCCATAAGAACTGCTGATTCACTGTCATGGCTGCTGTGCGGCTGGTCTCCATAGCAACAGACACACCTGTTGTGCTGACTGCTGCTTGATTAATCTGGATTTTTCCATTAAGACTGGAGCTCTATTGATCCTCTGTTACTCTGACACTGACTCCACTGCTGTTTACTGCTCTGTTCCACTTTTTCAACTTTAAAGGTATTTTAAAAATTTTCAACTTTTGACTTTTTTTTTAAGTTTTTCAAACTTTTTCAAGTTTTTTCACCTTTTTTCAACTTTTTCAAACTTTTTCAACTTTTTTCAGCTTTTTTAACCTTTTTCAAGTTTTTTCAACTTTTTCAACTTTTTTACACTTTTTGAACCTTTTGAACCTTGTTCAACTTCTTTCAACTTTTTGCAGTGTTTTCAAACTTTGTCAACCTTTTTCAACTTTTTTCTGCTTTTTGCAGCGTTTTGAAACTTTTTCAAAATATTCCAACTTTTTGCAGCGTTTTCAACCTTTTTCTACATGTTTCAACTTTTTGCAGTGTTTTCAACATTTTTCAACCTTAGTCAAGTGTTTTCAACTTTTTGCAGCGTTTTCAACCTTTCTCAACATTTTTCAACTTTTTGCAGCGTTTTCAACATTTTTCAACCTTATTCAACTGTTTTCAACTTTTTGCAGTGTTGTCAAACTTTTTCGTTTTTTCAACTTTTTGCAGCGTTTTCAAACTTTTTCAAGTTTTTTCAACTTTTTGCAGCGTTTTCAACCTTTTTCAACATTTTTGCAGTGTTTTCAAACTTTTGAACCTTTTTCAACGTTTTTCAAGTTTTTGCAGCGTTTTCAAACTTTTTCAGGTTTTTTTCAACTTTTTGCAGTGTTTTCAACCTTTTTCAATGTTTTTCAACTTTTTGCAGCGTTTTCAAACTCGTTCAATTATTTTCAAATCTTTGCAGTGTTTTCAAACTTTGTCAAACTTTTTCAACCTTTTTCAATTATTTTCAAAACTTTTTCAACTTCCTTTTCAACCTTTCTTCTTGAACTTCTTCTGCATTACAGTTTAGCATTTTCATCTCAGCATTCACACTTGCAGTTTCTTCAGGAACTGCAAATTTTTTCTAGTTACAATACTGTTATGCGCATGTAATTACGCTGTTATGCATATGTAATTACGTGTTAAAACGCATGAATTGCACTGATACATATGTAATTATGCAGACGCATGTAATTACGCTGTAATGCATATGTAATTACACGTTAAAACGCATGTAATTGCACTGATGCGCATGTAATTACGCAAACGCATGTAATTACGCTGTAATGCATATGTAATTACACGTTAAAACGCATGTAATTGCACTGATGCGCATGTAATTACGCTGTAATGCATATGTAATTACACGTTAAAACGCATGTAATTACACTGATGAGCATGCAATCACGCAGACGCATGTAATTACGCTGTAATGCATATGTCATTATGCGTTAAAATGCATGTAATTATACTGTAAAGCATATGTAGTTACACGTTAAAATGCATGTAATTTCACTGATGCACATGTAATTACGCTGTAAGATGCTTGTAATTATGCTGTAATGCATATGTTATTACACGTTAAAATGCATGCAATTACGATTTGATGTGCATGTAATTTATACGTTAAAAAGCATGTGATTGCGCTGTGATGCATATGTAATTACATGTTACAATGCATGCAATTACACTGTGATGCACATGTAATTACACTTTAAAACACATAATTACGCTGTAACGCATATGTAATTACACTTTACAATGCATGTAATTACTCTGTATCATGCATGTTATTACAAAGAATATAAAGAAGGAAGGGATGGATTGTATGCCCGTATGCTAAAATGATTAATCCAATTCATCATTGCATCTTATTAGTCTCAGTTAAGGAAGGGTGAAGGCATATTAAACCCCAAAAACAAATGAAGGTCCACATGGGTAATATGGTTAGTCTCTACAACCATGAAATGGAATGAAATGTGATGATTGGATAATAGTGCAGGGAGCTTTTGCACAGATCAAAGTATAAACAAAAAAAAAAACTATTAATAAAATGAACAAGACTATCTCTATGTAAGATGACCAGTCATAATATGTTCAAACACAATGGATCATACTGTTTGTTGCACATTATTTGATTAGGATAAACTCTTCCACATATTCTTTGCAATGTGGGATACAGACCTGACTAGTCCAAATTCACAAAGGAAAAGAAAATGAAGAGTGTGTGCTATTTTCCATGTCTGTCAGATGCCATCCTCATTGTGTTAGATCAGTAGATGTTAATCAGTGTTCACATCATGATTATGCATGTTTTTGTATGTGCTGCCCATACAATTGATCATCCTAGGAAAGAAGTCTGCTACACCTAAATTTTTTGTCGTGTACAGCAGGTGCGTCACAAGGTTTTAAATTCAGGGAGGGCTTAGCCCCCAGGAGATGCACAGGATGTGAGCGAACATAGTACACATGCTCAAAACTCTACAAACAGCTAACAAAGACTGAGAAATTATGCATTATTATTTATGTTTGTTTTCTTAATACAGTACAAATAAAGGTTTGCAGAGTAACAGTGTGTTCACAGCAGCAGTTCTCAAACTGGGGTCCCCTTTACCCCCAGTAGATAGTGAGTCAGAGCTTTGGGGTTTGTCAAAAATCATCAAATTAACTGATAATAAATTAAACACCTTGCGCCAAAAACAAACTAATCACTCCCACCACCGCTATGGACCAATAAAAACTCTGACATCATTGATGCATATCACTTAAAAAATCTGTCATCCATTGTTTGCATCACACACAGCTCCTGCCAGTGACAATGAAAACATATTAAAATAAGCCTCTTCATCAAGTGGTGCTGAGTCTAAACCAGCAGAATGAGAAAATATCATGACCTTTATCTGGATTTTGGTTTCATCTAGATCAGTGACAGAATAATAATAATAATAATAATGCATTGGTTTTATATAGCACTTTTCAGGACACTCAAAGACGCTTTACATTGCATTATTCATTCACACCATACTGGGTGGTGGTAAGCTACTGTTGTAGCCACAGCTGCCCTGGCTGGGGTAGACTGACGGAAGCGAGGCTGCCAATCTGCGCCATCGGCCCCCTCCGACCACCACCAACCATTCACTCTCACAACTTTCATACTAGGCAAGGTGGGTGAAGTGTCTTGCCCAAGGACACAACGACAGTTTTACGCCTGCGGGAGCAGGGATCGAACCGCCAACCATCCGGTTATAAGACGACCTGCTCTACCAACTGAGCTACCAAGCCAAGATGTGAGGAGAGTCTTCAGCTGGTAGCAAATAAAGCCACCGAGTTAAAGCAGCTCCTGATTACCAGGAGCCAGAGTTCAGAGGAAAGAGTGAGGAGAACATTAGCCTGAAAACAGGAATGGTGAATTTACTGTAACTTCAGAAAAAGCTCAGAGAGCTTTTTACTGGATGACTATTACTTTTATGTTTGTCAGTTTTCTGCTAATGATTCAAAGAAGTGGCAATAAGAGTTGAACCACTTCAGAAGGTTTTGAGCTGTTTTTTTTTTTAAACAAACTAGTTTCATTGGTACTGTGTCAGTGTCAATACTGTTAGTAGTAATTTGAAGATGAAGGAAACATGGTGGTATGAAGCTTCAGAACTCCACACTTTATTTACAAGTGCTGCACAGAGCATGTCACTGCACACACTAACTAGTTAACTCCTTAACTTCCTGTAATCCAGGACCCCACTTGGACACGTGAGCTGACCTCTGGCCTGCCTGACTAAAACATAATAATCAAAATTACAGCAGTGGTCCTGTTCTGAAAGCTAGAATAGCTCTAAATGCTATGAAATGGAAAATGTAGCTTAATAAGACTTTGCCTGTGTTTTGCCTGTGTTTAAAATGATAGTAATTATATTGACATTACTCCAATTTAATTTACTTAACTTCATTTCTACTACACAGAACTTAAAAATTTGAGGTCTGAACATTCAAAAAACAGATAATTAATTTGGCATTTGGGGTTACAAACGGCAGATTGTGTTTAATTAACATGAGGATTATGAGGAGTCCTTGAAAAATGGTCTACACCTTATAGACCCTGGTCTATATTGCTAAAGCCATGTTTTTATTTGTCAAAGGAAAAGCTTTTGATTTACTAATAACATGGGACTTTCTACTGTTAGCTGGAGCTAACAGCCATTACTAAAAGCAGTGATCAATACTTACTCCATTGAAAAACTTTCTTTTGTCTTATATCTAATGTTTCATTTGGCTCTGTGTCTTTGAAACTCAGGTCCCTTTTCCCTGAGCTAAACAAACAAACAAACAAACAAAGAAAGCAATGAAAGGATGGATCTCTGACTCAGGAGTGGCTTAAAGGCTTGTCTGTTGAATGCACTTTGTCCCAGTAAGTTAATTAACAGGACGTTGAACTGGTATTGTGAATCGCTGCTGTGAAAGCTTGCAGTATTGTTTTAATCAGATCTGCATCTGTGAACACTCGGCAGTAAAATGACTCCTCATTTGATAAGATTAACCATGATACAGATCCGTGGTGTAATGGCAAACCCATTGTTTCTTAGCATAAACACACAGCTGGGTTTTCACAACAACTCTTTGGCACAGTTCATGTAAATTTATTTTAAGTCCAAGAAATCAATGACCTGTGATTATTTTTATTTTACTCCAGAATTAATGTCACATCATATCTTTTTTGGTTTTTTTCATAACTGAAGAACAAAACAAAAAACCTGCAATGCTTTTCTTCCTGGTTCTCATTGCAGCGCCTGAGTTCATCATGGGTCTGAATTATGCTGTAAGCTATAATTCATAAATACCCTTTCTTCTTTTATTTGAGCTTCGGCCTCACACTGAAGTGGTTCATTTCTGAGCTTCTTTTGTATGGCGTGTGTGGAGCAGTCGGCTCAATAAATAACTGTATTCTTTAGCTTATATCAGTCACAAACCAAGATAACCAGTACTCTGAAGCTTAATTTTAAAAAATTATTGAAGCTGCTTCTGCATGTTAAATAGTTTATGAATATCGTGCAACCTTGCTTTTTTTTCAGTTTTGTGGGAGTCTGTGAGTCTGTTGATCCCTTCCAGAGCTACAGACTAAAGCTGGATTCCAGTACAGATGTTTACCGTGCCTTATTTAGACTAATCTCAAACTTTCACTGCATCACTGTGATGAGGCTTTGTGTGATTTGTTGCCTGATTTGCTGCTGCTCTTCCATTAACTTTTACCTCCTGCCCACATGAGGCCTCGGAGTTGAGGCAGCAGCAACAACAGAGTGTGATGTCAGAATTGGAGGGTGTTTTTGTTCAGCACAGCTCCCCGGAGAGGATACGGTGTCGGAGGTTTGCACAGACGAAAGGGGGTTGTTTTTCGTGGAACCAGTGCAGCGACTTTCACTCAGAGAATGGTACTCAAGGATGTTTGCCTGTTTCTGTTTCAAAACTCTGTTCAGCTTTTGGTGGTAAGAAGAATCATCGGCATTTCGTAGAAAGAGAAAAACATGATGAGTAATGACTGTAGCTGGGGGTTCCAGGGTGGGCAGACAACATATGAGAACAATTTCAACAACAGTCTCAATCATCTTCGTGAATCAGGGAAAATGCCTCTCACGATAGATACACTTATGATTATCAGAGTTTGTGAGAACATTTTTTCATTGAAAATTTCTGGTGATATTTTTTTTGTAGATAAAACAAAAGTTGATTTGAAGGTCCGTAATACTTCCACAGACTAAACAATTGTGTCAGTTCTGTGTTTTTCTCCTCCTGATTCATGCTGGGGTGTGCATTTCTTCGACTAATGCGGCCTCACACTTTTGGAGACTGGATGTGACTTTGTGGAATTATGGCCTCTTTGCTACCGGGGGGACAGGGTTAAACAGAGGACAGTCTCTCTCCTCCCTCATGAACACAATCCACTGGACCACTGCTTCTCTCTGCTCCACCGCCACTCCCACCCACCCCACAGGCTTACAGCAAGCTGCTACTTCAGAGGAAGTCCTGCTGGTCCCATGTCAGAGGGCAGCAAAACATGCTTTTCTCTCAGATGGTGAGCGTGCAGGGATGAATCCGACGCCAAGAAGCTCCTCGTGTTCGTTCGTCTATTCCACCCACACAACTCTCTCATCTATTTGTTTTTCATTGAAAGGAAAACTGAAACCTGTTGAGCTTGTTTTTCCCCTTTTCTTGGCTGTGCGCCCGCTTTTAAGGTCCAGGTGATGATGAGCAGGGAGTCATCTTTCAGCAAAACAAGAGGTGGATCGCAAGGCCAAGGGGAGGAGTGGATAGGAGCAGAGGGAATCCAGCGCATATGATTTTTGATGACTGCAATTATTTTGCACCTTCATCTTTGAAACCGGTCCGACCGTCTGTCAGGATTATAACACATTTGTCTGTGTTTGCCAAACAGCTGTACTGGTGTTTGTCACCTCATGACAAAGAAATCAAATAGAAGTTGGGAACATGCTGTACAAACATCTATCAAGTTCATTGTGCTTAGCATTGGGGAGGGCTTTGTTTCTTTATAGAATATCTTCCTTCACATAAAGTCTTGCAGTTAATTAAAAAGTATCAACATGAAATCTGAAATATAGAAGGAACAGAATCCAAATAATATAATTTCAATGTCACATCTTCCATGAGAGGTACATAATAGAAATGTTCAGTAATTTACTGTCTATTCTCAATACAGATGACAAAAATGAATATACACTATGACGTTTACATGTGGTCAATTTGTTTACCAAGCACACTTAAAAGAGTAATTAATTTCATACACCAACTGAACAAAATTACAGTGTGATTATGATGGTGTTGAATGAGGAATGTATGAAGAGAAATAGGACTGACATGCTTAAGCCACCTCCACAAAACAAAAAGTTGTTTATCAAACAGGATGTCACCCCTCTCACTGTTAGGCTGGTCACCACTTTCATCCTGTCTTTGATATTTGACTTTCTCTTCTGTTTATGCTGCGTTCCTTTCTGTGTGGAGCAACCTTAAAAGGAATTTACCTTAGTGATTCTATTCTATTCTATTCTATTCTATTCTATTCTATTCTATTCTAATTGTAACTGGTTAAATTTGTGTCCTGTGTTGTTTAAACTAAACAGACGTCTCACATTTACTTCAGTAAACCAAACTTGTTGATGACTTTGTTCTCTTCTGTTGTCTCCAGTTGCTGTTCTGCTGTTTTAGCTAGTGTAAGTAGAGTAAATACTGGTGAACATCGGGTTTTGTTGAGCAGACAGCTCTTCCTTACACATGTTTATTCTTACTTAAGGTGAATTTGCCGTGTCATTACAGCTTTCTGTGAAAACTATTCGGTTAGATTACCATTTGTATCAACAGAGGCTGCAGTTGTTGCTGTTTGGCAAAAATGACATGCTTTAACTTGCTTTACTCATCAATTTGAAAAAAATCTTTTGAATAAAATCTAGTGAACGTTTGTTGTCTCTCATTCTACGTTTCTCACTGCTTTGACTCTCTTCAGGCAATAACACTTCTCCTGATAAGAAAGTTTCGGTATAAGTTACAGGAAGATGTTAAAATATTTTTAAGCACAGGCTTTTTCTGAATGATTTTCCCTACAATGCTGTAGGGATTTTTTTTTTTTCTACTTCACCTGGAGGTGGTTTTTCCTCTGCTTGGTTTGACAGTATGTGCTGAAAATGTTCATGGATATTTCTCTGAATGCCAGAGGGGTTTTGTGTGCTGTAAAGATGAAAGCTGAAATGAGAAACAGAATTCTGGCACCAGCTGAAATCAGCACGGCAGATAAGACAAGGGCTTCTCCAAAATATCATGAACCAGTTTTATTAGATGTTTGAAGTGTAATGGAGGGTGTAAATTCAATGTCTCCTTTATTGTCAGCCAGAAAATTCATATGTTACATTGCATTTCCTGTTAGCAGTGTGCGCTGAGGTATTATCGTAAAATGACAAAGAATCAAAAGTCATACATTATTAAACTGTATGGAAAATATTGATAGGATAAGGATTTTTCTTTTTTTTTTCTTGTCGAAAAGCCTGTAGAGTAAATAGCTGAAATGTCACAGCATGTATGTGTCTGGAAGCTCTGTAGGGGATATTTTGGGGAAACACAACTGGGAAAACAGATTCAACCCCTAATGTACCCCTGACACCCATCCACCAGAATCCCATGGGAAACCTCACTGAATCCTCCGCCTCCTCCTTCTCCTCTCTGCTCCAGCAGCCAAAAGCCCAGCTGGAGAGTCAGGAGGTCACTCAGCTGATTTAATCCCTCACCCAGGTCACAAAAACACACAGCACTGGACAAATAACTCCGAAATTTTAACTCAAGAGTTAATATGCTGAAACTCACTGTTTCCAGCGTGAAAATGCTTGTCTTGAAGCAGATGGTAGAAATAAAAGTTCACAGCCACTCTCTCTCTCTCTCTCTCTCTCTCTCTCTCTCTCTCCAATTTGAGCCTTAAATCAAGCTCAGGCTATTCAATCAATCAATCAATCAATCAATCAATCAATCAATCAATCAATTATTGTATTTCAGATTTTAAAACTAATGTCAATAGAAAAATTGTAAGAACAGAGATGTTTGAAAAGGAAAAAGTTGGTGGAAATTAAAATTTTGTCCAACCTTTATTCTCACTTTTCTCCCATCACTCCAACAGTTTTAGAATATAATAACAGCTAGCATGCAACAGTTTTCCTGTTTTTTTATTGTAAAATATGTTATTTTATTAAATATAAACAGATATTTATGATATTCTTTGAACTTTCTTTGGGCCACCATTTCATCTTTGTTCACCCATTTAACTCCTTTACATACATGGAATGGCCTTTTTAGTAATTTAGACTCATTGATCATTGACATTTCAGCCAGATATTGCTGCCACTGAAGCCGACCGCAGCGTTGCAGCATTTACATCTGTCCTGCATTAGATTGCGACTTGAACATGTTCATGTTGTCTATCAAAAGAACGGGAAACATGTTCAGTGCACGCAGCCCCCTTTGCAAAATAGCTGCTAGAGATTACATAAGGCATTTCTAGTCACGCAACGCTATAGCAGAAGACAGCAATTACTTCCTGATGGTGGGGTGACAGTCAAAGAGGGGAGAAGTTGTGGAAAAGAAGAGGGAGGGAGAAAAGCCTCTGAGAAAGATGGGCTGAGATGGATGAACAAGACAAGTAGAAAGGAATTAAATTTGAGTCCAAATAAATTTTAAAACTTAAATATTACTTTCCTATATCTCGTAGGGCAAATATTGCATCAAAATTGACAATTAGTACATCTGTGCTTGCTAGTTTGCTTTTCTGATGACTATGAGGATTGGTACATGTTGTTGTACGCATCTGAGTTACAGTGAGGACTATACCTGAAACCAGTGAAGCATGAGAACGTCTGTGTCACAGAGGGCTTATTGTGTTACCGTATCTCAGATCTGAATTCTCCAAAACTAGCCAGCTGAAGAGAGTGAGTGAGAGAGTGAGTGGCACAGCCTCTCGGATGAAGGACAAAACTGAAAGCAACCAGACGAATCTTGCGGCCTCAGTGAGATCAGTTTGTGCTCATGTGCAGAGCTCTGACGTTTGAATCACCCAAGAGAACAACAGATACTGGGGGGGGGGGGGGCAGTTCGCCAGTCTGTCGCAGGGCGTGCCATGTCCAGTAAGCCTATATTCAGTCTAAATAGATCAAGTAACAACACAATCATTACAACTGCAAAAGAAAGAAATGAAAAAAGGGCAAGTAGTAAATACCATGAAAATCAACCAACATGCATCTGTTCAGGCTGTTTGTCATAACAGAGACACTCAATGGAAATATGTGGATAGTGGACATTACTCAACAAGCCAAAATACATTTACAAAAATAGCTCATACGTCTGAAAAGTGAAAAACAATGATAATAGAGTTATGTGAACAAAACCCACATTGTACTGTTTTACAACAGGAATCAAATGTGAAATGTCTTAAACCTAGCTCTAACTCAGTTAGTTTGGTTCAATTTTCATGAGTTTAATCAATCATTTTTACTATTTTACCTCTCACAATTTGTTGTGGTGGAAGTGAATTATATCTGATCTTAGAGTGACACTGCATGTGTGAATGATCTATTTCAATGTTTGCATCACTTCTGTAAGGTAGATAAGTAGCTAAGAATATGAGTGAGACATATACCGAATGGTGGTTCTTGAATATTTAGATTTAGACTGAGAATCAATTTGTTGATTCCCTGCGGACATCCTGCATTTACCCCAGCAGTGGGCTGCTATGGGGAGGTGCAGCATCCAGGGAGCTGCTGAGGGTCAAAGGCTTTCTTCAGGGACTCACAGTGCTTGTGTGAACCCAAGACTTTCTATCTCGAGGCCACTGCAGCCCACTGTGCTTCATTTTATAGAAGTATTCGATGCTCTTTTTAAAAGGTACATGATGTGTGATGTGGCTTTTGCTACAGTGATGGAGGAGCGGTAGTTCCTGGCTAAAGTCACTTTCACATGTCCTCACATGATGCACATCTTCACAGTCAAATACACACAAATGTACAAGTTCTTAAAATAAACTTGCGCAGCAAACAGGAATGCCCATGCTAACATGCCCCAGTTCAGCAAAACAATTCACCAACACGTGCACACCCAGAAACGGTGCAATGGAACAGGAAGAACGAGCATCAAACATCAGCCCACACATGCACACACACACGCACACGCACATGCACACACACACACACACACACACACACACACACACACACACACACACACACACACACACACACACACACACACACACACACACCAGCTGTCTTGAGGCTGCAGACATTTAAGTGCAATAGCACATGGAGGATGTGCGTGTCTCACCACGCGCCAGTGTATGTGTACACAATTGTTGCACTTTTTTTCCCCTCTATCTCTTTTTTTTTTCTACATGGGCGGTTTCTCTGTATCAACCAGTCTGAACCAGTGTAGGTGAGGATTAATAAGTTTTTGTGCATGTGCTACTATAATGTGCAAGCAGGCACTTATGCATGCGTGTGTGTGTGTGTGTGTGTGTGTGTGTGTGTGTGTGTGGAAAGTTGCTGGCCCAGATAGATATATTTGGAAAAGAGAAGTTCCCTAGTAGCCCAAATGCAAACATACAATATCACTCCCTGAGGTAGAGTGTCGGTGCATTTCTGAGGTTGTCCTGTGAAATGTGCAGAACTGAGCTGATTCACCCTGCTGATACTCCCCTCAACAGCGAGTAACAATAAATCTTTTTTTTTTTTTTCTAATGACATTTGCCAGCTGCAGTTAGCACAATAACAACTCTGACCTCTGTCCCGTTTATTGCAGGCTGACTTTTCTGACTTCAGGAAAAATCTCTCAGACAAGAGCTATACATGACTAGCATGCAAAAACAGCATTACACAGTGACATGGACATTGTGCAGGAAGTTTGCATGTGCTGCCTAATTGTAACACAGTTGCACCCAATGTCTTCTTCCTCCTGTGCAATTACAACTGTTTTAACAGAAGTTAGTTTTCTTTAATATAAGTGCCAACTTTCTATTTGTATGTTTTTTTTCCATGCTTGTGCACACTGTAGGTTTTTATATTGATAAAAACCAGCTATTGCAAGACTTTAAATGACAAATTTAAACATATTCAGGGTTTCACAAAACTCTGGTCAAACTCGCTCTTAGCATCACACAGAACAACAAAAGAGGAAGTGAAACTTAAAACTCTTTGTGTGCGTGTGTGTGTGTGCATGTGTCTGAAGACAGAGACAGCTGGGAACAGCAGGCCCCGCCCACTGCCCAGCTCCCATTGGCTGTGCTGTCGTCATGCACATTTAATAAGAAAACAAGTTGCCATCAGCCAATCAGGGCGAAGCTAGAATTTCCCTGAGCGTGCCAGAGCATCTTATCTGTGGTGACATCATAGGAACCTTTAAACTAAACCACATACCAGGTTTAAATGGTCTGATCAGGAGAGCACACCTCAAAGCGAAACAAAAAACAATCCAGACTGCAGTGTGTTTTCACTGCCAGCAGCCACAGTCTACATCTTACCGGCTTTGACTTTATAACAATGACACCTTGTGGTTCAGCTTACGACTGAGATCACTATCAGAAAGTGTTTCTGTATGGCTGTCATTGGTGTTTCTGGGATCTCACAGAAGAAGCAAGCTCGTAAAAATTCTTTTTTATTGAAGGAAGGTGAGAAAATTATTTTTCCTGTCTAAGGCTGCAATGTTGCTTTTTTAGGAGCAATTTCAGACCATCATAGGCAAGAAAGAAAGGAAAGAAATGTGTGAAATTCCAAACATATATGTATTTGATACATACATACAAACAAACATGAAGTCATCTTGAAAGAAAGTAGATTTGAGGGCCGAGAGGTCTGTTTTAAAAGTTGATTCATTGTGAGAATTGTAGTCGTAATGTTAATAAAATAGCAAAAACAAATGAAACCACTCTGAAATCAGAAGCCTTTGTCAGATAACAGAGAAACCAGATTCAGTGTGCAGAGTACTAGTGAGCAGTTCCTCCAGGTGAGGTGCAGTCTGTTTGTCACCCAGCCACTGGGTGAGAGGTCACTGCCAATAGGTTTTCTGAGAGACATAACTTTTTTCTTTTTGGTTGATAGCTGATAATTGCTTAATAATAATAATAATAATAATAATAATAATAATAATAATAATAATAATAATAATGATAGTAACAAGTAAATTAAAACCACAACAGAGCTAAAAATGTAAAAAGATCAAATGCATCATGGTGCAAAGACAGATTTAAACAGAAGCTTTTTAAGTCTGGATTTGAAGAGGGGCAGAAAGTCAATATTTTAGATGTCAAGTGCGGTGAAGGTCCACAGGAGGATTTTGATCATTATTCTGAATTTGACCGAGCACTAGTGGAACTGTTGGAGGACGGGGGTGATGGGGTGAAATGAGGGCATCCTGGATATGAAGCGGGCAGCAGAGTTCTGGACCAATTGGAGCTTATGGAGGGATTTGTGAGGGACACCAAAGAGAAGTGAGTTACAGTAGTGGATACAGGAGGTGCAGAGGCTGTGGGGACAAGGATAGCAGTGGTGTGAGGGATGAGAGAGGGGCAGGTGATTGGTGTTATGTAAATGGAAATATGCAGACCGAGTAAGGTGACTGATGTGGGAGTGGAAGGAAAGAGAGCTATTAAGGATGACACCCAGACTCCTGACTCAAGGGAAGGGGGACACTGAGGAACCCTCTATAGTGAAGGAGAACCTCTCAACTTTAGACAGGGTGGATTTGGAGCCAGTAAGGAGTAGTTCTGTTTTGTTACTGTTCAATTTGATGAAATTGGAGGTAAATGAGGATTTTATTTCTAAGAGATGGTGGGTGAGGCAGGAGGAGGGGAGAGTGCAGTTGGGCTTAGTGGATAAATAGAGCTGGGTGTCATCCATGAAGCCGTGAAAGTGGATCCTAGATATACAGAAAATATTACCAAGTAGAAAAAGATAGATAATGAGGATGAGGGGCCCCAGGACAGAACCCTGAGGTACACCTGAAGTAACATGGGAGGGCTGTAAAGTGAGGGATTTGAGTTGGATGAAATGAATAAGGCCTGTAACCAGTGAAGGAGACATGAGTAATACCAGTGGAGGAGAGTCTGAAGATGAAGATGGATAGTAGACATGAATCAGAAGCCATGAGGAGGCCATTAGTGATCTTGAGGAGAGCAGTTTCAGTGCTGTGGCGGGAATGAAGCCCATACTGGAACTGTTCACAGCAGCTGTTACAAGAGAGACGTGAATGGAGCTGAGAAGCAACAGTTTTTCTCTAAGATCTTGGAAATGAAGGAAAAATAAAAGATGAAACAAAGGTTATTGAAGTCATCCAAGTCTAGACCAGATTTTTTTCAGGATGGGGCCGATGGATGCAGATTTGAAGAAGGCAGGAACAACTGCAGTATTCTAGTTTGAAGTCGTGGTATACACGTTTAAAGTTGTGACACAACTTATGAACTGTGTGACCACAGTCGCCATCATGCACAGTGCGTCAAGCTCTTGATGGCCTTCAGTCTCTTTCAACAGGTTCCGTCAGTCAAATTAGTTGACATGTATTTTTTAAAAGGAACATGTCAATGGATGATAAATGCCTGCTGAATATAATATACAGATTTCTGCATACTTCAAAGCCATTAAGTGTTAATATGTCAGTGGCAGCTACTTTGAGCTGATGGCAAATCACATGGCTGTGCTTAACTAGATAAATCCAAATATAATAAATAACTTTTGTGTTTGCACCTCTGGAGATATCTGAAAAACATATTTTAGGCATGCTAAATGTGTAATATTATCTTTTGAAATGAGTGAAAAGTTGGGGAAATTGTTTCAGCAGCCAAGAGCATGCAGCATAAAAAAAATATTCAATTCCTCTCTTGCCTGGTGAAAGCAGAAAAGTGTTTCTTGTTATTCTGTGCTCCAGGTAGATGACTCATCTGCATGTATGATGGGAGGCTCTCCTCCCTATCGCTCCAGATTGCATATATAAAAACAGAGATTTCTGCCCTTTATTTGGCCTTCAACTTTCTACTGAACTGACTTTGTGAGGAGAGCACTTTTTCTCGGAATAGACTGTTTGTGTGTCATGTTTATGCTTTCATTTATTTCATTTATTTGATACAGATGTGTAGTGGTAGCATGCTGAAGCAGTTTCCTGCATTTTCTTGACATGTTGCTACTTTCACAACAGATTATCAGTGCAAAAAATTGCATACTGAAATTGAGTACTTAGAAAAAACAATCTGTAAGCTTATTTTGTTTCAACAAATAAATCCATCAGTGTTCCTCAGAGGGGCTTGAAATGTACGTATGCATCAGTAAAATATAAGTAATGAGAACATTTTCACCGGAGCAAAGACACAATGCTTAATACACTTCAAAGCATTCAGAATGAAACAGGTAAGTGAAAAATTTGATGGGCATTTTGATCATTTTCTCTTTTAAAAACAGATTTCTCCCTGTGGTCTATGTAGTAACAGTATGTATTTTAAGGTGAAGCGCAGTGTACCTATTACACAAATCTGTGTTTTCTATAGGTGTGAATGATTGTGTGTGTCTCTCTGTGTTTTCCGCGTATTAAAATAATAAATTTTACAGCGTGTTTTCCTGCCATTCAGTCAGTGTTAAGTGAGGATAGTATCAGTTGCAGTGACTCTGAATCTCCTCCATCCTTGATATTTTTTGATTCATTTTCATTCATTTGGAAAGAGAGTTTGACTTTCACAGACAATACATTTAATAGGCTGCTCTCTTTCCCGAGTAAAGTCACTTTTACCTGTCTTTACATTGTATATTCCTCTGCATAATAAATGTAGGGGTTGTCTCTTCTGGACCACTTTTTTTTTTAAGATGCAATGATGCGTGAATATCTATGTGAACTTTGAAAGACAACAACAGACAGGTGTTAAATTAGGATGTTTCTTGTCCTTTCGGTTTTAATTTGTAGCTTACAGTATGTCTTTCACTTCAGCATTCTTTCCTCCATTGTCTGACTTTTCCACATCTTTTGTGAATCTCCAATAAAAGCCTCCGTTGCAACAGCTGTGTGAGTCATGTTTATTGTGTTGCGATCCTTAAAAAAAAGTTGGGAATAAAAACATTTATATTTACAATTTTATAAATTAACTTAAATAAACAGAAAATTAAAAAAAAAAACTTATTTCAAAATCAGAATCAATGTGAACTAATGATGCATGAAATTCTGCATGGTATTAATTGACTTTGCCAGCTGATCTGCTTTAGGGAAAAAAACAAGAAAAATAAAACTTAAATACGTATGCTCCATGAAAAGAAATAGCTGATGAAAACTGCAATACTTGGAACGACCAAAACATATTGAAAATGACTTTATTACATAATGATGCCTGAAACTTGCTGGACTGAAAATTGTAAACATCACAAAATGTAATTCAAACATATTCATTCATTCACTTTAATTAGTTATAATTTAACTCTCAACTTTTGTTTTGTGAGTGGGGTGTTGGATAAAGAAAATATTCGGTGTTGAACAACAATGAAAGAATAAATTAATTCCATTTCATGGAGAAGGAGAAAAGCTTTTCTGTGGGAAAAAAAGATGAAAAATCAGGAAGTTTCACTTCTATTTCAGGATACAACAACATCTGTGCTAATTTCAGGAAGTGATACCACATTCTCCCTTTGAGAAACAAGGAGAAGGAGTACCTTCAAAGAAAAGGGCATCCTTGAGTGAATATTTAATAGGAAGTTGGCCCACAAGTTGGCAACTCCTCAACAACAGGAAGAGACCTTGAAAGCATTGTGTTCTCTTCCACAGAGACAAAGCCTGAAGTCATTTTTACTTTCCCAAACAGGCTTTCCACTGGCCAGTCTGCCACTTTCACAGTTGGAGACATTTTCCAGGATGAGATGCAGTCAAGAAAAACCAGGGAAGAATTGAAAGGATTTGAGTTTTTCAAGTCACATGGCAACCAAGTGTGTTGTTATTTTCTGCTTTTATTTATTTGTGGATTGGAAAAGTCTCAGAGCAAAGAGTGAGTGGGGAATGAAGGAGGAACATCTGTGTGATTCATGGGTGTTTTCGCAAAGTTATTCCTGGCAGATGTAACAACAAGACAGAACCATTCTTTTAAATGATGTTCAGACTGGACTTGGTTGAAATAAAACTAGGAGGGGACTTGGGATGAAAAGTTAAGAGGGTTTTGAAAGCTTCAGATGAGCTGGAGAGGTTTTAGTTAAATAATGATATTTAGCAGTGTCTATAGCTATGTCAGAATTAGTCAAATTAAGCGATTTTGATGCGTGAATACACTGCCAATGAGATGACGATAAGATGATATGCACTAATCCTGGAGTGTGTGTTTGCACATATGGAAGGAAGGAGTCGGAGGAGGGGGAGGCGGGGAGGGGGTGATGTAGCTCTCAGCACTGGCTCATGCCGGTTCGCACTGCTTCTCACTGGCCAAGCACCACGGCAAGGTTGCGGGGTTAGTGGAGACGCCGCTGGCGTTTGGGTGGAAGTCAGTTGAGGGGGAGAGCTGAAGGGGAGGGGGGCCTTCAGCGTCATGACTGCCCTTTGCAGCATCGGGGGTGTTTGCAGGGGTGCCAACTGAAATATGAGGCAGATATTTACTAGAGGAGAGTGCATGCAGTGGTCATCATCTCTGTGCAGAATGAGGGCTGAGCTGCGCAGCATGTAATGTGAATGCTGGTTTTGACCATGACATCGCCGACAAATGCAATAACGGGAATAAATGCACAAAGAAGCAGACAAGTGTATCTCGATCATGCACCGACACAAAGCCTCCATATTACCGTTTGACCATTGTCAGCGATAACATTCTAGAAGCTGACTTTGATCAAATCTGTTGTGACCTAACTATGTGTGGAAGATTGTGCAAGGAAAAGTTGTTTTTCAGAAAAGGAAAGATTAAATGATGGTCACTATACTGACTCCTGGCTAGACACCGATTTGACATAATTTTCTCTTCAATTAGAGTCTTTCACACCCTCTGTATCTGATATCTGTGCAGTAAACATACAATAAATTACCAGATGACAGGTTTTTTAAAAATATATTACAAAAGGCTCTAAAAATAGTGAGCAGCAATGCAATAAATCTTTCAGTTTCACGAGTGCACGTGTACTGGCTGCAATCCGCTGAATTGACTTTCGAGGAGAGTCAACTGAGGAGGGTCAGTTGCACAGCTGTTTAACTCAAACAGCACTATAAACAGCAGCAGCAGCGCTGTTGTGTAAGGTCAGCCTTCGGGGCAAAAACAGGCTCTGCTATTTTGTTTTCTCAGACTTTCAGGACTCCTCTGCACAGCCCAGAGCTTAAGTTGATTTCAAGTTTAACTTTAGCTTGGTACCACATAAAGAACTAGGCTAGCTTTCTTGTCATGCCCTCAGGATTACCCACTCAAAGATGAGCATGAGCGTCCGCAGCACCGATGACAGTGCAAACAAGGATCCCGCTGCCCCTCCGGGAATGAGAAGGATGTCTCATTATGAGTCCAGGACTCAACAACCCCTCTTCCTACTTCCTACTCCAAACCAGGCGGACAATGAGCGAGTGGCAGCATTTATCAGAGGTTTATCAGACATGACAAAAAAAAATCCAATGGCACTTTGTTTAGGATATCTACAAATAGTCAAAAAGATTAAAGATACAGTTTCATGAATCTTGTAATGTTTCAAGTACCGGTATACTACACTTTGGTCTGTGAAATGCTGAAGCAAATAAAGTCTTTGGAAAGTACAAATCTTTAAATTTTTTTTTTTTTTTTTTTTGTATAAAAAGTTTTAATAGGATGATCTGTACATAAAGCAGAACAAACAGACTGAAATGGCAGCGGCACCACATGTATGTTGGATGTTACAGTGATGCCCTCGGAGCACCTTTCTTCTTCAGGTGTTTATCTTGCTGACCCTTATTGTTGCCTTTTAAGTTAAAGATGGAGCTGAGAAAATTAAACTGTTGATCTAAGAAATCTGAAGGCTGTAAAGACATTAATCATTCAGTTTTCTGACCAACTTATTTCATTTTAACCATCAGACTGTTGTTGAACTGTGCTTGCTCTGGTTCCTCTGCCTCCCTTCCCGGACTAAAATCATGTTTTTACTTGTTCACGTGACAAATTTCAGTCGCACGTTAGAACATTGTTATAAAATAAGTTACACTTACAAAACACAATTGTGCAGGAATAAAAAATAAGAACCAACTCTTTAGAAACTATAAACAAATCTTTAAAATTTAAATCGCAGCTTCCTGGATGATTGAAACAATATGCTCTGTAATCCAAGTAAAGCTTACTTGGGGCAAATATTGTCCATCCGCCACAGCTGAAAATCTGTTGTCGCACCTGGACAGAGATGAGGTAGTACCATTTAGTTTTTCCATTGCATAATGTTCCAGCTGGATTTCAACTATGTTTGTGTGTACACACACACACACACACACACACACACACACACAGTATATATATATATATATATATATATATATATATATATATATATATATATATATATATATATATATATATATATATATACACATATATATGTATGTATAGAGAGAGAGAGAGAGAGAGAGAGAGAGAGAGAGAGAGAGAGAGAGAGAGAGAGAGAGAGAGAGAGAGAGAGAGTAGGCGGATAAATGAACTCTGTAAAACTGAGGAGGTAATAGGGCCTTAGGTCCTGACCAAAGAGACGTGAAGCTTGGCAGCAGTCTTACAGTGTTCCACAGATGAGGAGCATAAAAACTGCTGCTTCTCCTGAGTCTGGGAACACTTTAGTAAAGTTCTTCCTGAGGACCTCAGTAGTCTGGATGTATGGTATTCTAGGAGCAAATTTAAGATGAATTTGGCCTTAAGACCATTCATAGATTTATAGAATGAGATTTTTATTGTCCGACACACAGGCAGAGATTAAAGCAGGTGTGTACTGGGCTCCACCCTGTTTGTGTTGATGAGGACTCTTGATGAGTTGCAGATATCTCACAGATTGGTTTTTTTTTGTTGTTGTTGTTTTTTTTTTTTTTTTTACTGAAACATGTAAAGACACCATTGCACCCTGTTGTCCTCGGTAGGTATCATACTCATGTTTGAGTGAGTTTTCCTGATGGCATAATGCAGGCTGGCACTGTATGGAGATAATTTTGTGTCTTTATTATTCAATCAATCAAAAAAGGTTTTGCAAACAAAAAAGAGAGTTGAGACCAAAAAACATAAAGTTGCAATCAAAAAATAAAAGTTCAATCAAATAGAATAAATCTGAGAACAAAATTATTTAAGTGGCAACCCCACCAAATTTTTTTTGACATCAAAACAGAAAAAAGCTTTGGTTTTGAATTGTGAAGTTTTGCTTGCAAGCTCAAAAGTTTTGGTTTTGAATTAAAAAGTTTTGGTTGCAAATTCAAAAGTTTTGGTTACGAATCCAAAAGTTTTGGTTGCGAATCCAAAAGTTTTGCTTGCGAATCTGACTGAACCCAGTGGGCGGGGCCAACACTAGTGGAAGAGAGAAGAGCTCCTATTGGTCGCTTTGACCTCGCTCCTCCACCGCCTGTCTCCGCGCTGTTGCTGCTGCTTCCGCATTGGTAAAGGCCAGTAGATATTACAGGATTATTGGCAGTTATCCATGCCCAACCATGGGCCGAATTTTGTCCCGGTTTTCTCCTCCCGAATGATGCCAAAGGTCTGATTGTCAGGAGTATGTAAATGAGTTCGGGTCCGATCTTCCTGTAGTGTGCGGTGTGTTCCGAGAGGTTTTTTTTTTTTTTTTTCCAATCGGAGCCGCTCGGGAGGCGTTGGAAGCCGAGATCGTAGATAATGAACATGTTTAATATTTCCGTTCGCAAATCCTGTGGTGTGTGGTGCCCTGCTAGACCATCAGCTCAGAGCCGACCTGTCCACACCCTCAGAATAAAGCTCCCTGATTGGCCGAACAGTTCCGTTTTGCTGAGGTGTTGAAAAAAAAATCCCCTCTCAGCTGTCAGAGCTGGAGACATGAATATATGTCTTTGAAATATATTCACTATATGACAGTGAAACAGAAAAGCTAAGTAGTGCAGAAAACGAGAGGTTATTCCTCAATAACTGTGTCGCTCCTGGATGAACTGTATTTCATTCAGACCCAAACCCAGATCTGGTTCACTCATCTGCAGCTCGCCAGTCCTGCAATAATCCCAATGTTTCAATTCATCTCCATTATTAACCATCACGAAAGAATTGCAAAAACAACTTTCTGAGGACTTGGACGTATAATGAAACTTTTTCCTAATCAATGCATTTTAATTCTGGTCTAAACCATTCAATCTGGGGACAAAAAATGATGATTTTTTTAAAAAGTAGCTTGTCCGTCACAGATTGCGATAACTTATTTCTATACTGTTTCTCTCTGGAGTGAAACGTAAAAAAAAGAAATAAACACACATGAATGAGCTAAATTATTATCAAATACGGGGTACATGATAAGAAAATGATGTCAAACTACATATGTTCCCCTCGTCTATACTGGAACATTTAAACTTTCTGACAGTAAACACTCCGTGCTGCGCGCGAACGGGATGGGGGGGGGGGGGGGGGGGGGGGGGTGCTCTGAAAGAACTGAGCCAATATGAATGAATGACGTGAGGGAATAAGCTCTCCGCTTATTATTAATAGTGGAGATGAATGTAAACACAGGACTGAAGGGAAAACGCTCAAAATCAAGTTTGACTCCGCGAGATTTTGAAGAGCGAGGAGCCGATTCTCTAATGAACAATCTTCTCGTGTGTTCCACAGGACACCACACGCTAGAAGATCAGGAGAGGAAGATCTGGTGCGATCTGTCCTCTGTTGTCTTCCAGTGTGTGGTCTCTGAATCGGGGAAGATTGAAAAAAGCCTGCAATGTCTACTGGCCTTTACCAATGCGGAAGCAGCAGCAACAGCGCGGAGACAGGCGGTGGAGGAGCGAGGTCAAAGCGACCAATAGGAGCTCTTCTCTCTTCCACTAGTGTTGGCCCCGCCCACTGGGTTCAGTCAGATTCGCAAGCAAAACTTTTGGATTCGCAACCAAAACTTTTGGATTCGTAACCAAAACTTTTGAATTTGCAACCAAAACTTTTTAATTCAAAACCAAAACTTTTGAGCTTGCAAGCAAAACTTCACAATTCAAAACCAAAGCTTTTTTCTGTTTTGATGTCAAAAAAAATTTGGTGGGGTTGCCACTTAAATAATTTTGTTCTCAGATTTATTCTATTTGATTGAACTTTTATTTTTTGATTGCAACTTTATGTTTTTTGGTCTCAACTCTCTTTTTTGTTTGCAAAACCTTTTTTGATTGATTGAATAATAAAGACACAAAATTATCTCCATAGCACTGAATCATCTGGACCCTACTTGGAAGAACTCCATCAGGTTTGAAGCATTTCTCAAAAGTCCAAAAGAAGTTGTCAATAACCTTAATGAAGAGGAACATGGTAAAGTAAGCCATGTATTGAGGACCAAAACACAAAATAAAGATTCAATTCCTTTTCCCACGGTTGGAATGGGGCCTGAAATAAAACATTTTATTACTTAACAGTCCTTCAGTTTGTTTCTCCATTAGCAGGGAAAAAAAGGCCCGACCTTTTTCATGGTCTCAGGAACAGTCTTCCTCTGCATTATATCAAAGCAGTCTGGATGAATGACAATGCTCATGGTTCCAGGATGTGCAGACAAAACAGGGAGCAGTGTCGCTGTCAGCTCTGCACTGTTGTGTTAGCCACAGTGCAGTTTTCAGTCTGTTACGTCAGGTGATGAATTTCCCTCTCAGAAGAGAGCCCGCTTTTCTCGGCCACAAAAGAAGTTTGTTGCACTTATCTGTCTCGTGGCCCTGAGTCTCAGTTCTAATTTTGGGACGACTTCTATGAAGTTTGTTTGTCTTTTCTGCATGTTGTGTGGTTAGTATCCCTGAGTTCTGAATGCAGCGATCTGAACTCTCACACATTAAGTGTGAGACACTCACACTTCAGTCCATTCACATGCCCCACGCCACACATGACGTTTCTCACGCAAATAAATCACTTGGCCGTTGTCAGGATTAAAAAAGATAAATAAATAAATGTCGCGACAGTGAAATCGCTAGAGTCTACATTTGACAGCAGCAACACAACACAACTTGTCTTGTGCTGTGCGATAAAGGGGGAATATAGTTTGAGAGAAATTTTTAATAATTTACTGTCTGTATTTCACGTATTCGTGTTTGAAGGACCGTCTGTGTGTGGGTTGGTGATTAAGCAGCAGCCACATTGACACCAGACTACTACTGTGAGGTATTTCATAATTAAGCTCATTAATAATTTTTGTTTGTTCGCTAGTGGAAAACAAAGCACTTTTTTTAAAGCAATTATTTCTTAAATCATTATTTTTTTTGTTAAAGACTGGATAGTGTAGATCAGAATGAAAACATTCGTCTACATCAGTCCCTCTCTGGACTGTTTTCAAAAGCTGAGAACCCCGTTCATGGTCCATCTTAACACACATTTCATACAGAGCCAAGGGATACTAGCTGTTCTGCAGACAAACCTCAGTTGGAGGAATGAGTGTAAGAGGCCTCTTATTTATTTTCTCACTGAGCTGACCTCTTAGTAAAATCAGACCAAAGCCCAGACTGGAATCGATGTTTTTGCTGTTTCAGTAAAAAGGTTGCAGATGTTTGGCTTTTGGAGCCTCAGGAGCTATTTCATTCACTTTCAGACATATGTATGGAATTGTTTCAGTCAGTTCTACAGTGGGATGTTCAACATGTAATCCCACGAAATATAATCCATGCCATGCAATGATTCAACCTTCTTTCTCAAGCTGTTTTATCTTTTCCGCCATTTTGTCACTGTTGCTGTAGCTGGCAGCATTGGCAGCTCTGACGATGTTCTCTGTCTGTGTTTTGGAGAAAAACAAAAATGAGCGACAGCAAAGTGCAGAGCGGAGAGCGAAGAGGACGCATCTGCACAGTGACTGCACACCACTTTTTTTTCTTTTTCACTTAAGTTATAAACACATGTGGCGTTAATATAAACATGTGAGCGGGCCAGAGCATAAAAATAACTTCTACTTTTCAACATAAGGGTCAAAGTTGAGGAGGTGAGATCTCCATGTCTGATCAGCACTACAGGTAGCCTTGTTCCCCAGAACACTCACAAGAATGATCATTGATGCAAAGGAGGATGGAAGAGGACCTGGAGGGCAAAGTGCCTCTGCTGAAACTGAGCCTGAGTCTCCAAACTCCTGTGAAATGTTAACAGCCGCTGGTGAAACACACAGTCACACACCTGAACACACCGTCTGGCGACACAACAACAGTCACACACCTGAACACACCTCCCACCCGCCCAGTCAGTGGATCACCGTGGAAGCACAGAGGAGTGAAACTACAAACCAGTGTGCCACTGGAAGAAAATCTGCAGGCTTGTTAATTAAGGTGGAGTCTTATCTAAAAATCCTCAAATCTCAAGGAGCGCATGTAGAAAAAAAAATCTAATTTTCTCTTGCTTCCCCTCCCCAACACCTCGAGTGAGAAACGTCATGGGGGAAAGCTCTGAAGACAGTGTCAAAACAGGAGAAGCAATATTGCACCATCATAAGACTACGACAGCAATATCATGTACAAGAGATCCGAAACAAACACACAGGAGTTAAGGTGTAATATACACAATCAAAGGTGTGAGCTTGTTGACAATGCATGCCGTGTCCACAACCAGCTACAACTCAGGCTACAACACTGACAAATATTGTTTGCATACACTGGCATACTGTATATAAGGTGCATCTGATAGGTTTAGATATATGTACACATAGCATCACATACTGAAGTATACCCTGTAATGCCACCAGTTTGAAAAGAAATTAGAAGTAGTGTGAACGACTCGGCGCGCCGGCCGTTTTCTGAAGAGGAGAATCGAAGCTGCACTGGAGCGACTGCCCTAACATCACCCAAACGTCTGACTGCCGCCCACCGTAGTGTTCAATACTGCACCAAAAGGTAAAAAAAAGTCGAGGTGAGGCTGTTGATTGGATGCTATGATATGCCGATAGGAAAGTGCCGTTTAGATATTCCTTAAAGGAAAAACAGAAACAGATCGAGCTTGACAGAAGCAGCTGCTCCCAGAAGTCCGCGAATCCACCAGCAGGTCGACGGAATCGCCGTTTTAAAGGCTGAGGTGTGTTTTTGAGGAGAAGTGGAAGGAGACGGACTAAACACATTCAGGAGTGTATTTGGGGCTCCTCATCCTGGCTGGGGTCTACAGGTCGAAGGATGAATGGACAGCCAGTCTGTGGGATGCAGAGACAGGCTGGGCCAGATTTTGAGCCACGATGTCGTAATCCAATTTGATAATCCAAAGACCAGGGCTGGTGGACAGGAGAAGCAAGCTGGGAGCTCTGAGGACAGTGTGGGACAAGGAGGTAAAACCACCTCCACTACTCTGTAACCCTGGCCCTCATATCAGAGTGGAGGAAAGGCTGGAGGCATTCAGAGGTCACTGCCCATTTAGGCAATACATGCCTTCCAAAACAGCTAAATATGGGATAAATAAAAAACTGGGCAACATGTGATGCAAACACCATTGAACATGCAGGTTTACACTTGAAATCCAGTTGAAGGAGCCCCAGAGAAGAATCAGGGGAAAATTAAAATGTTATGTTTCAATGTCATCTAAAACTATTGTTGTATTTATTGGTCTTTCGAAAGCAGTGAAGTGGTGAAACAATTAAAAAAAATGTTTGAATATGCATTTTTTCAGAGAAAAACAAGCGAATTATCCTAATTGAACCACTACCTGTGAGAGGTAAAGAACACCATTGCACTAAATATTGAGAGAATAGTTAGTAATCGAGTTAATAATGACAGACTAACAATGATTTTTAGGATTTTTTTTTGGTTTTGGACATCTTTTGGATAGATAAACATGCACCGGGTCAAATTGACCCGGGAACATCATTGCTGTTCCTAAAAAATGAACATAATGGGAGGGTTAAAACCAAACAAACAAACAAACCAACCAACAAAAGGTGACCAAAATATATTTGAAAGCCAGAGAGAAGGTAATTTTCTCCCTAGTGCTATGAATGAAAATTAACAAAAATAAATAAATAAATAAAACTGATAGTTAATTCTGAGGCCTTTTGGATAAGAAGATTTGTGGTGTTTTTGTTCCCATCGCTCCCTCAAAGCAAGGAGTCTGGGTTTGGATCCCTTCAATGAGAATTTGTTCATGTTCTCCCAGATCATGCATGAGTATGAAGGTACCACAGCTGTCGTCTGCATTTCAGAGACGTAGGTTTGGTTTGATGGCCTACCTGGGATCTGCGTTGCTTTACGGCCTGCATGAAGCCCATGTGAGGCTTGCTTGCATAAAGCGGATGGAAGGAGCGATAGGTGATTTAAAACTGCTCATGCTCTGCACAGCTGGCTTCTGTCACATGCCGTAAAACCTGAGTCAGCACAGACTATTTACTGTCCCTCAGCACAATGGACTGATGACTGCTCTGCATGCAGTCAGGTTCCTGGCAGAGTTATGGGGTGAGGTCAGGGGTCAGGAGTCTGACCTCTCACCTCGTCCTCTCCCATGTTTCAAGCATCCAATCACAGCATCTCTTCCAGTAACCAGGAGACTCACAAACAAGATCTGTCTGGGGCCCTGTTAGGTTCCCTTGTTACAAGCAGTTAGGGACAAACACCAACCAATCAAACTGATACAGAGACAAAGTCGTTGCTGACCAACAAGGTACCTAAAAATTGCATATTCTTTCCACAAACCTCCCAGTGCTAACCTTTTATTTTTACAAACAAGACCAGAGATGCAGTACAGAAGCTGACACACAACAAAGAGCAGCCACCTCTGACCTCTGATGAACTCTTTAAGGTTGGAAGCTGAAAGGATGATCAGCTGCACATCATAGCCTTATATGAAGTTCATGCATGTGTGAGAAATTATCTATCGGTTGGCAAGATGATTTATTTCTATTTGTTGTAATGTGTATATATATTTTTTTAGGAGATACCTCAAAATAGTTGCATACCATACCTGTCATGATGGTTTATGCATAAAAGCATCAGCATAAAACACACACACAACAAATCGCTCATCATTTCATGAAAGTTTGCATATTAATACACATTTACTGTTGATATGCTGTCAGAAAGTTGGGCTTTTCTAACCTGTTCCCACAATGCAAGACTTTCTTCTGAGGTTAGTGAGTAACTTGATTGCCTGTGAGTCTGTGTGGGATTGTTGACACACGATTCATTACTGTCCCAAATGAAGTGTTACCATAACACAAGTCTGTTCGAAGTGTGGATATCGTATCAGTATAAGCCATGCCAGCTATGGTTTTCCTTGGTATTGGATCAGATGGGAGATCTGAAGCATTATCGCTAACAGGCCCTGTTGACTTTTGACTGCATCCAGCCGTTCAGATGATGGCAGGACAGATTCAATTTTATTTACACAGGATATTTTTATGAGCAAGTGTATCGCAACTTGTTTGCAGCATTTGTGTAATACACCTCTCTGAATTAGAAGCCGGGGCAATCTGCCAAAAACTGAGTGCAACCTGCCATTGGGTTATTCCAGTTGCTCTGCAGAGCGAGGATAGGACTGTAATGGCTATTAATAGAATGTGTCTGATCTCCAGCAAAGACTGAACCCAGCGTTAGCCGGTCCAGGAAAGTAAGTTTAGGACTTGGCAGCCTGTTGACTCCAGTAATAGTGTCTCTTGAGCTTTATGAGACACAGACATCAGACATGGTTTTTCTCTCTGTTAGATTTTTAGTTTCATGTCTATTTCATTGAGTCTGTTTTTGTTTGTCTCCCGAATTGACTCTCTACTCAGAAAATTCATTCCCACCACATTTGTACAAATATTTAATTTAATTTGTTTCCTTTATACCCTTTTGAAGCTTTCATAATGCCAAAACAGGAACATCTGTGTCTGTACATTCAGTAATCATTCAGATAAAATGTGATGCGTTTGAGGTGCAGCTGATCAATGACAATATGTTATATTTAAATGACAAGAGTGTGCTTTTAAGCTTCTTACTTATGTCACGTTGCTCATGATGTTGCAAGATTCAATGTGCAGTGTTACCCTACAAAACTGACCTATTCTGCAATCTCCAGGCTCTTTTAAATTTTAGCTGCTTTGTCTTTTGTTGAGAAGGAATGTTGATTTTTGTATTGTCCTTTGAGCACTGCGATGGAATAAAGGGTGACATTTATGACTATAGCAATCCAACTGTTCAGCTTGTTTTTCAGTGTGCTACCCTTGAAGAATACAAGCTCAAAACAAGTAAATTCTACCTGATTTATACTAATTCATTCTTTTCTTTGAGACATTGAGTTAACGAAGCGTGAGAGGAGACAAAATGAAGACAAGACTGCGCAAGATTTTACACCATTAATGTATGGACCTTTAGAAGATTTTATAGCATATTTTTAATCACATTCTAAGCTCAGTTATATTGATGTCTAATTAATTTCTCAAATAGCATTGTCTCAATTAAAATCTTACTGGTTGTTTGTGAATTGTGTGATATGATGTTGAAAAAAAAAAAATCATACCCTTGTTTTCTTTCATGTGTATTTTCTGTTATGACTGGCCCATTCAGGGAAAAACACATTGCTGTAAAAGAATAAATAAATATAAAACTAACATAGCAGATAATTTGTTTCCATAAATCAGAATTTTCCATCTACAGCACTCTCATACAGCTGGAGGAGTGTTATCTGGACATAATGGCTGCATCAAAGGGTTGGGCAGTCCCACCAGAGGCATGTGTAGTGCTTCACTGTCACTCATTTTTATTCTTCCAGGACTCCTCCTGCTCTCTTATGTAACGCAGGGGTACACAGCTGAGCGTCATTTTGAGTCCCAGATCTTACCGACATCCCGACCCCTGCCCTCAGTCTGCTGCAGATCTCTTACACTTCCAAAATGACAACAAGCACATGACAGAGCGTTCAGAAAAAAAAAAAGAAAAAAAACCCAAGCTGGACTGAGTCAGAGGAAAGATGAGGAGGAGGAGGAGGAGGAGGAGGAGGGTTGGTGGGAGGGAAGAGAGGAGGGGTATATAGCTGCGCGAGTCGGCCTGTGCTGGTTCAGACCGGTTCCTACCCTCTTCCCCTTCCACAGCGTTTCTTGACTTCTTTGTGCACTGTACTTTTCTTCATGCTGCCTCTGATTCTCTACTGTTTTTGTCTGCTCATCACTTTTTTTAGTCTCATTCCTCCGTCTTCTTTCTCTTTGACCTAATTTCAGTCTTCCTATTATTTCTCTTCAGGAGGTGACTGGCAACAAAGTTCAGTCAGTAGATGCTTGCATGTAGTTTTACTGGACAACAAATTGTGCTCTTCACATTTTAAAATCCAGACCTGGTGCTGGAGATTTTTGTTTCATAATCCCCCCCCCCCCCCCCATCAGACTCTTTTGGGATCTGATAAACAATTGTGAGAAGGTCAAAAGTATGTGTGCCTTGTGTGTGAAATTGAAGAAGCAGAGTAAATCTGTCACGACAAGTATGACGATAAGTGTCCTGACAGAGAAAACACGAGGAGTCCTCAGTGCGTATGTTTCAACACACATCACAAAGTATCGTCTTACCAAATGTCAAACACAGCTATCAGTTACATCTAAAATGATTTCTTTTTTCCACTGTAGCATTTAAGAAAAACTACATAACTGATAGTCTTTTTGTTTTTGACTGCCAAGTGTTGAGGAGGAGCAGGAAATGGTTAAATCGGCTCCACGAGGCAGCAGATGTCAACTGTGAGAGGCTGAACAAGCTTTCCGGCCCGTCGTCAGTGAGCTCTAACACAAAGCCGCAGTTCACTCATCTGAGATAAAAGACCACTTTCAGACAGTTAAAATCAAGGCGGATTTTAGCGGTTGTAGATTTATTTATTTATTTATTTATTTATTTATTCATTCATTCATTCATTCATTCATTTATATTTCAGTACGGCACATTGTAATATCAAATCATGAGTCTTCTCTATGAGAACTTGCATTTTTAAAGTTTCAGTTTTGAAAAGTGAGGAGAACCAACAGTTACCACTTTGGAAACTTCTAGACCTTTGTCTCTGAAGAAATTAAACCAGACGATGGAACTGAAAATTTCAAAGTCCTCATTTTTCCTGTTACTTTCTGAATGTTCTGCAACCAGTGACTGAAAATGTTGAAAAATAAACCTGTTTTTAACTTTGTTTATGAATGTTATTTCCAGGATCTCATTCTGCAGTCATGTGGACAAAAAAAAAAAAAAAAAAAAAGCTTTGGTAACAGAGATTCATCTGATAACTTGACTTACTAATTAGGGCTTGTTTACAGTCTGTGTAGAGTAACAAGCAGATTCACCACCCTGACAAGCAAACACATCATGTGATTATTTCATTGACTCGCTTCACTTATCACAGCACCAGACGTTCCTATTATAGTACCAGTTATGATGATGGTGTTTTTCTGGCTGCCCTAATAGATACTCTGGTCAGACTTTGGCTGGATTGACTGAACATAGCACTCAAGAACACAGCTGTGAAGCTGGCAGGTCACCCAGGTTTGGACACAGGTGATTATCATCCGGGAGGATTACGTGAAGCCGTTCGTTGCGGTATCACTGAGCGTGAAATTTCAACAGTTGCAAATTGTGTTTTAGAAAATGTATCAGAAACTAGTGCTAAAGCCATTTAAATGAACGTCTACTGTGTGCTTAAACGTTTAGTAAATGTTTACAGTTGATAACGAGAGTAATCCACCTGTCGGTTTTGGTTTGCTTGTAAAAGTACTCTCTGCCTGTTAAAGTCAGATGCGAGTGTGCAACATGGATGTTTTTACAACTAGCTCAGCACACTTTGTTGAGGATGTTGCACATTGTCTTTAAATCTTTTGGCCCAATGTTAAAACAGTCAGCATTAAATGAAGGCTGCAGATGTGATGCTGAAGCAACACTTACGCATTGAGAAGAAATGTGCAAGATCTAATTAACATTTTCTGCACTAACAGCATTTATTGACAAAATTGTAATACTACACACACAGATTGCAACGTTAATAAGATACAAGATGTTTCTGTGAGTGGCAGAAAAAAAAAAACCACAGAATCACTCAATGTCCAGGTGACATTTTAAATAACATTCTCTCACCATAAACATCAATAAAGGTCTTATTGCAACCTGGTAATTTGAACTCTTCACCTGATGGCAGGCTGAAAAAAAAAACTGTTTCTTGGACACCAGAAAGTACATTTGATACACATAAAGAAGAGAACAGAACAAAACCATCAACTATCAGAGAGTTATCTGCTAGAGATATCAGCCTGTCTCTGTGCTGAACAAAAACTACTTAGATAAATGCCCAACAAGTGCAACTGGTGATCACAGAGTTATGATTTAAGTAAACACAGATTGTTCTTTCTTTAAAAAAATGTTCAAAGAAAAACATCTGCTGAAAATAAGTACTTTCTTACTACGATATAGAAACTCAGATACTTTGTCCTGAAAGGGAGAATAAGAACCGTGAACAATTACTTATTTCATTTATGATTTATTTATTTCCTATTTCTTTAGCAGGTGACTTCGGCTCAGGAGGTAGAGTGAGCTGTCTCTCAATTAGAGGGTTGCAGGTTTGATTCCCCATCTTTTGAAGTGTTGAGATACCAAACAACATATATTATTATAATATAGTATTATTACTGTTACTACAATATGAAAGATGTTTGATTTGAAAATCCATGAAAATTATGTAAAAGTGGCCACACTCAGGCCTTCATTAATGGTATGTTAATCAAACTTCAGTCCTAAATGTCTTGTAAGTGGTGTATAATACAAGTTTGCATGTCTTTTCAGTCAGGGGAGTCTAAGTATTACTGTAAAATCATACATTTTGGTTAAAAACCTGACAAACAAACCAAACACCAGGGGAGATTTTGAGATTTTGCTCAAGTTCCAGACCTTATTATTATCATTACTAGTATTACCTGACTTTTTCTATCAAATTCTCAAAAACTTGGTTTTCTAAATCCAAGTTGAACCCAGGAGGAACCCCAGGCTCTTAGCTGGAAATTCAGAAACCTGACAGACAACTCTAGACCTTACATTAAGTAGTGGAGGGATTGACCAGGCATTGAAGCGGTCTATACATGGTACAGTGAACATGATCAGTTCAGAACATCATGTCCTCTCCACCATGGAGCTGTCGAAACCCAAACGTCACATTACCACCTCTGCAGTGGTACAGCAGCAGAGTCTGTGAGCGCTGTATATATTTTTGGAAGAAGCATACATACAAACAAAAAGACAAATTGACTGACTGACTGACTGACTGATCAACCACAATTGTTACTAAAACAGTAACTTAGATGTCTAATTTTGAAGTTCACTGTACCAAAATGAAATTCCACAGCTTCAGTTTTTAGCCTGAAAAACACGTGCAGCAGTCTGAAAAGGATTGTATAACAACAACGCACAAACAAGAAGGCTATCAGAGTACACAATGAAAAACAAAAGAGTGCAATTTGATTTGTATGTGCTGAAGAGAGTGAAATTTAAGCATGTAAGTTTCCTTCTTCGGGAGCCCAGATACCTTATACCTCATATGTGGTCCGGCTCTAAAGAGTGACAACAAAGTCAAACATAACTTGGACAGTTTTATAATATGTTTTGTAAGATGTTATTCTCTAGGCTACTGGAAGTCTTTCCAGCTGAGTGAAAACTGACCGTATGTGTGTCATCCGGCCTGGACGATGAAGGTAATAGCAGTGGGAGGTGAGGGGAGGGATGTTGCCTTTAAAACAGACTGCTGTGTCACACGGCTACATAGTCTGCATAGCTCCCTGTTTAGAACCTTGCCCTCGTTCTCCTCTCTTCCTCCTCCTCCTCCTCCTCCTCCTCCTCCTCCTCCTCCCACCTGCGGCTTTCCACTCCACAGATACCATGTGGGGCTGCTGAGTCAGAGTTGAAGTTGTCCGAACTGTCTGAACTCCCAGGTCCACATGTTAAGAGGAGCTGAGGTGAAACTGTTGACCATCGCTGCATGTTCACTTCTTTATATTAGCAGAGTGAAGGCCATCGTGCCCCCCCCCCCCCCCCATGTCCACTGAACGACAGGTGATTTGACAGGGCTGATTAACTTTAAATTATTTCAGGGAAAAGTTGTTTATACTGTAAGATGTTTTAATTAGAATTAGAAAAACTTAATTTTTCCTTGTCCATCCGTTCATCTTCTAATGCTGCTTTTTCCTGCCCAGGATCACTCAGTGCTGGAAGCCCCTAAATATTAGCCAATATTAGGTTCATTTTACATTATACAACTTGAATTTGGCTGCTCCTCACAGAGGATATAAAACATAAATAAAAAAAATATATATACAAAAGCTATAGATAGCATAATTTATCTAAAGATTCTGAGGAGGTAGAATCACATACGTTTTCTGAACGCCCATTATACACATGTATAAATAAGAGCAGTTTTCAAGTACATTTTAGATCATGAGGTTGGCTTTGCACCAATACTGTAATTTGGTTTGTGGGCGGAAAGCATGCTTTATCTATAGATAGTGTTTTATGTCAAACAAACAACACTCACCTTTAATGACACACAGTCATGACCTCGAGGCAGTGGCAGGTTTTTGATTCGGGAGTTGCCCTCAGATGATTAAGCAGCTCAGACTCTGTCATAACCCCAGACCTCAGGCTTCTTCACCGTTTTGTTATCCAAAGACGAGCAGCTGCCAGTTTTGGATCTCCTTATCTCCCTCCAATCTCTTTATCTGAGAGCAGCTCAAAGCTTCAGGTGAAAATGAAGGGCTCATTATTTTCAGTGACCACGCAAAATCTTGCCAAGGCCACAAGGTCATGAAGATAACATCACTTTGTTGTGAATATGCCTGTTCAGCCACCAGCCGCAGTGCAAAGAGGAAACCTGTGAACAATGATTGCTGTGAAGAAAGCTTTTCTTTATTTTTAAAAGTCATTGTTAAGACAAAAACATGTTTGTTTACTTTTGTTTGGCAAAGGAAGAAATTGCGGAGTAGAAGTCCTGTCATGGTCATTCATGAAATGAAAAAGCACTGGAAGAAAAATAGAAGAAACTTATAGGTCAGTCTTGATTTCAGAGATCACAATATGAATTACACAAACTAATCAAAGTTAAAATTAATGAATTAGAATCGAACAGCAAGAGAACAGACAGAAAGAAATGCTACAGAGAAGTATTTCATTGTTATATCTCTGTATTCATGTAGTACATTTCAAGAGTTCAAGGTTTATAAGTTTCCTCTGACCTGATACAAAGACCGATCAGTCTCAGCATTAGAGGCAGAACTTATTCACAGTTTGTGCAGCTGTGTAGTTTGTGTGTCACTGTAACACAGGTGCATTTATAAACCAACAAATTTATACACAACACGAAACAAAAAGCTGTTTTTTGTTTTTTAAATTTCATGAAGAAATAAAAAACCTTATTCTTATGACTTGAATTAAATACCCCCCCCCCAAAAGAAAAGAAAAGAAAAGAAAAGAAAAGAAAAGAAAAGAAAAGAAAAGAAAAGAAAAGAAAAGAAAAGAAGAGGCTATTCTCTAAGTTATCTTCTAATGAACAGTGGAGTGTACAGACTGGACAGCTCCAATGTGGGAGACCAATTCAGAGACAAAAGTCACTTTTCAAGTATCGGGGTATTTTTACAGGCCTCTATACTGAAGGCAATGCAAATGAAATCAACAAGCTGACTCTTGTTATCTAGGGGTCAAAAATCACCACCGCCTATTAATAATCAATGCTCTGGAATAAATGTTCTCAACTTATTGGAAACCGCTGAGTGATGCAAGCGGCCTGGACTCAATGTTGCAGGACAGGGTTTTGGGCATCATGCATCCTTTTTAAGAGGCGAAAGTTGAGGAACGTGTGGCCACAGGTCGACCCCTGCTGACAGCCAGCAGCTCCAAACTGGAGACCGGCGCGCCCTCTAGTGTAGAAAACCTGATAGAACAACAGAAACTATATCCAAAAAGTGATGCCCAACTTACAAGACCCTGAGTTTCGGGGCAGGAAATTATGACTCATCCAGGTTTTTATGTCTTTAACACAAACTTCTATTTTGACACGCTGGCCAGTGATATTTGGTTTTACACATAACAAATGAAAGTTATAGAGTGTTTCCTGGTGATATTCCCTTCTGGAAGCATGTATAATGTGGACGAAGTGGAATCTGTCTGCTAAACATAACTGATGTGGGACCAAGTTTTTCTATCAGGCAGTTTAGTCTAAAGTTATGCAATAAAAAGGTGAAATCGCCACAGAATACAAAGGCCAAGTATGACTTTATGATTTCAGTTAAAACCAACTCAAATTTGCCTTTTCACAGCAAGTTATGGTGACATAAAGCACACTCTAAAGTACCCACACAATGGCCCCTCCATCTATCCCCCCAGATCTCTCCGAGAAAAAGTAAAAAAAAAAAAAAAAAAAGAGTGAACAGTGAGACAGAAGCAAATTGATGGAGCAGTAAGACAGGGTTCAGTGGAGCAAGAAGCTGTTTTTTATATTGGGGTTTTCATTTCGTCAACATTAAGCTTCCCTCAAAGTCCGAGAGCCAGACGCCCTACAATCACATCATATATGAAAAACCATGAGGTGACCTTGTGTTTACCTGTTTTAGGTTTAACACTGAGGGTCTCTGATGCAGAGAAATTGTTTTTCGAAAAGGGATGAATAAATGATGAAATTGTAATCAATTAACTCGATAGAATTTACTGATCACAAGAGGTCCCTTGCCCTGCGCGTCATGCTGGGAAGGAGGATCCTCATCTCATCCTGGATTTAAGTTTCGTTTCTGCTCCTCATTGCTTCTCTCCATTGCTGCAGCTCGAAGAGAAGGTAAGACTGAAAACGTGTTCATTTGAATTTGTTCTTTTCTGAATCAAGTCGTTCCGTGAATGTTTACGCTGAGAAATTATTGAAAATAAATACATAAACGAGTGAAGATAAGAGAAACGTAAAGTGGGTTACAGTGAGTCATGCAGACCTGCAGGGAAATCGAAACTGTTCTCAGCCAGTAGGACTGATTTCTTTCGCTCTGTTTAGATGTAATCGTTTATTATTTATTTTCTGTGAGTGTTTGCTGAGACAGCAACATTGGGAAGCACTGTTTGTATTTACCTGTTTTATATCACATGGAGCTGAGAGAATAAAGGTGAAATGACACGCTGAGACGCTCTAGAATGTGACTGGAGAGACTTCAGTAACTTCAATAAAATATATTTAAACTGTGTTGAATGGACAACAGTTCACATCACAACAACTTGCTTTGCCTTAACCCAGAGGTGCTCCTTTGAAATCATTTTGAGTCCATTGAGTGTACAGTTGGTTTAATTTGTCTTTAATGTGCGTAATTTGTCACTTCGGGTTTTCTAAATTATTTTTCGGAAAGGCAGTGCAAATTGACTTCTGTCTTTCAAAAGCTAATACTTTTGCACAAGGTCTACACAGTCTATTGCTAATTTGTTGTCATATGGTACTATACCATATTTCAAACATATGGCAGAACAGGAATAAGTTCTGATTCCATGCACTGTGCATACACGCAATGCATTTATTTACTCTTCAGTTAGCATTCATGCTAAATGTAAAGGGCGATTAATAGTGTATAATTCACAAGCATTGTGCTAAAACATTTTTTAATCAACTCACACACACGCACGCACGCACACACGCACACACACACAGACACACACCACTGCATATTGTATGGCTAAAATTATGTAGCATTAGTTTGAATTAATCTTTATATAATTCTGTTTTCATGAAAACCTTGTATTTTTTTTTCTTGTCATGTGTTTGTTCTCTTCTTGTTCCTCAGGCTCAAACACCACTGACCATCACAGGTTTACAGATCAGCAGTCCACGATGAACCCACTGCTAACCAGACGGCAACAGAGAACAATCTGCTCGGACATTGGAAATGTGAAGCTGAAGCTGTTGTATAAGGCCAGCATCCATGGCTTCACTGGTGCAGTCTTCCACCAGAGATGTGACAACCTCTCTCCGACTCTGTCTGTGGGCTACAATAGCTCTGGTCATGTGTTTGGAGGCTACACAGCTCAATCATTCAATCAGTCTGGACAGTACATGCATGATAACACAGCATTTCTGTTCTCCTTCAATGGAAAGTTCTGCAAATATCCAGTCGTTACTCCTGCAAATGCAGTGAAAATGGTTTCTAACAGTGGTCCATATTTTGGAGAGGCGCTGGTTCTCATCTATGGGAATAAACCAGTAGTTTACAGCGCTCCAGGAAATTATTACAACTTCAACGCTGAGGAAATGCATGGTAACAATCTCAACCTGACAGAGTGTGAAGTCTACCAAGTGGAGAGTAAGTTCATCTAAGTGAACAAAGTTCAATTTGTATTGTTGAAAATAAATCCTCTGCTCACCATGCATGTAGCATCACAGTGATTCACAGGATGAGGTGTTGCAAATATATGATTTATTACTTCGAATCTCATTTTCCCAAGCCTGGTAGAATTTCAAACCATGCAGCTACTGTGGGAAGCAATTTGAATAGGAATGTCTCTCCATTGAGTCAGTGAAGGAAAGTATTGAAGTAATTGAAAATAGGTTTTAATTAAGATTTTATTAAAACTTAAATTTAACTTACTTCAATGTCAAAGGACATTTGGTCACCATTCATTAGAGCTATAGGGCTATTGGTGACTTGTTTCGATAATTCTCTACAAAATTCATTTGAAAATACAACTCATAGCAATTCTTTATAGGAATAAAGGATTTATTATCAGTGGTAAATGGGGGTCCTTGTTTTGTTTACATTCACTAACAATGCTGTTTGCTCTTCAACAGAATCTGCAGAACTGGAGAAGCCATGGAGGACTATCGTCTGGGAATCTGAGTAAGATGACGAGAGCTACTTTCTCGTGCATGATGATTTTAAACTTTTTTTTTAAGCAACCATTCTCAAAAGTTAGAAAGAAATATTTGATTGGCATGCTGCTAGGTTGAAGGTTTAATTTGAAGGTTGATGTGGAATATATCAATCCGGTTCCTTCAGCCACCTGCTGAAGAGGTTTTTTTTGTTGGTTTTTATATTGTAGAGAAAGTAAAGTAATCACCTATCACATATGTTTAGGACTCTCTTTAGAAGGACCAGCTCAGATAGGATGAATGATAAACCAACTACCCAGAAACAGTGAAACAAAGGAGGTGGCAGGTGCATTACTCGCTCTCCACTGAAGAACCTGCACAGTGAGATGGGCTTATTTTCTTGTCCCAATTTATGAATATGTTAATAACATAAATGGAATATTTTCTGATGGTTTATGTAGTAGAATAAAATATGAACATCTGATGATTTTATATTTGAAATAAAGCTGCATTTGCAATTTCAATAAAATTAAGGAACTGTGAATGTGAAATTGCTAATCTGTTTACAGGCTTCAAGACTCAATTCTGCAGCACTTCAGAGTTTTTGTGAATTATTTTGTTTCTTATTGATATGTTAAAGGTCTGTGTTTCAAGTTATTCTCTCCATTTTCCATCTTGGCCAGTGAAGGGTAAACTTGTACATTAATCCCTTCATTTGTGCATTATTTTGTCATTCACTGAAACACTTTGTGTAGTTTGTCACAGTTCACTTGCAGTGGTCTGTTTTCAGCTGCTCTCTTTCTGAATGTAATTAATTTAAAATGCTCATCACAGATATCACCACTGTGAAAACATTCTCTCGAGATTCAAAAATGTTAAAGTGTCTTTATTCTTTGTTTCTACAGGAAGCGGAAAGAGCTGATCGAGCGCATTCAAGCTTACAAACCTCTGATCAGCTCCGTTTCCCAGGTTCGGGTTTTGCTCGTGGGACCAGTTGGAGCTGGAAAGTCCAGTTTCTTCAATTCTATCAACTCCGTATTCAAAGGCCATATCACCAGCCAGGCCATATCTGGCTGCGCAGCCACCAGCCTCACCACTCAGGTGAGTGTCTGAGAACTCATGATTTTCATCTCTGGCTGCTGATAAAAAAAAAAAAAATCGTCTTTTTTTTTATGACCTGATGGCATCACTGTGTACCCGACAGTTTCGCTCGTATTCTGTAAAAGCTCACCGTGATGGAAAGCCTCTGCCGATCATCCTGTGTGACACCATGGGACTGGAGGACGCGAAGGGTGCCGGTCTCGACATAGACGACATCATGAGCATTGTTAAAGGGCATCTGCCAAACTTTTATCAGGTACTGCATTTGTTCCATTGAAAATTCAGTTGAATATCTGAAAATATTTCTTTAAATGACTCAAACTTTCTCTTTAAACATGTGACTCAGTTCAACCCCACATCTCCCATGAGCTCAGAGGCGAGCAACTACCGCAAGTCCCCGGAGCTCAAAGACAAGATCCACTGTGTGGTGTATGTCATTGATGCCTCTACGATCTCCATTATGTCCACAATCCTGGAGCTGAAGCTGGATATGATCCGCAGGAAGGTCAACCTCCTTGGTCAGTAGAAATTAAATTCATTGTACCATATGTTCCGCACTATAAGGCGCACCTAAAAGCCTCTAATTTTCTCAAAAACCAACATTGCACCTTATAATCTGGTGCTCCTTTTTTGTGGAAAATACGATAATAAAGACCACCCGGTTGTCAGTCCGTGTTGTTTTGACTACGATTCTCTTAATTTTTTGTGGCCTGATCACATGAGTAAACAACCTCTGCTTGCTTTGATGCTAAGCTAGCCAGTTCAAACACAATGGCAAACATGAAGCGTCAGGCACATTATCCACCTCTAATCTGTCAGTCACAATAGTCACACAATTTGTCCTCCAGTCTCCCAACCGGGAAGCAAGGTGCGTGGCTGCACAGCCAAGCCAGCGGAAGCTCCTTTACGAGCAGCCGCCAGACAAGGGGAGCAGCTGGCCAATGGCCGGCAGCCCGCCCGCCACAACGCTTTGAGCAGCATGCCGGCAGCCCGCCCACTGCGACGTGTTGAGTGGCCGGCTGCCGGCCGACAGCCCTTCGGCCGCGACGCGTTGAGTGGCCTGCTGCGGCTGAGCTGTGGGTGGGGGACTTCACTCAGGAGACCAGCCGGGCTCAACAGCTGACTGGACCCCAGTTTTTAAGAGGGTTGGACCAGTCGTGGCCGCGCGCTGCGCTGCATGTCCGTGAAGACGAGCGGTCCTCAGTCAAACTTGCTTTGACATGTGGCTTTACTCACTATTTAACACATTTCAACCGAGAAAGTAACTACCCAGGTTGCCGATATGTATTTCGCTCATACAGAAAGTGGATGAATTTCTTTTTGCTCCCCTTTTATACTGGAATGGATACGATCGTGATGTTTCCACAATGTTCCTGTTCGGCAGTGTGGGTGCACACATCTTTAAAGTTACCTTTAGTGTGGACAGGGAAATAATAATAAAACTGGCTATTATCTGAGTGTCTGAATGAAAGAAACAATAGTATATGCATCGTTCAATGTGGGGGGGGGGGGGGGGGGGGGCATGGGCAGGTGACACTCATTGAAATGTATTAGTTTAAAAAGAGAGGCGTGGGACGCGAAAAAATTGTGCAAACCGCTGCTCCTGGACATGATTCAATAGATTAATTTACATAACTCATATCACAAATTGCTGTGAGACTGGGTTGTCTATGTGCCTTATAATGTAATGCGCACTATATATTAAAACGTTTTTTAAAAATCCATTCATTGACGGTGTGCCTTATAATCCAGTGCGCCTTATAGTGCATAAAATATTAATTTTCCAGTGTGGGTGAATTCTGTCTGACTTTTAGCAGTCACTAAGGAAAGTACGCTGCATTTTCTTCTTGGGTTTCTCACATTGAAATTTGAAAGTGGAAATAGGAGACTTAATATACACAACTGAACATGGAAAATGCCTGAGAAGTGGTGGGAAGTTTCACTGCCTGCATCAGTGCATGAATCCATTTCCAGCAACAGAGATGTTGAAGACAAATTGTATTCACCCAATGAACAAGTTGTTATCTGGACTGAGAAATGCAGTCATGGAACATTTAAAATCCCTGTACACACAAGAACATGCAAACTCTAAACAAAAATCCATTGGTCTGGAATCAAGCTGTGATGCTCTTGCTGTAATGCGAGAGTGCTGTCCTCTGCTGTGCAGCTCCCTTTATTCTATAATTTTATGTAGTGGTGTCTTCACTGATCAGATTTGCTAAAGGGACATTCAGAACAACTACACACTCATGAAATAATTGTTACTAGACATAACTACAGTTCTACGAGTGTGTGTGTGCCCACCTACAGGCGAGCACACCTATTGTTAACTCCTCTTGGTGCCAGCCAGACACTGAGACAGACCAAAGCAGTTGCCGCGCCAATACTGCCCGTGTGATGGCGCATGCCATGCCCCTCACCAGGGGTATATAAGCCGGGTGAACCCCTCAATCTCCCTTCTTTGAGTCAGCTCAGAGGAGAGAGGCAGTCCAGCTGGGCTTGTAGGTAGGTGGGCATGCACACACTCGAAGAACTGTAGTTACGCCCAGTAACTATTATTTCTACTTCGTGTGATGCTTAGCCCACCTATGGGCTTCGCTATTGGTAACCACCAAGGTGGGGACCGTAGGGATAAATGTACCCCCAGCAGGACAGGCTGACAAGATTGGTGCGGGAATAAAGGAGCAAAGCAGGCCGTATGCCAGGCACCACCCACAGAGCCCCAAGACACTGAAGTCAAGCGCCCTCGCACCGAGGTGTCGACCGTACACATATCAGAAAACAGTCGTGACGTAACGACAACAAAACACACACGCCGGGTAAGGCCTCGACAAAGCCCACCCGGCATGCACCAGGGTCCATTACTGCAGCCTGTATTCCCCGAGGGGAAACAGAGCAGCCAGTGAGACCAACAAGCAGTCTGCTTAAGCGACAGGATCCCTGTCTCCGCTCAAGACTGACAGAGCCACCGAGTTCTTGCACATATCCATGAAATATGACCACACAAAGGTGGACGCCGAAGACCAGGAGGCAGCCTGACAGATGTCACCCACAGTGACCCCTCTGCACAGAGCCACAGATTCGGAGACTCCACGTGTGGAGTGGGCCCCGATCACTGCCGGCGGAGGATGGTTCCGTGCCTTGTAAGCTGCAGCAATAGCACCACCAACCAAGTGGGCAAGGCGCTGGGACGAGAGTGGGGCACCATGCCTCCTGGCCCCAAAACCCCCAAACAGCTGGTCCGTATTACGGAAGCTAGCTGCACCACATAGCAACGCAAGGCCCTGACTGGATACAGTAACCGCAGCCATGCCTCATCCACTGACAAGCCCGGCGGAGTGCAAAGTGCCCTGATCCGGATGACGCGTGACCGAAAGTCCGAAGTAATCACTTTGGGGGGAAAGGTTGGGTTGGGCCAAAGATGAACCAGTCAACCATCCTTGCTGAATGATAAGCAGGAGGAATGGACCAAAAGGGCACACAAATCACCGACTCTTTTGGCCTGAGGCCAAAGCCAAAAGGAGGGCAGCCTTAAAAGACAGAAAGCGGATGTCTGTCTGTTCCAGAGGCTCAAACGGAGGTCCCCCCAGACCCTCCAACACAGTGTGGAGGTCCCATGGGGGAACCACATGCCTAGAGGAAGGCCTCAGCCTGCACGCGCCCCGGAGAAAATGCTTCACCAGCAGATGACTGCGCACTGCGCAGCAGAGGAGCAAGGAGGCGGGTTGGTGGGAAGGTGCACAGGAGGCCCGGAGGCCACGACCTGTGAGCCAAGGCATCCACCCCTGGAGGAGGGTCGCCTGACAACCTGAGCGAGAATCAAAGTGGGCACCGTGCGTTCTCTGCAAGGTCGGCCACGGGGCGGCCGAACTTGTGCCACATCTAGGTGATTATCCGGGGTGACAGGCACCACTCGTCAGACATAGAGACATCTTGTCTGTGCCGACATTGAGCGGAGTGGCCGAGAGTGCTGCCCCAACCCACAAGCGATGCATCCGTGAACACCTCTACATTGTGTGAGACGCAACCCCCTGCTGGAGGTGATCCGGGTTCATCCAGAATGCGAGATCCTCCCATGCCGAGGGCGGAACAGGGACCTTCCTGTGTCTGTCCTTCACCGACAGTAAGCAGAAGCAACTGAACCACCTCTGGAGCCTCTGCATGTGAAGGTGGCCCAGGCACACAACCGGGTGGGCTGCAGCCATCATGCCCAGAACAACCCTCACCTGGTGGACCCACACCAAGGGTGACGTTGTCAGAGTCCGCAGCAGGGACAGAAGGGCCAGTCGTCGATGTAGGTGAGGATTCTCAGACCTTGACGACGGAGGGGCTCCAGCGCAGCCTCAATGCATTTGGAGAAGGTGCGCGGAGTGAGGGAGTAGCCGAAGGGAAGGCGGTTGTACTGAAAGCAATGGTCTCCGATGGTGAACCTGAGAAACTTCCTGTGCCTCAGCAGAATGGGGATGTGGAAATAGGCGTCATTGAGATCGACTGACGTCATCCAATCCCCGGGGCGGATGCTTTCCAGGAGGTGTTTGACCGTCAGCATGCGGAACCTCCTGGTGGTCAAGTATGAGTTGATACGTAGGTCCAAAATAGGTCTCACTCCTCCTGTGTCTTGGGAACCAGGAAATAGGGGGAGTAGAAACCCGTGTGTGCCTCCTCCAGGTCCACCATTGTTATTGCGCCCTGGCGCATGAGTGAGGACACCTCCTCCATGAACGCAGCTGTCCCGGATGGGCAACTGAGCCGCGTGCGGAAGATGCCACAGAATATGGGGGGGAAAGCGCAAACTGCAGGGCGTAACCGCTTCTCAGCATCCTGGACAGCCAGGGTGAAAGTGGGCCTTGCACGTCTCTCCACGTGTGGAAGTGAAGCATTAGGGGCTGCACTGCGTTCACGTCCAGGAACACCGGCCTGCCCGCCGTCTCGGGACAAAGAGGCAGGGTGTCTGGTAGGGGTGTGAATCTTGGACCGACAAAATGGTTCGATTCGATCTCGATTCACAGGCTATGATTCTATTCAAGGGGCGATTCATAAAAGATATTCAGCGATTCGATCTGATCCGATTTGATTCGATTCGATACAAATTGACAATTTACTGTGACTCTCAGGCACTCTGTAACTTAGAGAGAAAAACAGAAATTAAACTTCAAAATAGCTTTTGTTTATTTTTTTGTATTCAGAGTAAACCAAAACAGACTTCAACTACAGTAATTCAACAACTTCAAACTCTGCCTGTACTTAAAATACAATACCAATTAAAAAAAAACGAAGGTATAAAAAAATTGAGAAAAAATAGATTAGTACAAAATAAAATAAATTAAAATAAATAAATAAAAATATAAATAAATAAAATAATGATAAATATAAATAAATAAATAAAAAGTGGCCCGCGAACAATAATATCTGGCCCACCAGATGATTTTAAGAATCTGAGGCACCTGCTTCACAGAGTCAGTAACGCCATCGATTAACTTGTCACGATCCAGCTCCTCCTAACCGTCCTCATTACCTTTGAAACACATTGAAACTCTCTGATTCAGTGAACAACCTGTGGCACCGTGCATCATCGTGCTGTGTTCGGGGACACTTAGTAAAAGCGTCCTGCTGCGAGACGTCGCAGTCAGATGTTAGCTTAGCTGTTAGCCACCGACGAACTAGCTTGATTTAAACGATTGCCTCATGTTCCAACATCAGTCGACGGGACGCATCTCAACTTCTGAGATGGTGGAAAGACGATTTAATTCGGGACAGAACGGGAAAGGTGTTGTTGACGGACAGTTCAGTTCTGACAGGAACGGTGTAGCGGCGACTTGGAGAGAATGAGGGGAAACATTGTTCTGGTATGTTTAAGTTTTGGGTTTAGCGTGGCTGTTTACTATTCTGCTTGTTATTTAATCTTCATCTTGTTGTTTAGTGATCATCGTGTTGCTCTAGGATGCAGCTGGTGATGGTCGCTCAGCTGTGAGGCATTCAGGTTCCAAAGTCACAATCAGGATCTTTTCAGATCAGAGGTCTTTAGATTTGAGACAACTTTGATACTTTAAGAGTAAGCAGTAACATGGTTGCGACATGAGATGCCGTTTTGCGCTGGAGACAGCGTTTATGTATACATACTGGGCACAACATGTAATTGAATGTAAAAAAATCGATGCGCGGGAATAAATCCGGGCCATTGGACCATTCTTAATGCATCTGAACCGATCTCAGCTCCGCGGTCCGATCCAGTCGGATCTTTTATGTTACAAAAAGATAACCAATCAAAAATCGATTATCGTTACACCCCTAGTGTCCGACCAGCCCCTGCCAATACATGGCAGCCGATGTAAACGAAAAAGCCACGATCTTGAGCCGCGTTGACCCAACGGCGCTGTCATCAGACCTGGGCAGCAAGGAAACACCACTAGACTACTCTAATGCGCAGGTATCGTCAGTCATGGACCTGGGGCGGTCAAACTCCCCCCGACTCCTCCGCGAGCCCAGCGGAGGAGGTTCGCTCAGTGCTTCTGGCCTGGGAGCGTGCAAACAGCGCAAGAAGGGGGGCATCACTCATCCCAGCAGAAGCCAGCCTGGGACGCTTGGCAGCATCTCCAGTCGTCCCTCTGTTCTGCGTCCCACAAACGCTACCGATCATACGTGCAACAGCCGGAGCAGATGAAAAGGCGCCCCTGCTGACCTCAATATGCCTCTGCGGCGCTGCAAACGCCGTTGGAGAGAAATGTTCAGCGCTCCAGACTGGTGGTATGTGTGTGTTTGGGTGGGGGGTGTCCAGATCGCGTGAGCGGGGGCCTGTCACATGCCACCACAGCAGAGGTGGTCAGCTGGTCCTCTCTGCCCAGGTGCCGCGGGATCCCAGGGGGTGGATTTCCTTCATTCTTCAAGCCGACTGCCCATGTCATGGCTGGAGGTGGGGAGCGAGTTGCTGCGAGCCTCTGGCCACTGCCTCCAGGCCGTTGATGATGACCTGGATGTCGGGGCCGAAGAGAGACGATGTGGAAAGGATCAGCCCCAATACGCTTCTCTGATCCTGGTCAACGAGGGAGGAGAGGCTGAGCCAGAGGTGTCTCATACCAAGCTGAGCGTTGGCCATGGCATGTCCTCCGTCGATCGCGATGTCCCGGCACATTCTCATCAGGACCTCAGCTGTGTTCTGGACCTCCGAGATGTCCTCCAGTGACAGCTCTGATCGCTCGTGGCAGAGTTTGTCGATGGAGCCTAGGAGGAATCCTGTTAGCCAACGCAAACACATGATTGCCGTTAGCATAACAACGGTCCAGAAAAGTAGCCATGTGCCTGTCTGTCTCAGAGAGCAGCATGGGCTTATCGCCGGGCCAAGGAGTGGAGGTGGGCAGCAGGCAAAGTCTCACGGAGTCCTCGATCGTCGGGACACCTGAGACACAGGCCCATCCATCCATGCAGGAATATTCATGGTAGCCTTTTGCTGGCCCCTTGGTGGCAAGAGGCGCGCCCCATTCACGCTGCACGTTGTCCTGGAATGATGGCACCGCCAGGCAGAGAATCGTAGTCCTGGCCCTGGACCGGGACTGGGACGCCAGCCCCAAGGCGAAGTCACGCGGTGCTGGCTGAGGCAGAAGTGTGGTCTGCAGCGGAGGTGAACAGAGCCGCGAGATGCTCCACCGGTTCGCAGCGGGAGCTCAGGCGGCTGGGCCTAGACATGGTAGACATGGAATCGTCGAGCTGCTCAGATCTCCCAGGAGAGCTCGAGGAGTCACGGTGGCTTCCCTTATCTTCGCTAGCTTCGGCTCACTCGACCAAAGCAAGAGCGGGAGGTAAAGTAGCTTTGTTGTGGCCTGAATCCCCAGATGCGGAAGCGGGAGACACGGCTCCCATGAAGGCAGCCTTGTGCTCGGCTTCTTCCAGCGGGAGAAGGAGGCAGGCTGAGCAGGAAGTGCACTGGGCCTGGTGCTGCCATCCAAGGCAGGTGAAGCAGTGGTCATGTCGGTCCCTCTCGTGCAGCGGCGCGTCGCAGTTGCGGAAGGTGAAGAGCCCGACGCCGGAAGGCGAGTCATCTTGGGCGGTCTTGTCCGTCTTCTCCAGCACGTCTTTGTCTTTATCTTTATCTTGCAACGATCTCATCTCAGGAGCTGAAAAAGAAGGGAGATTGAGGGGTTCACCTGGCTTATATAGCCCTGGTGACGGGTAGAGATGTTCCGATACCATTTTTTGCCTTCTGATACCGATTCCGATACTTTTAACGTGGGTATCGGCCGACATCGAGTACCGATCCGATACCTGTATATTATAAAATAATACCATGACTCGCCTGCATGACTGTCACATGATTATTACTGTGGTAAGGCCTGGCTCAGGTTAAACCCTCTAAAACATGAATCAATACAGCAAATTCAAGCCATTTATTTTTAAATAGAACAGTATAAAAAACAGCAGTGCAAATACAACTGAACTAAATCAATCTAGGAATAATTATTTTCAATAACTTAAACTGCAGCCCCAATATTTTTAAATTAAAGGGAATTCAAATAGAACAATAAAACAGTAGTGCAACAACAACTTAAAGGTGCATTAAGGAGTTTTACAACCTTAAAAATACTTATTTTACACCATAAATATGTCACACATTTTTAATGATGTGTACAATGTGCCCTGACAAGTATCTCTAACAGCATTAAATTGTCACTTGAAAGTTGCAGTGCCGGTCCGGCACCAGAATTTTTTGGGGGAGAATTTAAAAGGAATGACGTAATGCACGCTCCGGCTGGTTAGGTTTCGTTTTGTCCGCCATTACTCCGCCAGATGATTAGTGAGCAACAACTGAGCAGGATCTTCCAGAAAGTAAGAAAAGACCTGCTTCTTGCACTGCCACAACTCCAGCACAGACTCCACCAGGTAAAAGTAACTTAAATTTTACTTGCGCGCTACTAAACGAGTGAGGAAGGAGTTCCCCTCTTTCGTGCACGCGAGCCACAGGGACGAGTTTTTCACTAAGCTGCATTACGCCCAAGGCCTGCAGGGGCGCTGTTTCCAATAAAACGTGCAAACTCCTTAAAGGTGCTGTAGGCAGGATTACCTTCACAAGATGGTGATTTGACCCATCCAAGATGGCGATTTGAAACCCGGAGTCGTGCCCACCTTGGGGTGCCGAGCGGGGCCGGCAGTGTCGCTGCCGTCTGCACCAGCAGGTTGATTCACCTGTGACCTTTTCACGGCGGGCCTGGGGTCAAAGCCTTTTTTTAAGAACTACAGTAGAAACAGACAGTGTCCTCCAGGGAGTTTTGATGATGTTATGTCCGATGAAGCAGGTAAATATGCGGGCCTGGACTTCCTCGTGTGCATTCACGAGAAACAGAGCTTTAAAGCGGTGCCCCCTTGACCAATCAGGATAGAGCCTCAGGGGCTCTTCTGATTGGTCAAAGATACCTGGAGCGGTCGAGATTCCTTTTCAGCTCAGAACAGAGACAGATGGAAACGCTGCGCCCTCGCGGTAGTGCAATTATGCTACACTCCTAAAGGATTATCAATGGATACTCTAACATTTAATCCAAAGAAAACACAGAAAAATTAGCATTGACTAGCAAAATCCTGCCTACAGCACCTTTAATGCACCTTTAAATAAATCTAGAAATATATGTTGTTGCATTTTTAAATTGAAGTGCAGACACAATATTGTAAAATGAAGTCATTTTGATAAAACAGTATAAATAACAGTAGTGCAACAGTAACTTAATAAACAAATCTAGGTTTTTTTTTTAATTCCGGTGCAAACATAGCATAGTAAAATGAACAAGGCATTTAAATAGGACAGTAAAAAAATAGTTCAACAGCAACTTAAAAGATTACTTTCCAAAATGTAATAGTCCAAAACCAACCTCTGAAGTTACATTCAAAAAATAAAAATCCAAAGAGCAGAAGCTGCAGTCTAAACAAAAATATAGGCTTCTTTAACGGGCGCTGTACATCTGTCGCCTGATCCATTCTTCTTCTCAAGAACAGCAAGTTACAGTACAGTGGCACGGCAAAGAACTGTGTCAGAGCTAACGACCAGCAGATGGCGGTAGTGCAACCAAAGGGATGCAAGCTGCCGTAAAACATTACAGAAGAAGAAGTGTCAGCACTAACGGAGCTAACGGTAGCTAACGGAGCTAATGGAGCTGAACAGTAAATACATTACTAATTTAATTAATGACGTGGTATCGGATCGGTGCCTGGACTCCAGTACTCGCTGATACCGATGCCAGCATTTTCGGCAGTATCGGCGCAATTTCCGATACTGGTATCGGAATCGGAACATCTCTAGTGACGAGCATGGCATGCGCCACCACACAGGCAGGATTGGCACGGCAACTGCTTTGATCTGTCTCAGTGTCTGGCTGGCACCAAGAGCCCGCTGATTTGTCCTCATACAAACAGAAACTTGCTTCCTTTACCTCCCGCTTGCAGTCCGCAAAGAAAGCTTTTTATCAGAACAAGATCTGTGCAGCTTCTGATTCCAGAAAAATGTTTATGGCGTTCAATTCCCTGCTTTCTCCTCCAGCTGCTCAGCCGTCCACTGAGCTGACTCCTGATATGTTCGCCTCCTTTTTCACTGAAAAGGTGGCTGCAATCAGCAACCAGTTCTCTGAGCCTGACCAGCCCAGTCAGCTCAAACCCACTACTGCGCCTTCTCTCTGCTCGTTTGCTCCTCTGAGTGAGGATGAGGTCTCCAGACTTCTTCTGAGCTCAAAACCGACAACATGTCCTCTCGATCCAATACCCACCAGCATTCTGCAGACCATCTTGCCCATAATCAAACCTGCAGTCACGCACATTGTCAATTCCTCCCTGGAAACCGGCATTTTTCCTGTTACTTTTAAACAAGCCCGCGTCACCCCACTACTAAAAAAGCCTCATCTCAACCCAGCCCAGGTTGAAAACTACAGGCCAGTCTCACTTCTACCATTCCTGTTGAAAATACTGGAGTGCTCAGTATTTAACCAAGTCTCTGAACACCTGCGGAACAACAACCTACTTGACCCTTTTCAGTCAGGCTTCAGATGCGACCACTCCACCGAGACTGCACTCCTTTCAGTCACAGAATCTCTGCGGCTGGCAAGAGCTGCTGGTCAGTCCTCTGTTCTCCTGCTGCTGGACTTGTCTGCTGCCTTTGACACCATGAACCATCAAATCCTCCTCTCCTCACTCTCTGACCTTGGCATCTCAGGTTCCGTCCTGTTGTGGTTCAAGTCCTACCTCACAGGCAGATCTTTCAGAGTGTCATGGCGAGGGGAGGTGTCAAGGTCACATGGCCTATCAACAGGGGTCCCTCAGGGGTCGGTGCTTGGCCCCTTACTCTTCTCTCTGTACACAACTTCACTTGGTGCAGTGATTCGCTCCCATGGCTTCTCCTACCACTGTTATGCTGACGACACTCAGCTCTTCCTCTCTTTTCCACCTGACGACATGACAGTCTCAGCTCGAATATCAGCATGTCTGGCTGATATCTCCACCTGGATGAAGGAACGCCACCTTCAGCTAAATCTGTCCAAGACTGAACTCATGGTCTTTCCAGCTTGTCCATCTGTCCAGCCTCAGATCAGTGTCCAACTTCACTCGAGCCTACTTGTGCCTACAAACTCAGCCAGAAACCTGGGTGTCATGATTGATGACCAGCTGACCTTTAAGGTTCACGTGGCCTCAGTTTCTCGGTCTTGTCGTTATGCCCTCTACAACATCAGGAAGATCAGACCCTTCCTGACCCAGCAGGCCACACAGCTTCTGGTTCAGGCTCTTGTGATATCACGCATTGACTACTGCAACTCTCTTCTGGCGGGTCTCCCTGCATGTACAGTCAAACCTCTACAGATGATCCAGAATGCAGCAGCACGTCTGGTCTTCAACCAGCCCAAAAGAGCTCATGTCACTCCTCTGTTGATCTACCTTCATTGGCTTCCAGTTGCAGCCAGGATCAAATTCAAATCTCTCCTCCTGGCTTACAAAACGCTAACAAGAACGGCTCCGGCCTACCTGGATTCCCTGATCCAGGTCTACTCTCCTTCACGCCCTCTTCGCTCTGCATGTGAGAGACGTCTGGTGCTTCCAGCCCAGCACGGCTCTAAATCTCTTGCCAGACTCTTCTCCTCTGTTGTTCCCAAATGGTGGAACAAACTACCTAACTCGGTGCGTTCCGCCGAGTCTCTTTCTACTTTCAAGAGACAATTGAAGACTCAATGGGCCATTTTCACAGCTCCACTACTTCCTGAAGTTAACTGTGCACATTCATTTCCTGTCTTGCATTATTGGCCAAAATGATTAATCCAGGTGTGTCTTGTTGCAGCAGTCTAAACCAGACACACCTGGATTAATCAGTTTGGCCAATAATGCAAGACAGGAAATGAATGTGCACAGTTAACTTCAGGAAGTAGTGAAGCTGTGAAAATACCCCATTGTTCAGAGAACACCTAGGGTCCTAATCCGACCCCATGTTCGGGGAAGAATAGATCAGGTGTTCTAAAACCCAGCACTTATGTACCACTGACTAAGTTGACACACACACACAAAAAAAAAGGGGGGTAGTGGCTCCTCTTCTGCAACTTGATGGCAACTCCCTTGACCAATCGCACTTGAAGCAATTGAAGCATTTACTAAGGGTTTCTTTCTTTCTTATGTCTATATTCTTGCTTGTGTTGTACATCACTTTGGACAAAAGCATCTGCTAAATGAAATTGTAGAATTGTAGAATTGTAGAGTTACCAATAGCAAAGCCCGTATGTGGGCTAAGCATCACACGAAGTAGAATCCATATTTTCACAGTCCATGCGAAAGTCACCAGAAATACAGATGTGCTTATTGATGTCTTATATTTGCAGGGATTCCTCAGCTGATTCTACTCACTCAAGTGGATGAAGCCTGTCCTTTGGTGAAAGAGGACGTGAGAAACATTTACAAGAGTGGCTACATCAAGGATTTGGTGAGGAGACTGAACAGCTAACCTTAAATTTTGGATTTAAATGAAACTGAAATCTGCCCTCATCTCACTTTTTGTGATCCAGATGCAAGATATCAGCTCTCAACTCGGTGTGTCCATGTCCTGTATCGTCCCTGTGAAGAACTACAGTGAAGAGTTGGAGTTGGATGTAAACTGCGACATCCTGCTGCTCAGTGCCGTTAATCAGATGCTCTGCTTTGCTGACGACTACTTTGATGAAGTCGGTGACCGGATGAGCAGCCTTCGTACCAAAGTAGAGTAGGCAGAGTTCAGTAAATATGAGGGAAAGAAGGATCCTCACAGGAGATCTCTCTCATCTCTGCTGTACTGTGTTGTCAGTGTTGTGCTGCGACGGCTACAATAATCATACACAAACATTTTAAGCTTAGCTCTTAATGCTGGAAGATGCAACGTCTTCAAATTACTTCTGGGACTTCAAAATGGAGGGGCAGTAGCTATACTCAATAATTTAGACGTTTACACTTGTAGTCCGATTGCCTGATACAGAAAATAATTAAAAATACTACTTTTGGTTAAGTTTTTATGATGCTGTTATTTTGTTATTATGATTATTAAAAACACTTTGGGAAGTAACAAGGTACTTTACTCCACAAAGCATCACTATCATTTAAAGTGGTGGGGGGTAATTTCTTCATTATTTGACAGTAGTGTGGTTTGCAGTGACTCTTCCTGACTGTTAGCAGGTGCAGCGCTCAGACCAAATTTATATTTAGGGACCGAGCCCGAGGGCGAGGTGGCCTCAACTGAGGCCACCTTGCCTGAGGGCAAGGCCTCTATTGTTCTTCGTTCGTTTTTTTCTTATTATTATTATTATTATTATTATTATTATACTCCTGGCGTCTTTAAATGCAATTTTGACCCCCTAAACATGCACGAAAACTCACCAAAGTTGGCAGGCACATCCAGACTCGAAAAAAATTTTATAAAATAAAAAAATTAACCCCGTCTGCTCTCTAGCGCCACCTACAAACTAGCACCTTCAACTAGCACAACCGAGACACAAGAAATTCTGCACCCCTGTCAAGTAGGAATGTCGTAGAGAGATGAAACCAATTGCTGTCATGTTCAACTCATTAAGATCTAAAAATCATCCATTGACACCCTTGACCTAAATCCAACAGGAAGTCCGCCAATTACCTTTCAAAGTAAAAGCTTCACGCAGCTGTTTTACAACACCATTTATTGTAGAGATGTCAGAGTAGTGCGCTCTGATAGAGGAGAAGTGTCTCTACAAAGGATGTGATCAACTTTTTCAAAAGTCACACGGTTTGGATTTTATTAGCCCTTCAAAATAAAACTCACATTTTTGAAAAAAGGGTCGCCATGGCCAATAGGAATGTTTTAGAGAGATCAAACCAATTATTCACACATTCGTCTCGTCGAGGTCTACAAATCTCTCATTGACAAAAAAGACCTAAATCCAACAGGAAGTCCACTATTTCCCTTTCAAAGTAAAAAATCACTCCTCATTTAAAAATTATCTCCTCCGAGACCGTTTGTTGTAGAGACGTCAGAGTGGTGTGAAATAATAGAGGACAAGTTTCTCTTCCGACATTGTTAAAAACTTTTTCAAAAGTCTCATGGTGTGGATGCTGTTAACCCTTAAAGCTAAAAGTCTTAAAATCCACATGAAACACTACAATGGTCACTACTGCCCAAAGAAAAGCCGGAGAGAGATAAAACCAATGGTCATGCGTTAGTCTCACAGAGATCTAAAAATGACCAATTGACACCGAAAACCAAAATCCAACAGGAAGTCCGTTATTTCCCTTTCAAAATAAAAGTCACATTTTTAATAAAGCGGTCGCTACTGCCTGTAGGAATGTCGTAGAGAGATCAAACCAATTGCTCATATGTTTGTCTTATCAAGATCTAAAAATCATCCATTGACATGCATTACCTAAATCCTACAGGAAGTCCGCTATTTCCCTTTCAAAGTAAAAATCACTTCTCATTTAAAAATTATCTGGTCCGAGACCGTTTGTCGTAGAGACGTCAAAGTAATGCGGCCTGATAGAGGAGAAGTTTCTCTACAAAAGATGTGAACAACTTTTTCAAAAGTCACACAATGTGGATTTTATCAGCCCTTCAAAATAAAAGTACCATTTTTCAAGAAATGGTCGCTACGGCCCACAGGAATGTCGTAGAGAGATAAAACCAATTGTTCACGCGTTCGTCTCGGTGAGATCTAAAAATCTCCCATTGACACCATTCACCTAAATCCAACAGGAAGTCCGCTATTTCGCCTTTCAAAGTAAAAATCACTCCTCATTTAAAAATTATCTCCTCCGAGACCGCTTGTTGTAGAGACATCAGAGTGGCGCCAAATAATAGAGGACAAGTTTCTCTTTCGACGATGTTCAAAACTTTTTCAAAAGTCTCACGGTGTGGATGCTGTTAACCCTTAAAGTTTGAAGTCTGAAAACGCACTTCAAACACTACAGTGAACACTGTGAAACGCACGAATGTCGCAGAGAAATAAAATTAACATGGATGAATTCGTCTCATCGAGATCTACAATTTACCCAGAGATATACCCATACCTAAATCTAACCTCTTGACCTACTTAAGCCATATATGGGCATAGCAGCTGGCCCCACTGATCTGGGACCTGCTGTAAAACATTCTGCATGTTGTACCTGCTTTCCACAGTAGATGGCGCACCGTGACCACAAATCACACATGACTGAAGCAACAGTGCCCCTGCAGCAGCAAGCCACTGAGGAAGCAACACTTGAAACACATTGGAATGGTCCAAACAGCTGTCACCCTGCAGAAATATCACCTGAAACACACCATACACCTGAAATCAGTCTTTAACAGGTAACAACAGGTAAGAACAGGTAATAACAGCTTCATAATTTCGGGGTAAACAGTATTAGTGGAAGCATGTACTTCGTTTCTAAAACTATAAGGTCAAAATTCCTTCAAAATAAAAGCCCGTTCACAACAGACAATGAGGTCAAGTCATGAAAATGGATGTTTATGGAGGAGCAAGATGGATATATTGGTGTCAGCTAAACTGGCGCACACATGACTATCAAAATAAAAGCCTCACAGCCCTTCAAAATAAAAGTCACTTTTTTTTAAAATGACATTTTTAACAAAGCAGCTTCCTAATTTCAGGTTAAACAGTATTAGTGGAAGCATGTACTACGTTTCCAAAATAGAAAGTCATAATTCCTTCAAAATAAAAGCCCATTTACAACATAATGAGGTGAAGTCATGTAAATGGATGTTTGTGAAGGAGCAATAGGATATATTGGTGTTTGCTAAAGTGGAGCACACATGACTATCAAAATAAAAGCCTCACACCCCTTCAAAATAAAAGTCACCTTTTTTGCAAAAAATGACATTTTTAACAAAGCAGCTTCATAATTTCGGTTTACACATTGTAAGTGGAAGCATGTACTACGTTTCCAAAATACAAGCCCAAAATTCCTTCAAAATAAAAGCTGATTTACAACAGAAAATGACGTCAAGTCATGAAAATGGTTGTTTATGGAGGAGCAAGGTTCCCAGTGACTTGGACTTCGGTCATCAAGGTACAAGGACGACCTCAGTCGGGCCACCTTGCCAGAGGGCGAGGTCCCGTCCAATGCCGCTTGCGGCTTTTAATTACAGGTGTTTTCTTTTTAAGTTTCATGTTTTTAGTTTTGCTCTTTGCGGAAGGTTAATGAGGCACAATGTGTGTTTGTTCTTTGCTTTCTGGTATTCTCCATTGACCCACTTAATCGCTTGAAATTAAAACTGAATACCTGTAAAGTAAATGTTATTGGATGATAACACTGAAAACGTAATTCTGAATCTTGATTTCCACTAATGACTTTCTGTACATGCTACAAACTGGAATCATTAAACATTTCTATTGTACAAGGCGTTGATGAATAAAAGCTCTCAGTGTGTGAACAAAGAAAAAAGCTGAATTTTATTAATGCAGTTCAAACAGTTACTGTACAGGAAACGTTGAAGTCAGACTGGCGGAGAAGCAGCCCCTCTCTTGTGTCTTGGACGCAAATAGAGGCTTTTGGCAGGTTCGATTGGCACCAGAGTCAGCACACTACACAACGTTCATAACCCCTTTCGGACGCTACGATTTCAATAGACTTCCTTTTGGAATAGCCTCAGCCCCAGAGCCCTTTCAGCGGAAAATGTCATTGATCTTAAACGGGTTGCCAGGAGTGGTTTGTCATATGGATGACATCCTCATTTGGGGACAGTACCAGCAAGAGCACAACACGAAACTTCACACTGTGCTAAACAAACTACAAGAGGCCAGTGTCACATTAAGCATGGAAAAATGTGAACTGAGCAAGCAAGAGGTAAAGTTCTTCGGACACGTTTTGTCTGCAGAGGGAGTCCAACCTGACCCGGACAAAATCAGAGCTGTCAAAGAGATGAAAGAGCTGTCAAACATCAGTGAAGTAGGCAGCTTTTTAGGGATGGTCAACCAGTTAGGTAAATTCATTCCTGGACTGGCTGAAAAAGACAAGCCCCTAAGAGACTTGCTGTCAAAGAAGAATCAGTGGGTTTGGAGTCATGCGCAACAAAAAGCATTTGATCAGCTGAAAAGTGAACTGATTTCAACACCTGTTCTCACACTCTATGACCCAAACAATGAACTGAAACTGTCAGCGGATGCCTCATCTTTTGGACTTGGAGCAGTCCTTTTTCAAAAAGAGGGTGAGCAGTGGAGACCTGTGGCATACGCGTCACGCTCTTTGACGGAGACAGGGCAGAGGTATGCACAGGTGGAGAAAGAGACGCTTGTATTAACGTGGGGATGCGAAAGATTTAAAGAGTCTCTCATCGGGAGACATTTCTCATAGGCTACGTTCAGACTGCAGGGCTTATAGTCAGGACCGAAAATTGAAAAAGCCCCTTAGAAAACAACATGGTAGGCATTTTTGAGGAAAAGCATTTTAAGCATTGTTTTTACATGATTTTTTAGTGCTGAATCCATTTCTGCCGGTTGCCCAGCTGTAAAAGTTACTGTTTAGTCATAATTATTGATTAATTAGTATAATGAATATATTAATCGCCCAAAGTTAGAAATTGCTATTAATTTCCTATTTGTTAATATTATACATATGATTGCTTGGTATCATTGTAAAGAGGACCTTCTAGCCTTTAATTTAAGCCCATATTTGCATTTTTTTGACAAACACAGAGGTCACATGAGCTCTTTAAACTATAAATTACACACATTTTCCCACAATTTTCGCATAAACTATATAGTTTATTTTATCCCTGTGGGATCAAGGGATATCACGGACCCAGAAGCCAACAATCTCAATACTAAATACAGGAAATGTATGATATTTCTTTGTGAGAGGCTATTGTGAGCCTTAAAATAGCAGTAACCGGCTCAGGCCCATTCACCTCCATTCATTCTTTGCACCAGTATTATGTAAACAAAAAAACCCACACCAATTGTTTAGATGTAATGATACTATTAGTAATATTAATGCAATGACAATCAAAGGCCAAGTAGACATTTTCCATCCTTGTAATCAGTAAAATTCACTGAAGATGGCAACTAATTACAAATATAAATAGTAATGATTAAATCAAAACGGCATTACAGGTTCTTTGTGATCATATTTTTTTTCCTTAAGTGCATTACATATTCATGCAAGCGTCACTTGACTTTCGGCACTGACAGGATGCAGTGCATGGGTTTGGCTTACAGTTGCACCGGGCTGTCTTCCATCCAGTTGTGCAGCCACAGGTCACTAGCTCCTCACAGCATCTGGAACTGCAGGCAACGACATGAGTTCAGGAACAAGCACGTTGTTCTCCATCTTCCATCCCATATTTTCAGGGGGTGGCAGCACCAGGTACTGCAAGTGGGCCTGTCACCAAGCCAAAGTCTGGAAGTGAACATGATGGATGTGAAATTTCAGAGCGTCTCTGGTGGGTGGCAGTCTCTCTATGGTCATGCCTTTAACAAACAGGCCCAAACGGACTTCATTGATGTTGTTTGTGTTGTTTGCATCATATAATTTACAGAAAAACATTTCTGCATCCATGACGGTGGAGTCAATAAGCTCAGGACCTTCACCAAGCCCCTTGAGTAGATGGCTGTGCTGTCTAAATACATTCTGGCAGGTCTTCTTCGTGTGTCCTGAAATGTATGATGTTGAGTCACTCCCACTGAGTGCATGGAAACCTGGAAGTGGCTCAAGAACCTCTTCATCCATCTGCAGCTTTTCTACAACTGCACGGATGGGGATGTACTTTCTGTCCTTTGCTGTCCCTGCTTTCATCCAGATTTGTTGGCATGGCATTCTGTGGAAGTAGGCGGTCAGCAGAATCAAGACATCGGAGTCTCTCTCACAGTTGGAGTTGAACTTCTCAGCATTGGGGTTGGAGTTTTTCCACATCTGTTATAGAAAGTTCCTTTATACGATCAATTGCTGGATGGTTGTCTCTATCACAAAGTTTGTGTCGTGCCTGTGCAGCACCTTTTATTGTGTTAAACCCCTGCTGTCCTCCTTTTGATAACTTTTCATTTTTTGTCTCCTGACAGATGAGACATTCTTCTAGAGCTAGAGAGTGGCCAGTCTCCTTCAGAGTGCCAGCAGCTCCATGATCACCCTGAAACAGAAATTATAGTGCTTATTTAGCCAGCTTGTTAATGTCTTCTTCTTCTTAGTGCTCCAGCGAGGGTCATGGTATCCCGTCCCGGTGCGTTGAGCTGACCAGATGAACTAGATTTTTCCAGTGCTGGCGGTCCTGTGCCAGCTGCTCTGCATCCTCCACAGCAGCTCCGTGTTGTTGGAGGTTGCCCGCAACAACGTCGAGCCATCGGGTGCAGGGTTTCCCTTGTGGTCGTCTCCAGCCTGAGGCCTCTGAGTCAAACTGGAGAATGGCTCGTGTCGGATGTTCTGGGAGTAGACGAAGGCCCATGGCCCAGCCAGCGGGTGCGGCTTTGTGCGACCAAGGAAGATGCTCGGGGCTGGCCTGTGCGGGCTCTAAGCAGAAACTCGCTGGGGCCACCTGATGTTCTCCATGGTTCTAAGAGCCCTGCTATCAAAGCCATCGATTCTGAGGCCAGACTGTCATTCAGGGGCCACGTTTCTGAGCCATATAGCAGGATGGAGAGGACAGCTAATTTGTAAATCCGGAGCTTCGTTGTGCGTGAGATGGTCTGGTACCGCCAGAGTGGTTTCCAGAGGGACTGCAGAGCAGGTGCTGCCAGGGCTCGTCTGCGGTCAGTCTCTGGTTGTAGATCCCCGCTGTCTGTCACCATGGACCCCAGATACACAAAGTTCTTGACAGGCTCTACATTGTCGCTCCCAATTTGCATGGGAGGTGGATTCACCTCGCTAGCTATCTTTAATCAATGGAATTCACTGATTTCAAATAACTTAGTTGATTTACATAAACACATTCATCAAATAAAAAACAAGTGTTAGTTACCTAAGATGGATACCAACAAAGTAATGAAAGCTGTCAGCATGCATGTTGGACTCTTGTCTGCAGTAACTCCCTAGTCGGGTTCCAGGCTCACAGTAATCCCCCAGATTGTAATAATATGGTGATGTTATACATTTTCTGAAACTCCATTGGCAAGTCAGTATTTCAGTATCTGTTTTTTGTGTCTCTGGTATTCCTAGGTACCACAGGGCTAAAACTAAGAAAATAATTTGGGCGGAATTTGTGAAAACAAATATGTTCTTTGTGGTTTGAGGAGCTTGAGTGACCAGCATGTGTGCCAGGAAGGTTGATAATTGGATTTAAATGAAAGCTAAAAATGTCCTCTTTAAAATAACACCAAACACAACATTATTGAACATTGGGAAGTGCCCTAACTATGAGCCTAAGCCAGGATAGGCAACGGTGTCTAACACCCAAATTACCATGGAAGGGGGATAACTAGGAGGAGGAAATATAGAAAATCAGGGGCCTTATTTGAAGGGCAACCAGTGGATTCTTGTTTGGGACACCTTGAACTTTCAAAAAATGCTGGTTGCCCACTTTTCCTCAAAAATGCCTACAGGGTCACATGATTCTGAATTTACAGCCCAGTCTATTAATGCTCAATTCGGAATTTTTTGTGAAATCAGATTTTTTGGCGAGTTCGTTCACATTTACAATAAAATGCGACTTGTATGTGATCTCCCGTCTGAACTTAAATAAAACCCAAAAGTGTACCGCATACGCAGAAGAGGACATAACGACGTCTTGCAGCGAGCGCTTCAGTGTTTGCGGAACCCACAACAGCATACAGAATCTGTAGCTTTTCAAGTGTTGATTAGTTATTTAAGAACTGATCAAACACCCATTTTCAAATTGAACATTGAGCAATCATTTCAGCGCAGCGCTTCTAATCAATTGCGCCGGGCTCCTTCTGTGTGTGTGTGTGTGTGTGTGTGTGTGTGTGTGTGTGTGTGTGTGTGTGTGTGTGTGTGTGTGTGTGTGTGTGTGTGAGAGAGAGAGAGAGAGAGAGAGAGAGCACACGTGAAGTCTCTGCAAAGAATACACTGCTTTTTTGCAGGTATTACGGTAATTACCCTGCTCACATGAGCAAACAACCCCTGCTTTCTAAGCTGCTATGCTAGCCAGTTCAAACAGAATGGTAAACATGAAGCTTCAGGCACATTCTCTGCCTCCAACCTGTCAGTCACCTTAATCACACAATTGTTCTCCACTCTCCCAGCCGCGGAGCACGGCCCACGGCTGCACAGCCGGTTGACGTGGGAAGTGGCTGGGTGCCAGGCGGCAGCCTGCATGCCGCAACTCCAAGAACAGCTGGTGTTGTGCCGAGTTCTGCATGCCTGCCGAGATCTGCATCCCCTGCTTAACAGCAGTTTAGGGGGGGATGCATTATTCGGCATGACACATTTTGTCTGTGCCGAGATTTGCATCCCCTGGTTTTCTGGGGCCAAATAAGTTCCACGTTTACATAATTCACATGGTTTGGTAAACGTGAAACTTTTTTGCCCCCCTCAAAAAAAAAAAAAAAAAAAAGAACAAAAAAAAGGACATGCAAATCTCGACAGAGATGAAGTGTGTCCTGCCGAACAATGCATCCCGCTCTTAATAAATGCTATGGACATTTTTAGATCAGACACAAAACACGTTACAGATTCGGGTCAAACAGAATGGTAAACATGAAGCTTCAGGCACATTCTCCGCCTCCAACCTGTCAGTCACCTTAATCACACAATTGTTCTCCACTCTCCCAGCCGCGGAGCACGGCCCACGGCTGCACAGCCGGTTGACGTGGGAAGTGGCTGGGTGCCAGGCGGCAGCCTGCATGCCGCAACTCCAAGAACGGCTGGTGTTGTGCCGAGTTCTGCATGCCTGCCGAGATCTGCATCCCCTGCTTAACAGCAGTTTAGGGGGGGATGCATTATTCGGCATGACACATTTTGTCTGTGCCGAGATTTGCATCCCCTGGTTTTCTGGGGCCAAATAAGTTCCACGTTTACATAATTCACATGGTTTGGTAAACGTGAAACTTATTTGTCCCCCTCAAAAAAAAAAAAAAAAAAAGAACAAAAAAAAGAGAAATACATATTGGCAGTCTAGGTGGTTACATTCTCAGTTGAAATGTGTGAGTAAAGTGACATATCAGAGCGAGTTTGACTGAGGATCGCTCCTCTTCACGGATATGCAGCTCAGAGCGGCCACGACTGGTCTAACTCGCTTGGTCACCGGGGTTCAGCCAGCTGCGGTCTCCTGAGTGAAGTGCCCCACCGACAGCTCAGCCGCAGCCGGCCAGCCGCCGGCCGTTCTCGGAGTGGCAGCATGCATTACGATTGGTCAGAGTTTTTACTGTCCTTTGGCCGCTACAGTTGTCAGATTTTTTCCACACCTTTTTCCGTCCACATAATGTATTGACTTCTCCCAGGGGGCAAGGAGCATTTCACTCAGTATGAATAAAAGTGCTTTTGGACAACATCGTCTACCCTAGCTTTAAAGGGACTTAAGGCAAGATTTGTGAAAAACTACACATGCATTTCCACTTTATTCAATGCTAATGGGTCGTGAAGCATTAAAAACCTAATATAACAGGCCAATCCGCGTATCTGTCTGCTGCCTTATCCAGGCTGTGTGCCAAATAATTTGTTGCTGTTCGGGGTCCGAATTTCCCGCGCAATCGTGGGGGTGTGACGTAAATTGACGCTGTATGCGCGTTGCCGAACAGGAAGAACATGGCCGCCGTGGACACGGACTCAAACACTGCTGGGATCAGGGGCGGGCAGTGTTGCCGACTTGGTGACTTTCTCACTAAATCTGGCAACTTTCCAAAGCCTCTTTTCAACTTTTTTTTTTGTCAAAAGTAACTAGCGACAAATTTAGCTGCTTTTTCTGGTGCTCTTTGTGACAGGACGTCTCCGCTGTCCTCAGCAAGCAGCGGGTGCTGTGTGAGCCCCTCCCCGTCCCAAAGCACTCACAGGCGGCCAGTCTCAGCAGCGCTCCCTGCCGAGTTGGGGCCGATTGGGTAAACGGCCCGGAGCTGCTCCACGGCGGCGACGGGAGAGCTCCAGCAGCCGCGGCCTGCTTCACGCGCCTCCGTGGTTATGCGGCGGGTCCCCGCGCGCTCCGCGGCCGGCACAGAGCGCGTCTCCGCCCGGGAGCGGAGATCCGGAGCTGCCGCGCCGCGGCTTGCTCCACGGAGGCGCGTGAAGCAGGCCGCGGCTTCCACGGGCCGAGTGGAGCTGCCCCACGGAGGCTGACGGGAGAGCTCCGGATCTCTGCTCCCGGGCGGAGACGCGCTCCGTGCCGGCCACGGAGCGCGCAGGGACCCGCCGCATAAACACGGAGGCGGAGAGGAGCTCCGCGACGGGTTTAAAAATGAATCGTTAGATTAATCAATGCATAGAAGAACTATTTCCTAGATTAATCGATTACAAAAGTAATCGTTTAACGCAGCCCTATTATCAGCGTTATCTCGTGAGTCAAAAACATAAATAAATAAAAACATGACCGAAGCCGGGCAGGCACGCGAATAAATATTGGATATGCGTTTGATTCATGGAGGGAACTTCAGCTGCATTTGGGAGTGAAAATAGATGCTTACAAAAATAACATAATATGCGCTGTGGTCCTGCAGTAATCCGCGACGTAGTAAACAGCATGAGCATCCCTGGTGCAGTGCTGTGAATATGGACATTCTGTAAAATGTTTGTGCGCGCTCCCGTGCTGCCTTGGCTGGTGGCTGCAGTTCCCCACAGCACCTATCGCGGCAGCACTGAGGTAAATTTTGAAAAGTTGCCTTAAGTCCCTTTAAATGTTCTGAAGTTCTACAAATGTGTCGCTTGTATACTGGTGCCTAAGAACACGACAGAGACCAGTTAGGGGGAGCGCGAGAGCAACAGTTGCATAGTCCTGCTCAAAACACCACTCCCAGCTGATCACTAGTCAGCTGCACACTCTATGGGAGGCAGAGAGAGAGCGAGAGAGAGAGCGAGAGAGAGAGCGAGAGAGAGAGGGAGAGAGAGAGGGAGAGCAAGGGAAAGAATCTCTTTACTGCCACAATTTCATCAGCATTGAGCTTCCTCAAAGTTAGAGCCAGACAGCACCCTACAATCACATTCTATATGAAAAATCATGAGGTGACCTTGTGTTTAGAGATCTACCTGTTTTAGGTTAATGCTGAGGGTCCCTGAAATTGTTTTTCGTAAAGGGATGAATAAGTGATGAAATTATAATCAGTTAACTTGACAGAATTTGCTGATCACAAGAGGTCCCTTGCCCTGCACTGCATCAGGATGGGAGGGAGGATCCTCACCTCATCCTGGATTTAAGTTTCGTTTCTGCTCCTCATTGCTTCTCTCCATTGCTGCAGCTCGAAGAGAAGGTAAGACAGAAAACGTGTGTTAATTTGAATCTGTTCTTTTCTGAATCAAGTCGTTCGGTGAAGTTTTACGAAGAGAAATTATTGAAAATAAATACATAAACGAGTGAAGATAAGAGGAACGTAAAGTGGGTTACAGTGAGTCATGCAGACCTGAAGGGAAATCGAAACTGTTCTCAGCCAGTAGGACTGACTTGTTTCGCTCTTATTAGATGTAATCGTTCATTATTTATTTTCTGTGTGTTTACTGAGACAGCAATATTTGGAAGCACTGTTTGTATTTACCTGTTTTATATCGCATGGAGACCAGCTGAGAGAATAAAGGTGAAATGACACGCTGAGACGCTGTAGAATGTGCCTGTAGAAACTTCAGTAACTTCAATAAAATATATTTAAACTGTGTAGGATTGACAACAGTTTACATCACAGCAACTTGAATTGGCTTAACCCGGAGGTGCTCCTTTGAAATTAGTCCAGTGAGTGTACAGTTGGTTTAATTTATCTTTAATGTGCGTAATTTGTCACTTTGGATTTCCTTAATTATTTTCCGGAAAAACAGTGCAAAGTGACTTCTGTCTTTTGAAAGCTAATATGGGAATCTATCAAATACTTTTGCACTAGGTCTATTGCAAATTTGTTATCATATCTCAAACATATGGCTGAAATAGGAATGAGTTCTGATTCCATGCACTGTGCATACACGCAGTGTATTTATTTACTCTTCAGTTGGCATCCATGCTAAATGTAAAGGGCGATTAATAGTGTATAAATCGCAAGCATTGTGCTAAAACATTTCTTAATCAACTTAGTAGATGTGAGAAGCACACACGCGCGCGCACGCACACACACACACACACACACACACACACACACACACACACACACACACACACACACAAACATCACTAGTCACTAATGCGTATTGTATGGCAAAAAATATGTAGCATTAGTTATTATTATTAAATTATTATTTATAATTCTGTTTTCCTGAAAACCCTGTATTTTTTTTTCTTGTCATGTCTTTGTTCTCTTCTTGTTCCTCAGGCTCAAACACCACTGACCATCACAGGTTTACAGATCAGCAGTCCACGATGAACCCACTGCTAACCAGACAGCAACAGAGAACAATCTGCTCGGACATAGGAAATGTGAAGCTGAAGCTGTTGTATAAGGCCAGCATCCATGGCTTCACTGTTGCAGTCTTCCACCAGAGATGCGACAACCACTCTCCGACTCTGTCTGTGGGCTACAATAGCTCTGGTCATGTGTTTGGAGGCTACACAGTTCAATCATTCAATCAGTCTGGACAGTACATGCATGATAACACAGCATTTCTGTTCTCCTTCAATGGAAAGTTCTGCAAATATCCAGTCGTTACTCCTGCATATGCAGTGAGAATGGTTTCTAACAGTGGTCCATATTTTGGAGAGGCGCTGGCTCTCATCAGTGGGAATCAAAAAGTAGTTTACAGTGCTCCAGGAAATTATTACAACTTCAACGCTGAGGAAATGCATGGTAACAATCTCAACCTGACAGAGTGTGAAGTCTACCAAGTGGAGGGTAAGTTCATCTAAGTGAACAAAGTTCAATTTGTATTGTTGAAAATAAATCCTCTGCTCACCATGCATGTAGCATCACAGTGATTCACAGGATGAGGTGTTGCAAATATATGATTTATTACTTAGAATCTCATTATTTCAAGCCTGGTAGAATTTCCAACCATGCAGCTACTGTGAGAAGCAATTCGAATAGGAATGTCTCTCCATTGAGTCAGTGAAGGAAAGTATTGAAGTAACTGAAAATAGGTTTAAATTAAGATTTTATTAAAACTTAAATTTAACTTACTTCAATGTCAAGGGACATTTGGTCACCATTCATTAGAGCTATAGGGCTATTGGTGACTTGTTTCGATAATTCTCTGCAAAATTCATTTGAAAATATAACTCATAGCAATTCTTTATAGGAATAAAGGATTTATTATCAGTGGTAAATGGGGGTCCTTGTTTTGTTTACGTTCACTAACAATGCTGTTTGCTCTTCAACAGAATCTGCAGAACTGGAGAAGCCATGGAGGACTATCGTCTGGGAATCTGAGTAAGATGACGAGAGCTACTTTCTCATGCATGATGATTTTAAACTTTTTTTTTAAGCAACCATCCTCAAAAGTTACAAAGAAATGTTTGGTTGGCATGCTGCTAGGTTGAAGGTTTAATTTGAAGGTTGATGTGGAATATATCAATCTGGTTCCTTCAGCCACCTGCTGAAGAGTTTTTTTTTGTTGGTTTTTATATTGTAGAGAAAGTAAAGTAATCACCTATCACATATGTTTAGGACTCTCTTTAGAAGGACCAGCTCAGATAGGATGAATGATAAACCAACTACCCAGAAACAGTGAAACAAAGGAGGTGGCAGGTGCATTACTCGCTCTCCACTGAAGAACCTGCACAGTGAGATGATCTTATTTTCTTGTCCCAATTTATGAATATGTTAATAACATAAATGGAATATTTTCTGATGGTTTATGTAGTAGAATAAAATATGAACATCTGATGATTTTATATTTGAAATAAAGCTGCATTTGCAATTTCAATAAAATTAAGGAACTGTGAATGTGAAATTGCTAATCTGTTTACAGGCTTCAAGACTCAATTCTGCAGAACTTCAGAGTTTTTGTGAATTATTTTGTTTCTTATTGACATGTTAAAGGTCTGTGTTTGGCCAGTGAAGGGTAAACTTGTATACTAATCCCTTCATTGTTGCATTATTCTTGTACATTAATCCCCTCATTTGTGCATTATTTTGTTATTCACTGAAACACTTTGTGTAGTTTGTCACAGTTCACTTGCAGTGGTCAGTTTTCAGCTGCTCTCTTTCTGAACGTAATTAATTAAAATGCTCATCACAGATATCACCACTGTGAAAACATTCTCTCGAGATTCAAAAATGTTAAAGTGTCTTTATTCTTTGTTTCTACAGGAAACGGAAAGAGCTGATGGAGGGCATTAAAGCTTACAAACCTCTGATCAGCTCCGTTTCCCAGGTTCGGGTTTTGCTCGTGGGACCAGTTGGAGCTGGAAAGTCCAGTTTCTTCAACTCGATCAACTCCGTATTCAAAGGCCATGTCACCAGCCAGGCCATAGCTGGCTGCGCAGCCACCAGCCTCACCACTCAGGTGAGTGTCTGAGAACTCACGATTTTCATCTCTGGTTGCTGATAAAAAAAAATCCTCTTTTTTTTTTATGACCTGACGGCATCACTGTGTACCCGACAGTTTCGCTCGTATTCTGTAAAAGCTCACCGTGATGGAAAGCCTCTGCCGATCATCCTGTGTGACACCATGGGACTGGAGGACGCGAAGGGTGCCGGTCTCGACATAGACGACATCATGAGCATTGTTAAAGGGCATCTGCCAAACTTTTATCAGGTACTGCATTTGTTCCATTAAAAATTTAGTTGAATATCTGAAAATATTTCTTTAAATGACTCAAACTTTCTCTTTAAACATGTGACTCAGTTCAACCCCACAACTCCCATGAGTTCAGAGGCGAGCAACTACCGCAAGTCCCCGGAGCTCAAAGACAAGATCCACTGCGTGGTGTATGTCATTGATGCCTCTAAGATCTCCATTATGTCCACAAACCTGGAGGAGAAGCTGGATGTGATCCGCAGGAAGGTCAACCTCCTTGGTCAGTAGAAATGAGTCCAAATTCACTGTATTTATTCTTTAGCATGGGTGTGTTCTATCTGACTTTTAGCAGTCAGTGAGGGAAGTACAGCATATTTCCCTCTTGGGTTTCTCACATTGACATTTGAAAATGGCCATCAGGAGACTTAACATACACAACTGAACATGGAAAATATCTGAGAAGTGGTGGGAAGTTGCACTGCCTGCATCAGTGCATGGATCGGTTTCCAGCAATATTATTCACCCAATGAACAAGTTGTTATCTGGACTGAGAAATGCAATCACGGCACATTTAAAATCCCCGTACACACAAGAACATGCAAACTCCAAACAAAAATCCATTGGTCTGGAATCAAGCTGTGATGGAGAGCGCTGTCCTCTGCTGTGCAGCTCCCTTTATGATGTCTTCACTGATCAGATTTGCTAAAGGGACATTCAGAACAGCTACACACTCATGAATCCATATTTTCACAGTCCATGCGAAAGTCACCAGAAATACAGATGTGCTTATTGATGTCTTATATTTGCAGGGATTCCTCAGCTGATTCTACTCACTCAAGTGGATGAAGCCTGTCCTTTGGTGAAAGAGGACGTGAGAAACATTTACAAGAGTGGCTACATCAAGGATTTGGTGAGGAGACTGAACAGCTAACCTTAAATTTTGGATTTAAACAAAACTGAAATCTGCCCTCATCTCACTTTTTGTGATCCAGATTCAAGATATCAGCTCTCGACTTGGCGTGCCCATGTCCTGTATCGTCCCTGTGAAGAACTACAGTGAAGAGTTGGAGTTGGATGTAAACTGCGACATCCTGCTGCTCAGTGCCGTTATTCAGATGCTTCGCTTTGCTGATGACTACTTTGATGAAGTCGGTGACCGGTTGAGCAGCCTTCAAACCAAAGTAGAGTAGGCAGAGTTCCGCAGTAAATATGAGGGAAAGAAGGATCCTCACAGGAGATCTCTCTCATCTCTGCTGTGCTGTGTTGTCAGTGTTGTGCTGCGACGGCTACAATAATCATACACAAACATTTTAAGCTTAGCTCTTAATGCTGGAAGATGCAACGTCTTCAAATTACTTCTGGAAGTTAAAAATGGAGGAGCAAAAGCTATGCTCAAATATTTAGACAATGTTTACACTTGTAGTCCGATTGCCTGATACAGAACATAACTGAAAATACTACTTTTGGTTAAGTTTTTATGATGCTGTTATTTTGTTATTATGATTATTAAAAACACTTTGGGAAGTAACAAGGTACTTTACTCCACAAAGCATCACTATCATTTAAAGTGGTGGGGGGTAATTTCTTCATTTTTTGACAGTAGTGTGGTTTGCAGTGACTCTTCCTGACTGTTAGCAGGTGCAGCGCTCAGACCAAATTTATATTCATTACAGGTGTTTTCTTTTTCAGTTTCATGTTTTTATTTTTGCTCTTTGCGGAAGGTTAATGAGGCACAAGGTGTTAATAGAAAGTATTGTTTTATCTGTTTGTTCTTTGCTTTCTGGTATTCTCCATTGACCCACTTAATCGCTTGAAATTAAGACTGAATACCTGTAAAGTAAATGTTATTGGATGATAACACTGAAAACGTAATTCGGAATCTTGATTTCTACCAGTGACTTTCTGTACATGCTACAAACTGGAACCATTAAACATTTGTATTGTACAAGATGTCGATGAATAAAAGCTCTCAGTGTGTGAACAAAGAGAAAAGCTGAATTTTATTAATGCAGCTCAAACAGTTACTGTACAGGAAACAGTGTTGAAGTCAGACTGGCGGAGAAGCAGCCCCTCTCTGTGTTACTGGACGGGTGTGACAGCAAACTGTAAACTACACAACACATAACGCCTGTAATCGGACTCAACGACTGCTTTTAAAACAAATTAGATTTGAGTTTCAGTGGATTATAAACTGGCAGCTGTTTTCTCACCAACAATAATCATCAATTACAAAATACCTTTTAAACAAACAGCTTTCAAATAGTGTTTTAAATGTCAACATTGTGTTAGTGCACGTAATAGACAGGGTGCTCTTTCGAACCTGTCTGCAGTGACCATCGTACTTGCTTCATAATTCTTCTTCTCTCAGACTGACCAATATGAATAATAACCAACAGTCAAACAGGGATACGGCCAGAAGATGCAGAGACACTGCTCCTTTCTGTTGGATCTATGAAGTTTCTCCAGTTCTTGACGTCTTTACTGGTGAGCTCCAGGAGGAAATGTGTGACATGCTGAAAAATATTCAGCAGATGTGTCGGGTATTGGGGCCATTCGTGGGCTCTGCGGAGGGGGAGTAGGAGGGGTAGGAGGAGTAGGAGGAGGGTCTTATGGCACAGCTGAAGCTCTCTGACAGTTCAGGTTGATATCTGTCCTCTCAGCCGACAGCTTCAGTCATCAACAGAAAAGGCAGCCGTGTGAAGAGGAAACATCTCAACTCTAGCAGGAGTTACAGCGCAGAACACTTTCTCTCTCACTCTCTTTCTCTCTCACACAAACACACACACAGACGACAGGTTCGAGTCCAAAGGCTAACTTGAGTGTCAGCCAGCACGAGGGAGGAAGTGGTTCCGTGCTGCATCCATCTGCCTGTTAGCACAGGGCTAACGTGCTCATGCTACAGCAACACAGAAACCCTTTATAGGCTGAACAAATCAACCTTAACTGCAACGAGCAGTATCTACCAAGTACAAAAAAATATGCACAATGTTAGCAAACCTTTTTTTCTTTTCTTATAAAATAAAACACCGCCTAATCCATTGAGAGTTTTTTTTTTAATCTTCAGTACAGTTTCCTGCTCATCTTACTTAAATATTTTTGTTTTTGAGGGCAAGCCCGTGCAACAACTGGGGACTGATAACTTCTCAAACCGATGTGAACATGAAGTTACAGTGAATATTACCAGTATGATTCAGAAGTTTGAATATCATGTTATCAAATTAGAGCTGCTTAATGTGACACAGGTGGTTAAAAAAAGACGATTTTTAGACAAAAAGGGAAAGTGGGTTTTGGCACAGTCCTTCAAATGGCTTTAAGACTGTTTGGCAATTATGGAACAATCCTGAAGCTCAATGAAATGATTAATGTTTAAATTGGGACAAAAAAATTACATTTACTTCATGGCCTCTGCTGTCTTATAAAGTGCAATTGTCAACTTGAATGTGCTGAGTCAACATGTTTTGCGGATGTGGGTGTTGCTGTGCCCTGCATAATTTCACATGATGGAGATGCGTGCACTCCATTTTCTCTGTGTTCATTTTTATTCAACTCGGCGGAAGAATCAACAATTTACAATGGCCTTTCTTTCAGAGCGGAAAAACCCACTAATGGTATTTTTCAATGAAACATCTGCGACTAAAACAAGGAGTTCAATACAAACAAATCTACTAAGAAACTAATAAAAGTTTAAAAGAAGCTTTTTTTATAACTTGAATATATTAAAACATGTTGAGTCTTGAAATGCTCATGAGGACAGGCGTTATATTATTTGTAAGTGGTTGATATAAAATTAAGCATATCAAAAATCAAAATAAATGGAAGAGACACAGATAACTAGCACAGCTGTGCTTGGGTCTTTTCTGATCAAAGATAAACAGATCAATGGATGTATGATCAATCATCATGAGCAGGAAACGGGATTTGAACAACAGGTCACTGCGGGCCGTCACTTTGGCTTCTCAGCTTTTGGACTCGACCTCATCGATAACACACTGTGCTTCGGGCGCCTTCGACGGAGGCGACATTAACTTTCCAAACAGTAGAAAAAACTTTTACGAACTCTTCCTTGTGTTTTTTTTTCCATTTGCTTAAAGAACTATACAAGGTTATTTAATTAAAAAAACAAAACAAAAATTGGTATATATAATATGACATTATTGTTTACATTATATTACTATAAAGAAATACAACTTTTAATTTAAAATTGTGTGCCATATTCCTTTTTCAGGTTGTCTGGAATCACCAGCAATGTAGAGGGTTTGTGTAGTTTGCTAAATTTCCAAAACAGCAAAGATATGTTACCATTGTCAGGTAGTTTTGCCACTTTCATTAAGAAAGACAACGTCCTAATTGTCAGACTGAGTGCAGGCTCACCGTTAAATCAGGAAACAAAATGACACACTGATAACTGTTTGGATATCTCTGCAGTGGCAACAGTTATCCACATGAGGGAGGTATTTGGCCCATGAGACAAATTCAGTCAGGTATGTTGAGTGAGCTGCGACTGCCGAACTTCACATGAGGCCTCAGCGAAGCTTCGCCCTCACCTGACTCATCATCTGTGAAGCAGCAAGGGCTAAGGTAAGTTCACTCAAAGCCAGGCGGCCATTTCTCCTCATCATCTTTTCAGCTTGTTTGAAGTTCGTGAAGCCTGTGAGCTTTGCTGTCTCACCTGTTGGAAAAACAAGATCACATTTCTCCGCCACTTGCTTGTTCAGCTCGTGTTTCTCATGCATGCACCCTGCAGGGGAAACATAAAGAGTGGCGGGGGGCGGGGGAAGGGGCGGGGCAGGGCGGGGGGAATCGTCTAGGCGGGCCCATCCTTCGGAGAGGACGGGGTCTGTGATGATGAGCTGGAGGACGAGGACGCAGAGCTCTTCAGAGAACCCAGAGTCTTGCTGAGCCAGGAGTTCTTGGCGGCCTGGATCTCGTTCATCAGGACTCCTCGCTGATGCTCCAGCTCCTGCAGAGAAACAAGGCCGGCAGGCCGCCACCATGAGGACGAATGAAGAGGAGGTGAGCTTTTCTCAGCACTTTCCATGGTGTCCAAGCTGATACAACTGAATATGCTTAACAGACAAACTAAGTAATAACTTAACACAGTAAATCCAAGACAATAAAAAAAGGTTTTAGAAATCATTATTCAAATTCAATTAAATATATTACAGAAATATATTGAACAGTACCAATAAATTTAAAAACAAATATTTAAAGATACTTGACCAAGCAGCTGTTTTTAGTATTTTTTTCTGTTTTTAGTTTATTTTATTTCTTTATTTTTTTCTCTGAAGTAGTTTTAATCACTGCTGAGATATATTTTGGCCTTCACGGAAAATATCAGAATGCTTGAATCAAAAGGGGCAAAATCCTCCCTGTCTATTCAAGGCAGGAAGTAAAAGAATAAATGAGACATTATTTTTCCATTTGCCTTGGTGAAATATGAGAATGGATATGCCTGTGCAATTACGCCGTGTTGCGAAGAGGGATTATTCCTGTCGTTGGTTTGTTTCCTGTGAGGAGGCGCTGCTGACCTGGATGCGACACTTGGCCTCCACCAGCTGTAGTTTGGTCTGTGCCAGCTCCAGCTCCAGCTGTCTCAGCTGCTCCTTCAGTCCGTCCTTCTCCTCGTCCAGCGGCTCTGTGGACGTCCTGTTGCTGCCGGGGGATGAAGCCTGGAGAGAGCCCAGCGTGCTGAACAGATCCTTGCAGTGGTCGCAGCCCATGATTTTATTCTGCAAAACCAGAGAAATCGCAAAGTCATTCAGCTGCAGGAAACACGATGCAGGTCCACCCTCCACACAGCTCTGAGAAACGTAAGTTGTTCTTTGACAACCGGGTTACAAGTGTCTCTCTGATCAGGAAGGAATGCACTAGTACTGCCGAGTTGTCCAACGGTTTGGTAAATCCTTCTATGTTTTCGTACCACCTCAGCACATTAATCAACAAATGTATATCAGGTTATTAGGAGCCCTAAAGGTCTCAAGAACTGATTTGTATTTTTTTCACCTTCTAAAACTAAAGATACAGCCATACGGGGTTAGGAGCATTCATCTCATATTTAGAAGGTTGATCCTGAAATGAATTTATTTATTTTTATCTCCCTTTCTTTTACTCTATTCTGGTGTCCTGTAATGACACTAAATTTCAAGTAAATGTTTGAGAGGGTTTAATTAATTCCTAAATTATACTGAAGTGTCCTTTTCGAGAATTTCATCTGCTAAAACATCTAATATCTATATAACATGATGGTGTAACCAAGAGATTCGGAATCAATGGCTGTTTCTTGTCAGTTTATCTAACACAATGAAAGCAGGGGCACGAGTCTACGTGATGATTTTAAATGAACATAAAGGCAATCAGTCAATCAATCAATAAAATATGGCAGGAGTGTGTATAAGAATATGAAGCAGAAAAACATATTTTGGAAGGAAAAGAGACAGTCCTTTCTTCATCCCCAAACTGATACTTGACCTTGCCCAGAAAACATGATTCCTGGCTAAACAATGTCAATTCAAGATTTTGTGTGATATCATATAAAAAACAACGCATCTGATGTAACTGCAAAAGAAAAGCTTCGATCACTGAAGCAACACTTTGTGCTTCCTGTTAGAAATCTGGATGGCTGCTGCTTGCTGTGCATTTGGAGTGAAGTCTCACCCTGACAATGTCGAGCTCTTCTTTAGTCGCTGCCTGCTGTTTTTCCAGCCTGGTACTCAGCTGGGAGCAGATCTGAAGCACATAGAGAGGAAGAACCGTTACATGTGACTTGACAGGCTTTATTTCTCAGAAGACGTAATTTAACTCAGATAGCAGGAATTGACCAGCAGATGGGAGCAAACATCCCAAAAAAGCACCAAGTTATTTTTTCTTAGAGTCTTTGCTGTCGACTTCCTGTGGTCTGAGAGCTTCTACCTGCACCTTTCTGCTGAGAAAAGCTGTGGTGGAGATATTTCTGACGACAAACTGGAAAAATGTGCATTAAATGTGAACTTTTCTAGGATGTACTAGTATTTTTTCCACCAGAACTGAAAACAGAGTGAAATATTTGAAGCTCACAGTATTGATCTACTGGGATGCTTTCATTACACTGGTCCTGGCCGACTGCAGCAGATTCTGCTACTCGTGGCCCCTTTACTGTGACGAGATCGACACCCCTGCTCAAAACTAAGAGAAATATCAACAACCGACCTGTTTGTATTCTGCGATGATCGCTGTGGTTTTCTTGATCTCCATCTCTGCTTTCTCCAGCTCCCTCCTGAACACTTCCTTCAGCTGGGGAAGCCAGAACAAGATTACAAAGTGATAAATGACAATAAATCTATTTGATTTTCCAAAACAGCAAACATTACACTTGATCGAGCACGGCATGGTCCCATCATAAGCAACAGGCTTCATTTTTGCGGTCAGAATTGATGATTAATTGTGAGGGCGGCGCAAGCGTCCAACTACTAGTACTGAATTTTTTTACAGCAAGCTGGATTTGATAGTTGGCTGGGCACGTGCACTTATGATGTATTTGAGCTCTTGCTATTTGGATGGTGGGTTGCCAAAATATTCAGGCTAATTACCTTGATTGTGGGATGGATGGTGGTACAGCGGTTAGCATGCTTCCTAGTGAAAATATCTTGGCTTGATTCTCTCCGGGTGTGTGATCCTAGCATTTGAATTGCTGACTCTTAAAGCTTGTTGGTGTGGCTGTGTGTGTGGACAATATGTCTGTCTTTCCGTGTTACCTCTGTCTTTGATTTACAACCTCCCCAGAATGTACCCTATTCTATGCACAGAGTTACCTGGAAAGGCTCCATCATCACAACCAAAAACTTGAATAGAAAATTATATTCCAAAAAGTGTCACATGCATTTCACTTTGCATCTAATTGAAAGAAGTTCAGACATGCAGGGGTGAGCAGGAGTCGGATGCTACCTGAGCAGTCTCCTCCTCCTGCCGCCTCTTTTCTTCCTCTGTTTCCACCAGGCGCTGCTTGGTGGTCAGCAGCTCTTTGTTCAGCACATCGGCCTTGTCTTCAGCCTGAGCATTCGAACACACAGAGATAATTTCATCCCGAATTTAGAACGACTGCACAAAAAATACCACAGTGCACAAACATTCAGCCCGTACATGAGATGCCTCCATTGTTGCAGCAGTCAGGATACATGACATTCACTGCAGCAGCTGCTCAGTGGTTTGATATCAGCAAAGGTGCAGATGTGTTTTTTCTGCTTGCGACTGATTTTTTTCTCTCTTCATTTCACCTGTGTCATTATTTTTAACAACTAACAGTTTGCACAGGAAAAGCTGGTAGTTGCACATTTTGAGAATACCGAGAATACAAGGAGAGCATATTAATCTTCTGACTGTGTATCTTTGTTTCATAACAACCAGTGCAGCTGAGCATCATGCTGAATTACCTGGTCCAAGTCATTCCGCAGAGCGATCTTACTGGTGACCAGCTCATGTGCCAAGTCGTCATTTTCCTGCTCCAGTCTCATACTGGCTTCCTGAAGACGACGGTTCTCCCTCTGCAAACATAACACAAACAGAAAGATTTTGTGAAGTCTGGAGGGCCAGTGCAGTTTTACAGATTTATCAAAATCACACATCCAGGAATGTAATCAAATGAAAAATGAGAGGGAAATTTTGATATAAAATGATTATACAGCTGTTATTTTGTTTTTTAATCAAAAAAAAAAAAAAAAAAAAAAAAAAAACTTAACATTTCACAATGCAGCTCCACTGGCCCTGCGCACAAACCTCACACACTGGTTCCTGGCCTGACCTGAAACATTGCCTGCTCTGAGGTTTTCGAAATTAGATTTGCCCATGTCAGCTGGAAGTATAATAAGACACTTTCTACGATCTCGAACCGACCTGGACAACCTCCCATTGCTTTTAATTTGAAGGCTTTTTCTTTTCCATGTCGCTGAGAGTGCATGTGCACACCGGGCGTCGGTATAATCCTCTAACAATTCAGAGCTCTGGGCCCTCCCTGCCTCAGGTTTTCACTAGAGACACTGGGAAATGACCTCGCCTATATATATATGTGTGTGTGTGTGTGTGTGTGTGTGTGTGTGTGTGTGTGTGTGTGTGTGTGTGTGTGTGTGTGTGCGCACGTACACACACGTACGCACACACACTCACACACACACAGACCTCCAGGTCCCCTCTGCCCACCATGAGTAGAGTCTCATGACTGTTAGTATAAACAGTCTCACATGACGACCGAGCCTCCTCGGTGTCGCCAGGCTCTGATCAGTCATCTGACTCTGATATCTCGCTCCTTTAACAATGTTTACTATTTCTCCCATCGATACAGTCATGTATTTTATATCCTGGTTGACATGCGTACATGGAAAGGTTTGTGGATAATCAGCCTGAACTGGTGTAGTGCACAGTCTTTCTGACACTCATTGAAAAAGCTGTTGGAAAATGTCTCACGCTGATGAGTCCATCAGTCATTTAATGCCAGCTTGAATTTTTCATATTAAAATTAAATGAACTTTTAACCAACATCACAGATGTAAGCTTTTATTTGGCTGGAACAACGAAGAGAAAACTCACAGTATCTTTGCTGGTGCGAAATCTCCTCAGTTTCAGCTCTTTGTACATGGTTTTTTAGACAAATTGAACATTGAAGTTGCTACACAAGTTACATCAAAACCCCTAGCTACTCAGCTCAACATGCTAAACTCATATTAGTGTAAATTAAGAAATGAATTTTCAATTTTCAGAAAAGCTCAAAATAGACATTAGCACAAGAATGTGTACATTAACCCTGGTTTAGGAATGGTCATAGGAGCCGAGGCAGCTTACCGAGCTCCCGCCAACAGTCACAACAACGTCTTCATACTGAGCTTCCAGTCGCACAGACTGAGCTTCCAACACATGATCCTGACACGAGTTTCCTCTCTCTGTCCGAAACTTCCCAGCCTCCCCTCTATCTCTCCCTCCCTGCCTATCATGTCTTTTCCTTTGTTAATGCCACCCTCCCCCCCCACAAAAAAAAGTAATAAAAAATAAAAAAAACATGAGTTGAAATAAAAAAAAACTAAATCAAAACTTAACAGTCGTACGGCCAGAAACACTGGGGACAGATTTTACACAAAAGAAGGACATGCGGTGAACACGCAAGACGCAGATAAAACTGCACAAACGGCAACTAAATAAGCCAGGCACATGAAACCATACAAAACTGATGCAATAAATAAAGTCAAACCACACAACATGCAAATGTGCAGCTACAACCCGTAAAAGCAGCAGCATTCCCGTTTTTCGTCGTCTTGCTCTGTAGCACTGTAGTTTCCACTGTTTACAGAGGAGCTGGCTCGTTTCCAGCATCTTATCTACAATAAATGTCTTCCTTCCTTTTCTCTAAAACTCATACACCCACAACTAACATTCTGCCTTCAGGGAAAAACAGCCATATGTGTTGGCTACTGGGATTGTCTGAGAGGCACTTACTACACAGATATTATTATACATTTTATTCACAAATTTTCTCAACAGTTTTAGTCTGTTTGAGGACATTGAGAAGCTTATCCATCATATTCTATTGTATTCTATTCTATTATATCCATTTGGCCCACATACACCTCTTCTGCTGACAATTAACTAAAACAAAAAGCCAGGGTGAACAAAAATCTCCGAATTAGTCAGGGATCTTACTGGTGTTACAGGAAAGCTTTATGTGCCTGTTAAATTCTCTTTAAACTGAGAGAGCCATTGATAACAGTAGTATTTTTCAATTCAAAGAGGTGTTGGGGGAAGGGGAGTTAGGAATACATACCGCATATCGTACCATTTGATGTTCATCAGTACAACTGTTCTGTCATGGATGTTGACTTTACAGAGGTAAAAAAGTTCAGTTCTATTTCAGATGATCAGAGAGATTTTTAATGAACTCCATGTTCACTTTTGAGGCTGCCGCTTGTAATACAGTTGAACTGGAATATTAGTGCAGCTAATGTCATACAGGAGAGGGGCTGAATACAGACAAAATAAAATTAAATTTATTATATTAAAACTGCACAATCCTTAATTTTGAGGTTGTATATTTAGTGGTGTCGGCCTCAATTTGCATATTTTAAGGTAACAATATGACAAAAACAGCCACTTTAACATAATTTTCCTAAATTTGTTGTCATATTATATAAATATATCTCATATTTCACCGCGGTGCAGCTCAAATCCTGCCTTGCTTTTCAATCAGTTCATTTCTTATTGAATGAATGAGTGTCCAACCTATTCGACAGCAAACAGAAGCAACTGCACGTCTTTTGATTCCTCTTTGTTCAGTCATTCTCTTTAAATGATTTTAGCAAATCATTCTGACAGGTTTTCACAAATAGTGATAAATGGTACGTGTGTTAACAGTTCATGAGGAATCACACAGTGGATGAGATATTGAGACTGGCGATTACAGACTGTAACAGTGAGGATACTTTAGGAATGGAAAAGATAGAAATTGTGAAAAGCTGAAGAAGCAGATGTGCAGTCTTTAAAT